>NW_025336230.1:18592-20235 GCF_004798865.1 Varanus komodoensis | reverse complement strand
CCTGTGTATAAGACATGTTCAATGGGATAAGAATTACTTTATTTATTCGTTTGTTTTTTTGTTTATGTTCTGGCTGACAAGGCTTCAGTATCCAACCTTGAAGGGGCAGAAAGAGACGGTCAATCCCCAAAGGTCCACACAGAAGGTAAGAGTGATGCAAACCCCCAATTCTGCCTCCACTCCTCTCTGCTTATTTCTCTATCCTGGAATTATGGAACGTCCTTCATGAATTCCACAGGATTTTCCATCCAGCAGGTCAGTAACAAAAACCCAGAGGACATCCTGAATACAAATGCGCCTACTCTCTTTGGTGTGGGGCTGCAGCTGCATCTTTTTCTGGCCACCTGCACATCCCTACAAGAGATTTGCTCCTCCTGGTGAGGCTGCAAAGACAACTCTTCCTCTGCTTCTTGCTAACCAAGGAGGGAGAAGCTCCCTTTTGCAGTGATGATATTCCTCTTCTCGCTGCTGCTTTTGTTATGCCTCAGGCCAACCAGAGGATACTGGGGACAATTTTGTGACCTGGCCATTTATACCGCAAGTAGACTATTACCAGCCAGGAGACCTGATTGTTGGTGGGAATTTACTGTTTGGCATATGATCGTATGCAGGTCTAGCAAGTTTGATACAGCACCAAAAGTGGAATTCCATTATAACGTAGTGTAGGTTTCCCCCAAAGGGGATTCTCATGCTTATGTGTGTGTTTGATTTCAAATCAGGGGCCTCACTCCAGGGACGTGTGTCAGTTATGCTGCTCAAGAGGACATCTTGAATATGAGCATCTGAGAGCCTTACCCGGAGGGTTCTTCCCCAAAAGGGAGAACCAGATTTGAGATTTCCTCACAGCCTGCTTTCAAGGGGTGCTGAGCGAGCAGCAGAGTGAGAAGGATCCAGTGGTTTGTTCTCATGTTGACAAGCGTGTAAGATGAAAGGCTTTCCTGCCATTCCTGCCCAAAGCAAACCGCATCTGAGACAGGGATGTGAAAGTGGGGCTCTGCTCTAAGATCTTCACCGTTTTGAGCTCTAAAAGGGACTCTGCAAGCCTTTCACACTATTGGCTTTGTGAAAATAGCACAGAATGCATTTGATCCCATCCAAAATACGTGTCTAAAAAGTAGAAAACTTTGAGGCAAGCTTTCCTGGGTTTCTGATGCAAAGACCCTTGGACTCAATTTTACTTTCTTGCCCATAGGAGAATGCCGAGATCCAGTTTCATTAGCTTAATGCCACTGTCTTTACAGCAATGTGCAGATTCCCAAGGAAAGCCCTCGAGCAGCTGCTTCAATCAAAGCAGATGAGCTGGACATCTGCTAATTTCCATCTGTGAACCCCTCAAGATTCTTTGACACACAAGTCCCAGCATTCCCAGTAAGATCCTGGGCAAATCTGGAGATTCCCTCCGCAGCCTGCATTGTGTGAGTCCAGACTGCAGATTGGAGCATTTTGCACGCAAGAGAATCTGGGAGGGTGTCACAGACTCCCAAGGAGGGATTCTGATTATCAGGGCTGAGATAATCTCCTTGCTTAGATATCTATTTTCTAAGTTGGATGAAATCCTTCAGGGCAACAATTCATGCCCTATGAAATCAGCAAGAACATCTGTGGAAGCTTGTGCCAGAAAAACCATCCTTATTGTCCTAATG
>NW_025336230.1:9304-11384 GCF_004798865.1 Varanus komodoensis | reverse complement strand
GGGATTTAATAAGAGCCTATGTGCCAGTCTTACTGAGGAAGATGGATGCCTCCAGAACTTCTTCATTCACGCTAGATTGGTGACCCACCTGCCAAGCAATCCAAGTATGTTGAAGTCTTTCTTTCTTTCAATTTTAGGCAATGCCATTTGCAAGGTGTGTGGAAAGGTGTTCTCCAGGGCACTGGAGAAGAGTTCCAGAGGGGAAGCCAGGATTCCTGCAGCTCCTCCCAAAGTCCACACCTTCCTGAACTCCCTTCTGGGTGTGTTCTTTGATGGTTAGCACAATCCCCAAGCAGCTGACCCTCTTTTTGGACACTAGGACATTCTGTGATATCCCCTCCCAGTTTTAATGTTCTGAGGTCTCCTAAGGCTTTCCATGTCCCTGAGGGGCTATGCACCTTGCAGGCATTTATGTGGCTTCTCGCAGGTGTGGCTCATTTCATGCCAAGGAGACATGGGCTCCGCCTGCCCTGCTCCTCCACAAGTGATCCGAGCAAGGCACAAACTCCCTTCTTCAGTGATGCTCACAGCCACAGATCGCCTGCACTGCCCTGAACCCTTGTTGAAGCCATCGGAATGGGGGGCCATCACTGCATCCCAGGGCAGCAAACCTGCAGTTGACCTGTATGCTGAGTGAAAAATATTTATTTATTGGTTGGTTTATTTTTTTTCTTTGTAGGTCATGCTCTAGTGGATGGGAGTGAGAACAGCTTGTGCCACATTTAATTAATATAACGCCACACACAAGCTCTCTCACCCGCTCTCCGTTTGAATGGTTTGGATGACCAAGTGCTGGCAATAATGATGAGTCTTGCAGCTGGCACAAAACAGGTTGGGACAGCTAGTACCCTGGAGGACAGAAAGAAGATTCAAGGTCATCCTGGACTCCAGTAGGGACAAATGCCATGTTTTGCACCTAGGAAAAAGAAATCTGAGGCATTGATAAAAAAGACGGGATACTCGGCCCAACTAAACTGCAAGTGAGAAGCATCTTGGAAGCATCTCCCCCCAACCCCCGCTATGAGACAACAGGATGGCGTTCAATGTGGATAAGTGCAACGTCTTGCACTTGGGGCATAGGAATAGGTGTCATAAGTACAGGTTATGTGATAAGTGGCTGGAGAGCAGCACTTGTGAAAGGGACCTCGGGGTACTGGTTGACTGCAGGCTAAACATGAGTCAGCCGTGTGATGCGGTGGTCAAGAGGGCAAATGCCACCCTTGGTTGCAGAGCCAGAAGTGTGGCTTCTAGATGGAGCGAGGTGTTGCTGCCACTCAATACGACTCTGGTGCGCCCGCAACTGGAGTATTGTGCTCAGTTTTGGGCCCCTCATTACAGGAAGGGTATAGCGAGGTTGCAGTCAGTGCAGCACAGGGCCACAAGGTTGGTGGCCGGCTTGCAGGGGAAGCCGTATGAGGCGAGACTGAGGGAACTGGGTCTCTTCAGCCTGGAGAAGAGGAGACTCAGAGGGGATATGTTGGCGACATACAGGTGTGTGAGGGGATGTCACATGGAGATGCGTAGAGACCTGTTCTCCCCTGCAGAGGAAGGCAGGACACACTCCAATGGAGCAAAGCTCAGGGAACCCAGGTTCCATTTGGATGCCAGGAAGCACTTCCTGACAGTCAGGACCCCGAGGGTGTGGAATGGGCTTCCCCGAGAGGTCGTTGAGGCCCCATCGGTGCAGGTGTTCAAGGATAGGCTGGGCATGCACATGGTGGGCATGTTGTGAGTGGAGCCGGCTAGTACCGGAGGTCAGACTAGATGACCCTGGAGACCCCTTCTGACTCGCTCCGTTTCTATGTTTCTATGTTCTAAAATCATCCCATCAGTCCTCTGAAGGTTTCCCTATTGATATATTATTCCTGATTTATTCCCTATTCTTATTCAACACAGTTAGGGGAAAACAACCCCCAAACCATTCACAGAAGTCCAGCTGGGTGGCTATTCAAAGAAGTGATGGGGATGGCTGGATAAGTTCTCCTTTCCTGCCTTTACTCCATACTTTAGGCACAGCCATATGTGTTGTGGCCGCACAAGCACCTTCATGTGTACTTAACTTATGCTACTTAACTTCTTC
>NW_025336230.1:5568-6568 GCF_004798865.1 Varanus komodoensis | reverse complement strand
AAAAAATGATGTCATCATAATGGGGAATTGGAATGCTAAAGGAGGAAGCCAAAAGACAACTGGAATGCGAAGCAAGTTTGGCCTTGGAGTGCAAAATGAAGCAGGGCAAAGGCTGGCAGAACTTTTTCAAGAGAGCACACTGGTCAAAGAAAACCTTCTTTTCCAACAACCAAAGTGATGACTCTACACATGAACAACATCAGATGGTCAACAGAGAAATCAGATTGATTATGTGCTCTGCAGCCAAAGATGGAGAAGCTCTATACAGTCAGCAAAAACTAGACCAGGTGCTGACTTTGGTTTAGATCGTGAGCTTCTAGTTGCAAAATTTAACGTTAAATTGAAGAAAGTAGGCCACTCAGGTATGACCCAAATCATCTTCCTGATGAATGTGCAGTAGAGTTGACAAGTAGATTTCAGGAATTAGATCTAATAGACAGTGTCTGAACAACTTTGGAAGGAGGTTCACAACATTGTACAAGAGGTAGCAGTGAAAACCATCCCAAAGAAAAAGAAATGCAAGAAAAGAAATTGGCTGTCTGAGGAAGCTTTACAAATTGCTGAGAAAATAAGGGAACCAAAATGCAAGGGAGAAAGAGAAAGATGCATCCAATTCAAAGCAGAATTCTAGAGTATAGCTAGAAGGGAAGAGAATGCCTTCTTAAATGAACAGTGCAAAGAAATAGAAGAAAAAAAATAGAAGAGGGAGGACCAGAGATCTCGTCACGAAAACTGGAGATACGAAGGGAAAGTTTCATGCAAAAATGGGCGTGATAAAGAACCAAAATGGCAGGGACCTAGCAGAGGCAGAAGGGATTAAGAAGAGGTGGCAAGATTACACAGTGGAACTATACAAGAAAGAGCTCTATGTCCCACAGTGAGGTGGTCACTGACCTTGAGCTAGAAATCCTGGAATGTGAAATCAAATTGAACTTAAGGAGTCTGAACAAAAAAAAAGCTAGTGGAGGAGACAGTTTTCCAGTCCAGCCATTCAAATTCT
>NW_025336230.1:2341-4785 GCF_004798865.1 Varanus komodoensis | reverse complement strand
AAATAGATAAGGAAGAAATGGAGGTAGGGACAGATTTTATTTTCCTGTGCTCCAAGACCACTGCAGATGGGTACTGCAACCAAGAAATTAAAAGGCGCTTGCTCCTTGGGAGGAGAACTATGGCAAATCTAGACAGCATACTAAAAAGCAGAGACATCACCCTGCTAACAAAAGTGCGTATAGTCAAGGCTATGGTTTTCCCAGTTGCAATGTATGGCTGTGAATGTTGGACCATAAGGATAGAAGAGCACCAAAGAATTGAGGCCGTTAATTGTGGTGCTGGTGGAGACTCCTGAGAGTCCCTTGGACTGCAAGGCAATAACACCCATCAGTCCTAGAGGAGATCAACCCTGACTGCTCTTTAGAAGGGCAGATCCTGAAGATGAAACTGAAAATCTTTGACCACCTAATGAGAAGGGAGGACTCACTGGGAACAGTTGACGGCAAAAGAAGAAGGGGACTCTTGAGAATGTAGTGGCTGGATAGAGTCACTGAAGCAGTTGGTGTGAGCTTGAGTGGACTCCGGGGGATGGTGGAGCATAGAAAGGCCTGGAGAAATGTTGTCCATGGGATCGTGATGGGTCAGAGGCCACTTCTCAACCATCAGCAACAACATTGTTATGTAAATTTTATTCCTCATTGTATAACTAACCAACTACCCAAATATCCATCTTTAGCAGCACTTGATTCAGTTTCAGGGCTGTCCCAATATGAGCCACGAGAGTCAAGATGGTCAAGGTGCATCCTCTGGAGCAGGGGCTGGGCCTGGTTTTCCCCAGACGTGCCGCATCATACTCCAGGAAGTTCTGCTTGCTCAGTGGAGACACTGTACAGAATGAACTGGCCGGGGGATGCAAGTGCACGAAAGTGGAGCTTCATGCATCTCAGCAGGGCAACCAGGAATGGAATGAGGGGCGTAAGACCACAAAAGGGAGAAGAAGGGGAGGTGAGGAAGAGTGGATAACAACAGCCAGAGATTCAGTGCCTAAGACTAACCCACCATCCCCCGGACCATCCTGTCTTTCTGCAACAGAGGGAGAAGAAAAGAAGAAACGTGGAACTCTGTGGCTCTCTCTGCATCCGACTACTTCCAGCCTGTAGGCCAGACTGGGGCAGAGAAACACCTGGTCTCTTCACTATGGGCAGGAAGAAGAATAAAAAGGCTCTCCTATTTTAGCCCTCAGCCATTTATTCTCCCAACACTCTGTCATCTACTTGGTGGGGTGATGGCAGATCTCCCAGTCTCCCATGCCACCCCCAGCTGCCTGCAAGAAATCAGTTGCCCACGCCATCTCCGGCACCCTTGATCATCTCCACTCGATAAGACAGGGATGAGAGTAACCCCTTTAAAACTTGACAGTTTGTTCCCGACTCCTCAGTTGGGCACTGGAATTGCAGAGTGCTAGAAACTCCTCTTGGTCAGAGATAGAAATCTTGGTCCTCATGCAACAGGGATCCTTGTGTACTTAACAAAAGTAAAACCCAGACATTCACCATACAAACACCTTACTCAGTGGAAAACTACAACTTGCACATTTCAGTGGGAAGAACCATGTCCTAATCTCCTGTTACACCAAACAAACATTGCCCAGAATTTTCTCCCACTGGCTCCACAGCCTCTTCTTTCTCCACCTAACTACTTTGCTCCTTTGCCAAGGATGGATGGCAGCATTTCCCCTCCTTCTCTCTTCTTCCAGTTCTCCAAAAATGGATAGTTCTGAAATCAAGTGCCTTCTTCTCTTCTCTTTCCACATCCTTTTATGCAACAAGAGGTGAGCATGGGGCACAGGGCCCAATACAGGTTGGAGAGTGTGAGCAGGCTGGCAGATGCAAACTTGTGTCCCTGCAGTCCTTCTCTCAGGCACAGGGTTATGTTTCATCTGGGCAATCCTTGCAGCAAAACCAGGTGCCTGAGTGGATCAGGGTGCTAAGATTGTCATGATCCCAGGCATGATTGGATTAAGTCCCTGGATTCAGTGGAGGCATACAATCCAGCACTCAGTCCTTTGACACAAGCAAAGGTCCACGGAGTTATCCATTGGGCAAGTATTGCACCTTCATCCAAGCCTTGTTATATACAAATATGATCAGAAAATGAAATCTTTGGAGAGGAGATTCACTTTGTGCATTAGGCTAATACAGGAAATTGAATCAAACACATCCTTGGATCAATAAAAACTGTGTAAATTGCACCACGTGCTCTCCTAGCCTATTTATGGATTAAATGTGTTAGCACTGTACAGGTATCCACTTCTACAATACAGATCCTGAACTGATTCTACTGCTTGGTATGAAAAACAGAATGACCAAATCAACTTCAGTGTGGAAAAAATGTGATTTCGAACAACAATGTATTGGGCCCTGATTAATGAAGAGATTTCTCCAAAACATGAAATCTATGAATTACATTTTTCTGATGAGATGGTCTCTACTATTGAGACTGG
>NW_025336230.1:0-1435 GCF_004798865.1 Varanus komodoensis | reverse complement strand
TAGTTTACTGAGGGCTAGTGCAGCCCGCCAGGGAAGGTACGGAGTGACCCTTTCATTAGCTAAGCTTGTCTCTTTGATTACTTCTCTTCATCTTTTGAAATTAGACCATTAAGTATAAAAGATGAACTCTGTGTCCCTTCCTAACCAAATGACAAGCTCTTGGACAGGACTCAAGTTCAAGTTTGCGTAAAGAAGAAACTGATGGTACTCTAAATTAATGAATGCTGGGAATGGATTTCTACCTTTTCCATGGGGCATTGTCCAAATGAGCAAGATAAAAGTGGAAAAAAGAACGTATTACTGACAGTTTTTTAAAACGTATCTCACAAGAGCTCTTTGTGCTGAAGCTGGATTCCCAGGGGAAGGAATTGCTGCTGAAAAAGGGTTCCTGGAACCATGGAATAGTAGAGTTGGAAGGGGCCATGGAGGCCTTTTCGTCCACCCCCTGCTGTTGCAGGACACCAAGGTGCACCATCCCACTCAGATGGCTGTCCAGTTGCCTTTCGAAGGTCTCTAGCATGGGAGAGCCCAGACCTCTCTAGGCAGCTGGTTCCACATTTGTATTTCTCTGACAGTGAGAAAGCTTTTCCTCATCTCCAGCTGAGTCTAGGTTGACATCACTTGAATCAGTAATTCAATGTCCTCCACTGTGGCGTCAACAAGAAGAGATATTGACCTTCCACTTTGTGACAGCCTTTTCAGAACTTATAGAAGGATATCACCCCCTCCACACACACACACACACAAACACACACACACACACACACACACACACACACACATCTTCTCAAGGCTGACCATTCCCATTTCCTTCCATCTCGAATCATACCACTGTGTTACCAAACCCTGGATAATTTTGGTGCCCTCCTCTGGACCATGTTTCCTTTTGCTGCAGCTTTCTTAAATCTTGGTGAACAGAACTGGACACAGTATTCCAGTGGATGTCTTTCTTTACTCATCAGCTTTAGAGCACTCAGTGCTGAAGCTGGAAACCAGGGAGCTGGAATCACTGCTGAAAAAAGGTTCACCTCTTTCTGATTGGGGGGAAGTCCCCCAGTGTTACAAGGTAGACTTAGCAGGTCTCCTGATCATTAGTTCGTCAAAAAACCTTCAGGTCTCATGTAAACCTAAACCAATTTAGAAATAGGGTCTTCAGAATGGAAAGTAATATCTACAAGACAGTACTCTTACTTAATTCACACCACTGTGAGGCTATTTACACTGGAGTCTTCTTCACCAGGTGTCAAACATTTGCAAACCAGAACATCCGAGATGTTGACAATCTAACATGTTATTGAGAACGGCCACAAAAATCAGTAATTCTGAATTGTTCTCCTTTTCTTAGATTTTTATTGGGACTTTCTGGAATATTTCACCACTACTTCCAGCATTTGCACATAGCTTCTCATGTTTGAGGTACCTGTAGAGGTGGAAA
>NW_025336229.1:11438-19853 GCF_004798865.1 Varanus komodoensis | reverse complement strand
TTGCCTCTCTGTTAGGGTGGGGACGGGAAATCGCGGCCTCCGGGCAGACCTCAGACCATCAGAATGCGCTCAGAACGGGCGGGAACGGAGGCCTGTGCGGAGGGACAGCGTCTCAAAGAGGATTGGGTGTGTCCGCGTCGCCCTCTTTTCACGGCAACTTTTGCCCCTCTGTCATGGTGGAGCCGGGAAATCCCATCCTCCGGGCGGGCATCCGACCGTCTGAACGTGCTCAGAAAGGGAGGAAACTGAGTCCTGCGTGAGGGACAGCATCTCCAAGAGGACTAGGTGCGCGCGCGTCGCCCTGTTTTTGAGGCAAATTTTGCCCCTCTGTCAGGGTGGGGCTGGGAAATCCGCCCCTCCAGGCGGGCCTCCGACTGTCGGAACGCGCTCTGAACGGGCGGAAATGGAGGCCTGCGCGGGGGGACAGCGTCTCCAAGAGGACTAGGTGTGTCTGCGTCACACCCTTTCATGGCAACATTTGCCCCTCTGTCAGGGTGAGGCAGGGAAATCGCGGCCTCCGGGCGGGCATCCGAACGTTGGAATGCGCTCGGAACGGGTGGAAACGGAGGCCTGCGTGGAGGGACAGCATCTCAAAGGTGACTAGGTGCATGCGCGTCGCCCTCTTTTTGGGGCAACTTTTGCCCATCTGCCAGGGTGGGGTCCGTGAAATCGCGGCCTCCGGGCGGGATTCCTCCGTGGGAACGCGCTATGAATGGGCGGAAACGGAGGCCTGCTCGAAAGGACATCGTCTCCAGGAGGACTAGGTGCGAGCACGTCGCCCTGTTTTCGGGACCTCTTTTGCCCCTCTGTCAGGGTGAGTCCGGGAAATCGCGGCCTCCGGGCGGGCATCCGAACGTTGGAACGCGCTCGGAACGGGTGGAAACGGAGGCCTGTGCGGAGGGACAGCATCTCAAAGGTGACTAGGGGCGCGCGCGTCGCCCTCTTTTTGGGGCAACTTCTGCCCATCTGCCAGGGTGGGGTCCGTGAAATCGCAGCCTCCGGGAGGGATTCCGACCGTGGGAATGCGCTCGGAATGGGCAGAAACGGAGGCCTGCTCGAAAGGACATCGTCTCCAGGAGGACTAGGTGTGAGCGCGTCGCCCTGTTGTCGGGACCTCTTTTGCCCCTCTGTCAGGGTGAGGCCGGGAAATCCTGGCCTCCGGGCGGGCCTCCGCCATTCGGAATCCACTCAGAATGGGCGGGAACGAGGGCCTGCATGGAGTGACAGCATCTCCAACAGGATTAGGTGCGTGCGTTGCCCTTTTTTCCAGGAAACTTTTGCCCCTCTGTCAACGTAGGGCCGGGAAATTGCGCCTCCGGGTGGGCCTCCGACCGTCGGACCGTGCTCAGAACGGGCAGAAACTGAGGCCTGCATGGAGGGACAGGGTCTCAAAGAGGACTAGGAGCGCGCGCGTCGCCCAATTTTCAGGCAAATTTTGTCCCTCTGTCAGGGTGGGGCCGGCAAATCGCGGACTCTGGACAGGCCTCCGACCGTCGGACTGCACTCGGAACGGGCGGAAACGGAGGCCTGCATGGAGGGACAGCGTCTCAAAGAGGACTAGGTGCACGTGCGTCGCCCTATTTTGAGGCAAATTTTGGCCCTCTGTCAGGGTGGGGCCGGGAAATTGCGTCCGTTTGGCGGGCCGCCGACCGTCGAAACGCGTTTGGAATGGGCGGAAAAGGAGGCCTGCGCGGAGGGACAGCGTCTCAAAGAGGACTATGTGCACGCGCGTCGCCCTGTTTTCGAGGTATCTTTTGCCCCTTTGTAAGGGTGGGGCCAGGAAATCGCGGCCTCTGGGCGCGGCACCAACCGTCGGAACGCGCTTGCAACGGGCAGAAACGGAGGTCTACATGAGGGACAGCGTCTCAAATAGGACAAGGCGCGTGCGCGTTGCCCTGTTTTCGGGGTAACTTTTGCCCCTCTGTCAGGGTGGGGCCGGGAAATCTTGGCCTCCGGGCGGGCCTCCGCCATTCGGAATCCGCTCGGAATGGGCGGGAACGAGGGCCTGCATGGAGTGACAGCGTCTTCAACAGGATTAGGTGCGTGCGTTGCCCTTTTTTCCAGGCAACTTTTGCCCCTCTGTCAGCGTAGGGCCGGGAAATCGTGCCTCCGGGCGGGCCTCCGACCGTTGGACCGCGCTCGGAACGGGGGAAAACGGAGGCCTGCATGGAGGGACAGCATCTCAAAGAGGACTACGTGCGCGCGCGTCGCCCTATTTTCAGGCAAATTTTGGCCCTCTGTCAGGGTGGGGCCAGAAAATCCTGGCCTCCGGGTTGGCCTCCAACCGTCGGAACGCGTTCGGAACGGTCGGAAACAGAGGGCTGCGCGGACGGTCAGCATCTCAAAGAGGACTAGGTGTGTCCGCGTCACCCTCTTTTTGGGGCAACTTTTGCCTCTCTGTCACGGTGGAGCCTTGAAATCCCAAGCTCCAGGCGGGCCTCCGACCGTCGGAACGCACTCGGAACGGGCGGAAACGGCGGCCTGCACAGAGGGACAGCGTCTTAAAGAGGACTAGGTATGTCTGCATTGCCCTTTTTTCGGGGCAACTTTCGCCCCTCTGTCAGGGTGCGGCTTGGAAACCGTGGCCTCCGGGCAGGACTTCGACCGTTGGAACGCGCTTGGAACGGGCGGAAATGGAGGCCTTCGCGGACAGACAGCATCTCCATGAGGACTAGGTGCGCGCGCGTCCCCCAGTTTTTGGAGCAACTTTTGTCCCTGCCTCAGGTTGGGGCCGGGAAATGGCAGCCTCCGGGCGGGCCTCCGACCATCAGAACGCGCTTGGAACGGGTGGAAACGGAGGCCTGCGCGGAGGGACAGCGTCTCCAAGAGGACTAGGTGCGAGTGCGTCGCCCTGTTTTCAGGGTTACTTTGGCCCCTCTGTCAGGTTGGAGACAGGAAATCCCGGGCTTTGGGCAGGCCTCCCACCGTCAGAACGCGCTCGTAACGGGCGGTAACGGAGGCCTGCGCGAGGGACAGCATCTAAAAGAGGACGAGGTGTGTCCGCGTGGCCCTCTTTTCAGGGCAATTTTGACCCTCTGTCAGGGTGGGTGCCGGGAAATCGCGGCCTCTGGGCGGGCCTCCGACCGTAGGAATGTACTAGAAATGGGCAGAAATGGAGGCCTGCACGGAGGGACAGCGTCTCACAGAGGACTCGATGCGCGTGCATCCCCCTCTTTTCAGGGCAACTTTTGCTTCTCTATCAGAGTGGGGCCGGGCAATCCCGGCCTCCAGGCGGGCTTCCGACCGTTGGAACGCGTTCGGAACAGGCGGACACGGAGGCCTGCGTGGAGGGACAATGTCTCCGAAAGAATTAGGTGCGTGCACGTCGCCCTGTTTTCCGGGCTACTTTTGCCCCTCTGTCAGGGAGGGGCCGGGAAATCGCAGCCTCCTAGCGGGCCTCCGACCGTAGGAACGTGCTCCGTACAGGCAGAAACGGAGGCCTGCGCGGAGGGACAGCATCTCAAAGATGACTAGGCGTGTCCGCGTCGGCCTATTTTCGGGGCAACTGTTTCCCCTCTGTCAGGGTAGGGCTGGGAAATCGCAGCTTCTGGGCGGGCCTCGGACTGTCGGAACGCACTCAGAAAGGGTAGAAACGGAGGCCTGCGCGAGGGTCATCGTCTCCAAGAGACCTAGCTGTGTCCGTGTGGCCATCTTTTCGGTGCAGCGTTTGCCCCTTTGTCAGGGTGGGGGCCGGGAAATCACGGCCTCCGGGTGGGCCTCCAACCATTGGAACGCTCTTGGACGGGCGGAAACGGAGGCCTGTGCGGAGGGACAGCGTCTCAAAGAGGACTAGGTGTCTCCGCGTGGCCCTCTTTCCGGGCCAACATTTGGCCCTCTGTCAGGGTGAGGCCGGGAAATTGCTGCCTCCGGGCGGGCCTCCGACCGACGGAGAGCGCTCGTAACGGGAGGAAATGGAGGCCTGCGTGGAGGGACAGCCTCTCAAAGAGGACTAGGCGCGCAAGCATCCCCCTGTTTTCAGGGCAACTTTATCTCCACTGTCAGCGTGGGGCCGGGAAATCTCAGACTCCGGGCGGGCCTCCGACCGTCAGAACGTGCTCGGAACGGGCCGAAACGGAGGCCTGCGTGAGGGACAGCGTCTCCAAGAGGACTAGGTGCATGCATCGCCCTGTTTTCCTGGCAACTTTTGCCCCTCAGTCAGGGTGGAGCCAGGAAGTCGCGGCCTCCGGGTGGGAGTCCGACTGTCGGAATGTGCTTGGAATGGGAGGAAACGGCGGCCTGCGCGAGGGACTGCGTCTCCAAGAGAACCAGGTGTGTCCGTGTGGCCCTCTTTTCGGGGCAATTTTTGCCCCACTGTCAGGATGGAGCCGGGAAATCCCGGCCTCCGGGTGGCCTCAGACCGTGGGAACGTGTTCGGAACGGGCAGAAACGGAGCCCTGCATGGAAGGACAGCGTCTGAAAGAGGACAAAGTGTGTCCGCATGGCCCTCTTTTCTGGGCAACTTTTGGGCCTCTGTCAGGGTGGGTCTGGGAATTCGCGGCCTCCGGGCGGGCCTCCGACCGTCGGAACGCGCTCGTAACGGGCAGAAAAGGAGGCCTGCGCGAAGGACAGCTTCTCAAAGAGGACTATATGTATCCACGTGGCCTTTTTTTCGGAGCAACTTTTGCCCCTCTGTCAGGTTGGGGCCGGGAAATCGTGGCGTTTGGTCAGGCCTCTGACCGTCGGAACGCGCTCCGAGCACGTGGAAACGGAGGCCTGCACGGCGGGACAGCGTCTCAAAGAGGACTAGGTGTGTCCACGTGGCCCTCTATTAGGGGCAACTTTTGCCCTCTCTCAGGGTGGGGCCGGGAAATCATGGCCTCCGGGCAGTCTTCCTACCGTCGGAACTCGCTCGGAATGGGCGGAAACAGAGGCCTGCGCGAGGGACAGCGTCTCAAAGAGGACTAGGTGCGCGAGCTTCACCCTGTTTTTCGGGCAACTTTAGCCCCACTGTCAGGGTGGGGCCGGGTATTCGCGGCCTCCGGGTGGTTCTCCGACCGTCGGAACGCACTCGGAACGGCGGACAGGAATTCCTGCGCGGAGGGACAGCGTCTCAAAGGGGATTAGGTGTGTCCGAGTCACCCTCTTCTTGGGGCAACTTCTGGCCCTCTGTCAGGGAGGAGCCTGGAAATCGTGGCCTCCGGGCGGTCCACCGACCGTCGGAACGGGCTCGGAATCGGTGGACACGGAGGCATGCACGGAGGGACAGAGTCTCCAAGAGGACTAGGTGCGCACGCATCCCACTGTTTTTGGGACAACTTTAGCCCCACTGTCAGCGTGGGGCCGGGGAATCCTGGACTCCGGGCAAGCCTCCGACCGTCGTAACGTGCTCGGAACGGGCAGAAACAGAGGCCTGCATGGAGGGACAGCGCCTCCAAGGGTACTAGGTGGACGCGCGTCCCCCTGTTTTCGGGCAAAGTTTGCCCCACTGTCAGAGTGGGGCCAGGAAATCGCGGCCTCCGGGAGGGCCTCCGACCATCGGAACGCACTCAGAACAGGCGGAAACGGAGGCCTGCGTGGAGGGACAGCGTCTCAAAGAGGAGAAAGTGCGCGTGCATGGCCCCTTTTCGGGGCCACTTTTGCCTTTCTGTCAGGCTGGGGTCAGGAAATCGCGGCCGCCGGGCGGGCCGCCGACCGTTGGAACGCGCTCGGAATGGGCGGAAATGGAGGCCTGTGCGGAGGGACAGCTTCTCAAACAAAACTAGGGGCTCGCGCGTCGCCCTCATTTCGGGGCACCTTTTGCCAATCTGTCAGGGTGCGGCCGTGAAATCGCGGCATCCGGATGGGCCTCCGACCGTCAGAACGCTCTCGGAATGGGCGGAAACGGAGGCCTGCGCTGAGGGACAGCGTCTCACAGAGGACTATGTGTGTCTGCGTCACTCTCTTTTTGGGGCAACTTTTTCCCCTCTGTCAGGGTGGGGCCGGGAAATCGCGGCATCCGGGCGTGCATCCAAAAGTGGAACGTGCTCGGAAAGGGCTGAAACAGAGTCCTGCGCAAAGGGACAGCATCTCAAAGGGGACTAGGCATGTCCGCGTCAGCCTCTTTTCGGGGCAACTTTTGCCCCTTGTCAGGGTGGGGACGGGAAGTCGCGTCCTCCGTGCCGGTCTCTGACCGCTGGAACGCGCTCGGAACAGGCGGAAACGGAAGCCTGAGTGGAAGGACAGCATCTGAAAGAGGACTGGGCTTGTCCGCGTTGCCCTGTTTTCGGGGCAAGCCTTGCCCATCTGTCAGGGTGGTGCAGGGAAATTGCAGGCCCTGGGCGGGACTCCGACCATCGGAATGTGCTCGGAATGGGTGGAAACAGAGGCCTGTGCGGAAGGACTGCGCCTCAAAGAGGACCAGGTGCTCGGGTCGCCCTGATATCCGGCCAACTTTTGCCTCTCTGCAGGGTGGGGCCTGGAAATTACCGCCTCCAGTCCGGAATCCGAACGTGGAACGTGATCGGAATGGGAGGAAATGGAGGCCTGCGCTGAGGGACAGCGTCTCAAAGAGGACTAGGTGTGTCCACGTGGCCCTCTTTTCGGGGCAACTTTTGCCCCTTTGTCAGAGTGGGGCCAGGAAATCGCGGACCCCGGGCGGGCCTCCGATAGTCGGAACGTGCTCGGAACTGGCGGAAATGGGTGCCTGCACGGAGGGACAGCGTCTGAAAGAGGACTATGTGTCTGCGTCACCCTGTTTTCCGGGCAACTTTAGCCTCACTGTCAGAGTGGGGCCAGGAAATTCCGGCCTTCGGGCGGGCCTCCAACCGTTGGAACGCTCTCGGAACTGGCGGAAATGGAGGCCTCCGTGGAGGGACAGCATCTGAAAGAGGACTAGGTGTGTCCACGTGGCGCTCTATTCGGGGCAACTTTTGCCCCTCTGTAAGGGTGGGGCCGGAAAATCGTGGCCTCTGGGCGGGCCTCCGACCGTCGGAACGCTTTCGGAATGGGCAGAAACGGAGGTCTCCGCGAAGGGCATTTTCTCCAAGAGGACTAGGTGCGCGCACTTCCCCTTGTTTTTGGGGCAACTTTAGCCGCACTGTCAGGGTGGGGCCGGGAATTTGCGTCCTCCGGGCGGGCCTCCGACCGTCGGAATGTGCTCGGAACGGGCGGAAATGGGGGCCTGCGCGAAGGACAGCGTCTCAAAGTATACTAGGTGTGTCCGTTTGCCCCCTTTTCGGGGCAACTTTTGCCCCTCTGTCAGGGGGGAGCCGGGAAATCACGGCCTCCGGGCGGTCCTCCAACCGTTGGAACGTGCTCTGAACGGGCAGAAACAGAGGCCTGCGCAGAGGGACAGCATCTCAAAGGGGACTAGGCATGTCCGCGTCAGCCTCTTTTTGGGGAAACTTTTGTCCCGCTGTCAGGGTGGGGCTGGGAAATCGTGGCGTCCGGGCAAGCCTCCGACCATCGAAACGTGGTCCTAACGGGCAGAAACGGAGGCCTGCACGAGGGACAGAGTCTCAAAGAGGACTATGTATGTCCGCGTGACACTCTTTTCGGGGCAACTTTTGGACCTCTGTCAAGGTGGGGCCAGGACATCGCGGCCTCTGGGCAGGCCTCCAACCATCGGAACGGGCACGGAATGGGAGGAAACCGATATCTGCGCTGATGGACAGTGTCTCAAAGGGGACTAGGTGTGTCCGCGACACCCTCTTTTTGGGGAAACTTTTGGGGCTCTGTCAGGGTGGGGCCGGGAAATCGCGGCCTCTGGGCTGGCCTCCCACCATCGGAACGTGCTCGGAATGGGTGGAAACGGAGGCCTGCGCGGAGGGACAGCGCCTCCAAGAGGACTAGTTGGACGCGCGTCACCCTGTTTTCGGGCAAAGTTTGCCCCACTGTCAGCATGGGGCCGGGAAATCGCGGCCTCCGAGAGGGCCTCCGACCGTCGGAACGCCCTCAGAACAGGCAGAAACGGAGGCCTGCGTGGAGGGACAGCGTCTCAACGAGGACTAGGGGTGTCCGTGTCCCCCTCTTTTTGTACAACTTTTGGTCCTCTGTCAGGGTGGAGCCGGGAAATCGCGTCCTCAGGGCGGGCCTCCGACCGTCGGAACGTGAACAGAACAGGCGGAAACAGAGGACTGCTCGGAGGAACAGCCCCTCAAGGAGGACTAGGTGTGCACGTCGCCTTGCTTTCCGGGCAACTTTTGGCCCTCTGTTAGGGTGGAGCCGGGAAATCGCAGCCTACGGGCGGGCGTCCGACCATCGGAACGCGCTCGGAATGGGCAGAAACAGAGGCCTGCACGAAGGACAGCGTCTCAAAGAGGACGAGCTGTGTCCGCGTCGCCCTCTTTTTGGGGAAACTTTTGGCCCTCTGTCAGGGTTGAGCCGGGAAATCGCGGCATCCGGGCGGTCCTCCGACCATCGGAACGTGCTCGGAATGGGCAGAAAAATAGGCCTGCGCAGAAGGACAGCGTCACAAAGGGGACAAGGTGTGTCCGC
>NW_025336229.1:6709-11338 GCF_004798865.1 Varanus komodoensis | reverse complement strand
GACAGAGGGCCAAAAGTTTCCCCAAAAAGAGGGCGACGCGGACACAGCTCGTCCTCTTTTTGGGGAAACTTTTGGCCCTCTGTCAGGGTTGAGCCGGGAAATCGCGGCATCCGGGCGGTCCTCCGACCATCGGAACGTGCTCGGAATGGGCAGAAAAATAGGCCTGCGCAGAAGGACAGCGTCACAAAGGGGACAAGGTGTGTCCGCGGCACCCTCTTTTTGGGGAAACTTTTGGCCCTCTGTCAGGGTGGGGCCGGAAAATCGCGGCGTCTGGGCGGGCCTTCGACTATCGAAAAGTGCTTGGAATGGAAGGAAACGGAGGCCTGCACGAGGGACAGCGTCTCAAAGAGAACTAGGTATGTCCGCGTCGCCTTTTTTCGGGGCATGTCTTGCCAATTGTCAGGGTGGGGCTGGGAAATCGCAGCCTCTGAGCGGGCTTCCGACTGTCGGAACGCGCTCGGTAAGGGCAGAAACGGAGGCCTGTGTGTAGGGACAGCGTCTGAAAGAGGACTTGGTGCACGGGCGTCGCCCTGTTTTCGGGCAAGTCTTGCCCATATGTCAGGGTGGGGCCGGGAAATCGCGGCCTCTGGGCTGGCCTCCGCTTGTCGGAATGCGCTCGGTAAGGGCGGCCTGCACGGCGGGACATCGTCTCAAAGAGGACTAGGTGTGTCCACGTGGCCCTCCATTCGGGGCAACTTTTGCCCTTTTGTCAGGGTGGGGCCGGGAAATCACGGCCCCCCAGGCGGGACTTTGACCGTAGCAACACGCTCGGAACAGGCGGAAGAGAGTCCTGCGTGAAGGGACAGCGTCTGCAGGAGGACTAGGAGTGTCTGCATGACCCTCTTTTCGGGGGTTCTTTTGCCCCACTGTCAGGGTGGGGTTGGAAATCGCGGCCTCCGGGCGGGACTCCGACCGTCGCAACGCGCTCGGAACAGCCGGAAATTGAGGCCTGCGTGAAGGACAGTGTCTCAAAGAGGACAAGGTGCGCGCGCGTCGCCTTGTTTTCGGGGCAACCTTTGCCCCTCTGTCAGGGTGGAGCCGGGAAATCCCGGCTTTCGCGCTGGCCTCCCACAGTCGGAACGCGCTCGGTACTGGCAGAAACGGAGGCCTGGGCTGAGGGACGGAATCTCAAAGAGGACCAGGTGTGTCCGCGTCGGCCTCTTTTCGGGGCAAGTCTTGCCCATCTGTCAGGGTGGGGCCGGGAAATTGCGGCCTCCGGAAGGGCCCGTGACCGTGGGAATGAGCTCGGAATGGGCGGAAATGGAGGCCTGCGCAGAGGGACAGCGTCTCAAAGAGGACTAGGTGAGTCTGCGTGGCCCTCTTTTCGGGGCAACTGTTTCCCCTCTGTCAGGGTAGGGCCGGGATATCGTGGCTTCCGGGCGGGCCTCCGACCGACAGAGAGCGCTCATAACAGGAGGAAATGGAGGCCTGCGTTGAGGGACAGCCTCTCAAAGAGGACTAGGTGCGCAAGAATCCCCCTGTTTTCAGGGCAACTTCATCCCCATTGTCCGCGTGGGGCCGGGAAATCTCGGACTCCGGGCGGGCCTCCGACCGTAAGAACGTGCTCGGAACGGGTGGAAACGGAGGCCTGCATGAGGGACAGAGTCTCCAAGAGGACTAGGTGCGTGCATCGCCCTGTTTTCCTGGCAAATTTTGCCCCTCTGTCAGGGTGGAGCCAGGAAGTCGCGGCCTCCGGGCGGGCCTCCGACCGTCGGAACGCACTGAGAACAGGCAGAAACGGAGGACTGCATGGAGAGACAGCGTCTCAATGAGGAGTAAGTGCGCGTGCATTGCTCCTTTTCGGGGAAACTTTTGCCCCTCTGTCAGGCTGGGGCCGGGAAATCATGGTCACTGGGCGGGCCGCTGACCGTTGGAACGCACTCAGAATGGGCGGAATTGGAGGCCTGCGCGGAGGGACAGCATCTCAAAGAGGACTAGGTGTTTCCGCGTGGCTCTCTTTTCGGGGCAACTCTTTCCCCTCTGTCAGGGTGGAGCCGGGAAATCGCGCCCTCACGGCGGTCCTCCGACCGTTGGAATGCATTCGGAACGGCGGGCACAGATTCCTGTGCGGAGGGACAGCATCTCAAAGGTGACTAGGTGCGTGCATCTCCCTGTTTTCCGGGCAACTTTTGCCCCTCTTTCAGGGTGGATCCAGGAAGTCGCGGCCTCCGGGCGGGCCTCCGACTGTCGGAACGCGCTCGGAATGGGAGGAAACGGAGGCCTGCGCGAGGGACTGCGTCTCCAAGGGAACCAGGTGTGTCCGTGTGGCCCTTTTTTTGGGGCAACTTTTGCCCCACTGTCAGGGGGGAGCCGGGAAATCCTGGCCTCCGGGCGGACCTCAGACCGTGGGAACGCGTTTGGAATGGGCAGAAACGGAGGCCTGCGTGGAAGGACAGTGTCCAAAGAGGACAAGGTGCGCTCGCTTCGCCCTGTTTTCCGGGCAACTTTTGCCTCTCTGTCAGGGTGGGGCCCGGAAATCGTGGCCTTTGGGCTGGCCTCCGACCGTCGTAACGGGCTCGGTATTGGCAGAAACGGAAGCCTGCGCAGAGGGACGGCGTCTCAAAGAGGACTAAGTGTGTCCGCGTGGCCCTTTTTTCGGAGCAACTTTTGCCCCTCTGTCAGAGTGGGGCCAGGAAATCGCAGCCTCCAGGAGGGCCTCCGACCGTCGGAACGTGCTCAGAACAAGCAGAAACGGAGGCTCCCGCAAAGGGACAGCGTCTCCAAGGGGACTAGGTGCGCACACATCCCGCTCTTTTCGGGGCAACTGTTGGCCCTCTGACAGGGTGGGCCGGGAAATCACGACCTCCAGGCGGTCCTCCGACCGTCGGAACGTGCTCGGAACGGGCAATACCACAGGCCTGCGTGGAGGGACAGCGTCTCAAAGGGGACTAGATGTGTCCGGGTCACCCTCTTTTTGGGGAAAGTTTTGGGCCTCTGTCAGGGTGGGGCCGGGAAATCGCGGCCTCCGGGCGGGCCTCCGACCATCAGAACGTGCTCGCAACGGGCGGAAACGGAGGCCTGTGAGAGGGACAGCGTCTCAAAGAGGACAATGTCTGTCCGCGTGGCCCTCTTTTCAGGTCAACATATGGACCTCTGTCAGAGCGGGGCCGGGAAATCGCAGCCTCCGGGAGGGCCTCCGTCTGTCGGAACGCGCTCGGTAAGGGCTGAAATGGATGACTGCGTGGAGGCACAGCGTCTCAAAGAGGACAAGGTGTCTCTGGGTCACCCTCTTTTCGGGGCAACTTTCGCTCCTCTGTCAGAGTGGGGCCAGGAAATCGCGGCCGCCGGTGGGACTGCGACCGTCCGAATGCGTTCGGAATTGTTGGAAACGGAGGCTTGCGCAAAGGGACAACATATCAAAGAGGACTAGGTTTGTCCGCGGCGCCCTGTATTCGGGGCAACTTTTGCCCCTGTTTCACGGTGGTCTGGGAAATCGCGGCCTCCGGTCGCGCCTTCGACCGTCAGAACGCACTCGGAAAGGGCGGAAACGGAGGTCTGCGTGGAGCGACAGCGTCTCAAAGAGAACTAGGTATGTCCGTGTCACCCTCTTTTCGGGGTATGTCTTGCCCATCTTTCACGGTGGGGCAGGAAATCGCGGCCTTCGGGCGGGACCTCGAACGTCGCAACGCGCTCGGAATGGGCAGAAATGGAGGCCTGCGCGAAGGACAGGGTCTGAAAGAGGACAAGGTGCGCGCGCGTCGCGTTGTTTCAGGGCAACCTTTGCCCGTCTGTCAGGGTGGGGCCAGAAAATCCTGGCCTTCGGGCGGGCCTCCCACAGTCGGAACGCGCTCGGTACTGGGAGAAACGGAGGCCCGCGCAGGGGGACAGCATCTCAAAGAGGAATAGGTGTGTCTGCGTTGGCCTCTGTTCGGGACAAGTCTTGCCCCTCTGTCAGGGAGGGCCGGGAAATCGCAGCCTCCTAGCGGGCCTCCGACCGTCGGAACGTGCTCAGTACGGGCAGAAACGGAGGCCTGCGCGGCGGGACAGCATCTCAAAGACGACTAGGTGTGTCCGCGTCGGCCTCTTTTCGGGGCATGTCTTGCTCATCTGTCAGGGTGGGGCCGGGAAATTGCGGCCCCGGGCGGGCCTGTGACCACTGGAATGAGCTCGAAATCGGCGGAAATGGAGGCCTGTGCGGAGGGACAGGGTCTCAAAGAGGACTAGATGAGTCTGCGTGGCCCTCTTTTCGGGGCAACTGTTTCCCTCTGTCAGGGTAGGGCCGGGAAATCGCGGCTTCCGGGCGGGCCTCGGACTGTCGGAACGCGCTCGGTAAGGGCAGAAACGGAGGCCTGCGCCGAGGGACAGCGTCTCAAAGAGGACTAGCTGTGTCCGTATCACCCCCTTTTCGGGGCAACATTTGCCCCCCTGTCAGGGTGGGGCCGGGAAATCGCGGCCTCGGAGCGGGCCTCCGACCCTCGGAACGCACTCAGAAAGGGTAGACACAGAGGCCTGCGCGAGGGTCACCGTCTCCAAGAGAACTAGCTGTGTCCGTGTGGCTGTCTTTTTGGTGCAACTTTTGCCCCTTTGTCAGGGTGGGGGACGGGAAATCACGGCCTCCGGGCTGGCCTCCAGCCATTGGAACGCTCTTGGAATGGGCGGAAACGGAGGCCTGCGTGGAGGGACAGCGTC
>NW_025336229.1:4059-6609 GCF_004798865.1 Varanus komodoensis | reverse complement strand
ATGGGCGGAAACGGAGGCCTGCGCGGAGGGACAGCGTCTGAAAGAGGACTAGGTGTGTCCGCGTGGCCCTCTTTTCGGGGCAACTTTTGGCCCTCTGTCAGGGTGAGGCCGGGAAATCGCTGCCTCTGGGCGGGCCTCCGACCGACGGACAGCGCTCGTAACGGGAGGAAATGGAGGCCTGCGTGAAGGGACAGCCTCTCAAAGAGGACTAGGTGCGCAAGCATCCCCGTTTTCAGGGCAACTTTATCTCCACTGTCAGCGTGGGGCCGGGAAATCTCGGACTCCGGGCTGGCCTCCAACCATTGGAACGCTCTTGGAACGGGCGGAAATGGAGGCCTGCGTGGAGGGACAGCGTCTGAAAGAGGACTAGGTGCGCAAGCATCCCCCTGTTTTCAGGGCAACTTTATCTCCACTGTCAGCGTTGGGCCGGAAAATCTCGGACTCCGGGCGGGCCTCCGGCCGTCAGAACGTGCTCGGAACGGGCGGAAACGGAGGCCTGCGCGAGGGACAGCGTCTCCAAGAGGACTAGGTGCGTGCATCGCCATTTTCCTGGCAACTTTTGCCCCTCTGTCAGGGTGGAGCCGGGAAGTCACGGCTTCCAGGCGGGTCTCCGACTGTCGGAACGCTCTCACAATGGGTGGAAATGGAGGCTTGCACGAGGGATTGCGTCTCCAAGAGAACCAGGTGTGTCTGTGAGGCCCTCTTTTCGGGGCAACTTTTGCCCCTCTGTGAGGGTGGAGCCGGGAAATCGCAGCCTCCGGTGGTCCTCCAACCGTCGGAACACACTCGGAACGGCGGACACGGATTGCTGCGCGGAGGGACAGCGTCTCAAAGGGGACTAGGTGTTTCCGCATCACCGTCTTTTTGGGGCAACTTTTGCCCCTCTGTCACGGTGGGCCGGGAAATCGCGGTCTCCGGTCGGGCCTCCGACCGTCAGAACGCGCTTGGAACGGGCGGAAATGGAGGCCTGCGTGGAGCGACAGCGTCTCAAAGAGAACTAGGTATGTCCGCGTCGCCCTTTTTTCGGGGCATGTCTTGCCCATCGGTCAGGGTGGGGCTGGGAAATCGCAGCCTCTGAGCGGGCATCCGACTGTCGGAACGCGCTCGGTAAGGGCAGAAACGGAGGCCTGCGTGTAGGGACAACGTCTGAAAGAGGAGTTGGTGCGCGGGCGTCGCCCTGTTTTCGGGCAAGTCTTGCCCATATGTCAAGATGGGGCCGGGAAATCGCGGCCTCTGGGCTGGCCTCGGCTTGTCGGAACACGCTCGGTAAGTGCAGAAACGGAGGCCTGCATGAGGGACAGGGTCTCAAAGAGGAATAGGTGTGCACGCGTCGGCCCCTTTTCGGGGCAAATCTTGCCCGTCTGTCAGGGTGGGGCCGGGAAGTTGCGGCCTCCGTGCGGGACTCCGACCGAAGGAAAGCGCTCGTAACGGGAGGAAATAGAGGCCTGCGGGGAGGGACAGACTCTCAAAGAGGACTAAGTGCGCGTGCATCTCTCTCTGTCAGGGTGGAGGCGGGAAATCCCGGGTTCCGGGCGGGCCTCCGACTTTCAGAACGCGCTCGGAACGGGAGGAAACGGAGGCCTGTGCGGAGGGACAGCGTCTCAAAGACTAGGTGTGTCAAAGAGGACTCGGTGCGCACGCTTCGCCCTGTTTTCCGTGCATCTTTTGCCTCTCTTTCAGGACCGGGCTGGGAAATCCTGGCCTTCGGGCGGGCCTCCGACCATCGTTATGCGCTCGGCATGAGCAGAAACGGAAGCCTGCGTGCAGGGACAGCGTCTCAAAGAGGACTATGTGTGTCCGCGTGGCCCTCTTTTCGGAGCGACTTTTGCCCCTCTGTCAGAGTGGGGCCGGGAAATTGCAGCCTCCGACCATCGGAACGCGCTCAGAACAAGCGGAAACGGAGGCCCCCGCAAAGGGACAGCTTATCCAAGAGAACTAGGTGCGCGCGCGTCGTCCTATTTTCGGGGCAACTTTTGCCCCTCTGTCAGGGTGGAGCTGGGAAATCGCGGCCTCCGGGCGGGCCTCCGACTCTCGGAACGCGCTCGGAATGGGCGGAAAAGGAGGCCTGTGTGGAGGGACAGCGTCTAAAAGTTGACTAGGTGTCCGCGTGGCTCTCTTTTCGGGGAAAATCCCGGCCTCCAGGACGGCCTCTGACCGTCGGAACGCACTCAGAACAGGCAGAAACGGAGGCCCGCGTGGAGCAACACCGTCTCAAAGAGGAATAAGAGCGCGTGCATGGCCCCTTTTCGGGGCAACTTTTGCCCCTCTGTCTGGCTGGGGCCGGGAAATCGCGGCCACCGGGCGGGCCGCCGACCGTTGGAACGTGCTCGGAAGGGGCGGAAATGGACTCCTGCGCGGAGGGACAGCGTCTCAAAGAGGACTAGGTGTGTCCGCGTCACCCTCTCTTTGGGGAAACTTTTGGGCCTCTGTCACGGTGGGGCCGGGAATTCGCCACCTCCTGGCGGTCCTCCGACTGTCGGAACACGCTCAGAACGGGCGGAAGCGGAGGCCTGCGTGGAGGAACAGCGTCTCAAAGAGGACTAGGTGTGT
>NW_025336229.1:1653-3959 GCF_004798865.1 Varanus komodoensis | reverse complement strand
AAAGAGGACTAGGTGTGTCCGCGTCACCCTCATTTTGGGGAAACTTTAGGGCCTCTGACAGGGTGGGGCCGGGAAATAGCGTCCTCCGGGCGGTCCTCCGACCAACGGAACGTACTCGGAACGGGCAGAAACAGAGGCCTGCGCAGAGGCACAACGTCTCAAAGGGGACTAGGTGTGTCCGCGTCACCCTCTTCTTGGGGAAAATCTTAGGCCTCTGTCAGGGTGGGGCCGGGAAATCGAGGCGTCCAGGCGGGCCTCCGACCGTCGGAACGTGCTCAGAACGGGCGGAAACGGAGCCCTGTGTGAAGAACAGCTTCTCAAAGAGGACTAGGTGCTCGCGCTTTGCCCTGTTTTCCGTGCATCTTTTGCCTCTCTGTGAGGATCGGGCCGGGAAATCCTGGCCTTCGGGCGGGCCTCCGACCGTCGTTACGCGCTCGGTATGGGCAGTAACGGAAGCCTGCACGGAGGGACAGCGTCTCAAAGAGGACTATGCGTGTCCGTGTGGCCCTCTTCCCGGAGCAACTTTTGCCCCTCTTTCAGAGTTGGGCCGGGAAATCGCGGCCTCCGGGAGGGCCTCCGACCGTCGGAACGCACTCAGAACAGGCAGAAACGGAGGCCTGCGTGGAGGGACAGCGTCTCAAAGAGGAGAAAGTGCGCGTGCATGGCCTCTTTTCAGGGCAACTTTTGCCCCTCTGTCAGGCTAGGGCCAGGAAATCGCGGCCACCGGGCGGGCCGCCAACCGTTGAAACGCGCTCGGAATGGGCGGAAATGGAGTCCTGCGCGGAGGGACAGCGTCTCAAAGAGGACAAGGTGTGACCGCGTTACCCTCTTTTTGGAGAAACTTTTGGGCCTCTGTCAGGGTGGGGCCAGGAAATCCTGGCCTTCGGGCGGGCCTCTGACCGTTTTAACGCGCACGGAATGGGCGGAAATAGATTTCCTCGCGGAGGGACAGCGTCTCAAAAGGGGATAGGTGTGTCCGCGTCACCCTCTTATAGGGGAAACTTTTGGGCATCTGTCAGGGTGGGGCCGGGAAATCGCAGCCTCTGGCGGGCCTCCGACCGTCGGAACGCACTGGGAATGGGCGGAAATGGAGGCCTGCGCGGAGGGACAGCGTCTCAAAGTGGACTAGGTGTGTCTGTGTCACCCTCTTTTTGGGGAAACTTTTGGGCCTCTGTCAGCGTGGGGCCGGGTAATCGCGGCCCCTGGGCGGGCCTGCGACATTAGGAATGCGCTCGGAACGGGCGCAAATGGAGGCCAGCGTGGAAGGATAGCGTCTCAAATAGGACTAGGTGTGTCCGCGTCACCCTCTTTTTGGGGAATCTTTTGGCCCTCTGTCAGGGTGAGGATGGGAAATCGCGGCCTCCGGGGGGGCGTCCGACCGTCGGAACGCGCTCGGAACGGGCTGAAACGGAGGCCTGAGCGAGGGAGAGTTTCTCAAAGAGGACAAGGTGCGCGCGCGTCACCCTCTTTTCGGGACAACCTTTGCCCCTCTGGCCGACTGGGGCCGGGAAATCAGGGCCTCCGTGCGGGCCTCCGAACGTCGGAACGCTCTCAGAATGGGCGGAAACGGAGGCCTGCATGGAGGGACAGCATCTCAAGGGGGACTAGGTGTGTCCGCGTCCCCCTCTTTTCGGGGCAACTTTTGCCCCACTGTCAGTGTGGGGCCGGGAAATCACGGCCTATGAGCAGGCCTCCGACTGTGGGAACGCGCTCGTTAAGGGCTGCAATGGATGCCTGAGCGGAGGGACAGCGTCTCAAAGAGGACTGTGTGTGTCCGCGTGGCCCTCTTCACGGAGCAACTTTGCCCCTCTGGAAGGGTGGAGCCGGAAAATCGCGGCCCCTGGGCGGGCATCCGACCGTCAGAACGCACTCGGAACAGGTGGAAACGGAGGCCGTCGCGGAGGGACTGCATCTCCAAGGGAACCAGGGGCGTCCGTGTGGCCCTGTTTTCGGGGCAACTTTTACCCTCTGTCAGGGTGGAGCCGGGAAATCCCCGCCTCCGGGCAGGCCTCAGACCGGGAGAACGCATTCGGAATGGGCGGAAACGGAGGCCTGCGCGAAGGACGGCTTCTCAAAGAGGACTAGGTGCGCGTGCTTACCCTGCTTTCCGGGCAACTTTTGCCTCTGTCAGGGTGGGGCCAGGAAATACTGGCCTTCGGGCTTGCCTCCGACCGTCGTAACGCGCTCGGTATTGGCAGAAACGGAAACCTGCGCGGAGGGACAGCGTCTCAAAGAGAAGTAAGTGCGCGCGCATGGCCCCTTTTCTGGACAACTTTTGCCCCACCCTGACAGGGGGGCAAAAGTTG
>NW_025336229.1:0-1553 GCF_004798865.1 Varanus komodoensis | reverse complement strand
TGTCAGGGTGGGGCCAGGAAATACTGGCCTTCGGGCTTGCCTCCGACCGTCGTAACGCGCTCGGTATTGGCAGAAACGGAAACCTGCGCGGAGGGACAGCGTCTCAAAGAGAAGTAAGTGCGCGCGCATGGCCCCTTTTCTGGACAACTTTTGCCCCCCTGTCAGGGTGGGGCCGGGAAATCGCGGCATCCGGGCGGTCGCCGACCATCGGAAAATGCTCGGAATGGGCACGAACATAGGCCTGCGCGGAGGGACAGCATCTCAAAGGGGACTAGGTATGTCCGCGTCACCCTCTTTTTGGGGAAACTTTTGGGCCTTTGTCAGGGTGTGGCCGGGAAATGGCGGCCTCCGGGCAGGCCTCCGACTATCGGAACGTGCTCGGAACGGGTTGAAACGGAGGCCTGCGCGAGGGACAGTGTCTCAATGGTGACTAGGTGTGTCCACGTCACCCTCTCTTCGGGACAACTTTTGGCCCTCTGTCATGGTGGGGCCGGGAAATCATGGCCTCCGTGCGGTCCTCCGACCATCGGAACGCGCTCAGAACGGGAGGAAACAGAGGCCTGCGCAAAGGACAGCTTCTCAAAGAGGACTCGGTGCGCGCGCTTTGCCCTGTTTTCTGGGCATCTTTTGCCTCTCTTTCAGGATCAGGCTGGGAAATCCTGGCCTTCGGGTGGGCCTCCAACCATCGTTACACGCTCGGCATGAGCATAAACGTAAGCCTGCACGGAGGGACAGCGTCTCAAAGAGGACTATGTGTGTCCGCGTGGCCCTCTTTTCGGAGCAACTTTTGCCCCTCTGTCACAGTGGGGCCGGGAAATCCCAGTCTCCGGGACAGCCTCCGACCATCGGAACGCACTCAGAACAGGCAGAAACGGAGGCCCGCGTGGAGCAACAGCGTCTCAAAGAGGAATAAGAGCGTGTGCATGGCCCCTTTTCAGGGCAACATTTGCCCCTCTGTCTGGCTGGGGCCGGGAAATGGCGGCCACCGGGCGGGCCGCCGACCGTTGGAACGTGCTCAGAATGGGCGGAAGCAGAGGCTTGCGCGGAGGAACAGCGTCTCAAAGAGGACTAGGTGTGTCCGCGTCACCCTCTTTTTGGGGAAACTTTAGGGCCTCTGTCAGGGTGGGGCCGGGAAATAGCGTCCTCCGGGTGGTCCTCCGACCAACGGAACATACTCGGAATGGGCAGAAACAGAGGCCTGCGCAGAGGCACAACATCTCAAAGGGGACTAGGTGTGTCGGCGTCACCCTCTTTTTGGGGAAACCTTTGGGTTGAAATTTTTTTTTATTATTTAAATAAAAACATACTACAAAGGTACAAAAGGCCGAAAAATTGCAACATTACAAAAATAGAAAATACCCCATCCGTTATTTACATGGTTTCAAAATGCCAAATGTACGCACATTAGAAGATTCCCAGGCTTTACAAATGAAATCCACAAAAAGGACTTTGTATAAACTTCTCCTGATAGGTTCATGCCATGTGTCTGAGCAACATGTATGAGTGATTTACGGACATTACGTTATCGGGGCATGCGCCCCACTCAACCACGG
>NW_025336228.1:0-19902 GCF_004798865.1 Varanus komodoensis | reverse complement strand
AGAAAAGCAAAGTCTTTCTAGCTGGCTACAAGATCCGCCAAATACCTTCAATGACCTTCAGCACAGAACAAAAGCTCTGAGTACCTCAATGACTGCCTGCATGAAGGGATGGGAGGAGGAACCATTGTCAAAACAGTGGAGGATTTAATTTCCTGATCTAGACACTACAGTCAAACTCTAAGAGGCATCAAAGAGGGGAAAACACAGCATTTGAGGCTGGAATTAGAATCTGTTTTTAAAGAGAACAAAGATTTTCTGACTGTCTGGAATTCCTCAGTGTTAAATAGAAGTATGAGGGTTGTTTCTCAAAATATTGCAGAAATGCATTTCCAACTATTTCAGACTTTAAATGTATTTGCATATACCTGCATAGTTGCTGACATAATAAAATCAAGACAGAACATTTAAATTTTATCTGAAGGTCACCTTGTTTGCTAACAGCAGCATTAAACAGTGATTTGGTGGTTGATTGACCCACATGTTGTGGAGAACACACAATACATGCAAGCTGCTTTCAGTTTCCAGCAACAACTGCTAAATGCCTCAGTCATAGGTTGTTACCATAGTAAAACACAGGATGTGGGGTTGAGTTAAACCATGCCAGGTTAACAAATGCTCTGTTCTTGAGTTAACTTGGAGTTGTTAACTGATGATTGCTATTCTATCTAGACACCATCAGTATCTGCAATGGCACCCAGAAGCCCTATCACAAAGTGAGAAATATACTGAGATGTATTTTGGGAAGGCTCTGAAACATTTAACCAACACTGGGTTGCAAGGCTGGAGAACAATATAGATTCTTCAGGTTCTATAGGTCAGCAACCTGAAGCCTGATTTCAAAAACTCTCTGCAAGCAATCTGTTCAGTCAAGTGATTGTTTCCTCCACAGCACCTTCCTTGTGAGATGTGAGGATGAGGCAGAGAGAGAAAAGGAGTGCAGAAAGGGTGTGGGGGGGGGGGCAGTGAGATAGAAAAGGAGTGCAGAAAAGGAGGTGTTGTTTCACCCATTTTTGTCCCCAGCAGAAAAAGGTTTTTCAACTTTGCCATAGGTGAAGACAGATGCCAGTGATTATGTTCTAAGAAATGTTCCTAATTGAAGAGGAAATTTGATGATCTCGTAGGAACTTTCTGTCACCTCTTTCAGTTCCTTTGAGGCAAGATAGTATTACCAGGGACTGACGAAAAATGTGTTTCACTTTGTTGTTGATCCAAACTTAGGAAAATTCACAACTGTCTTCATATTCAGGACAGGAAGAAGTTGCAATTTAAAACATTTGTATGAGAAGAAAGTCGGGCAAATCCATTCATCCAAGCAGAGATGTTTGAGTATCTAGCTCTTAAATCCCTGCCTATCCAGCCATGCTTTGTGGTGCTGAATTAGGGTTGCCACCTGCTTTTTTCTGACAGGCTCCTCATCTCAAAAGCCATGTGGCAGGCATTTACAACATGGTCCTCTCTATTCTAGCAATGGCTGTCTTCAGTGAATCTGGCCTATTTGGTTTGGTTTTGACAAGAAAAATCATAGAGAGCAGGTATGCTGGCAGTGTACAGTTACTGTTTATTCAAACATACAAAAATACATGCAGCATGTAGGTAGCCCCTGAAGGGACTACAAAAATAGCATCTGTACAAGATGCTTTTATAACCTACACAGTTTGGAGTGTGTGTGTGTGTGTGGGGGGGGGCGGAATCACTTAGGCAGTTTGCTATCCAGTTTAAAGGAGAGTAAAACAATAAGGCTGGATGAATTAGGACAACTTAACACAAGAACAGGCAAACATTGCCACGTTTATCTCCAAACAAAGACCTTCCAGACAGCCACATTACCATTGCGAAGGGTAAGAGGGAAGCAAGACATGGATTCCTGATCAGATCAGGGATTCCACCTTAAGTCTTAAAGTCTGTTCTTACAGTGTCAGACTTTTAGCAGCCATATTATGGCAGAGCTTTTGCTCATTTTGTCCTGACAGTTTTCATAAGAATTTACCAACACACACACACACACACACACACTTGTTTTCAGGAAGAAAAGAATTCAGCTATCATCTGGAAGGGACATGGACTCTCTCGCTCAAAATAGTTTTGGTAGCTCCATCTCATATGAAGTTGATAATCTGTAAAAGTGAACTTGGGTTAGGAAAACATGATTGTGTAGCACAACTCCAAACACTATGCCCTTCAGGGAAATCAAAGAAGACAAACAAAAAGATTAGGAGCTGGGATGATTAATGTTGTTATTAATTAGACTGTTGGTTCATTTATGTAGTGACTGATGTGCAGTTTTGTAAAAGCATATAAGAAGATGAGTCTTATGCCCTAAGGCACTAACAATTTAAGGGTGCAATCCTATTAGATGCTCATAAGTTCCTGAACACAGAGGCTTACAATCGTCTATGCAGGTGGGAGGAGCAGTGAAGCTAATCTTCTCCATGCTGTCCTTGGGCCCTGCATTTGTGCTAGATGGGCTTTTGGGGACATAGCATATCAAGGAGCATTCTGTTCCCAGAACCATGACTGGGCTTCTGAGAGCAGCCAAGTTTTGGCTTGATGTGGCAGCAAAGCTTATTGTTATTGTTGAAAGGAAGAATCTCAGCCACTTGCCCCCAAGACCCATGCCCCCAGATTGTAGAATATGCGTAGTCTCCCGAAAGTCACATGATATTCTCTCTGGTTTCAGAGAAAATGTACTATCCTGTGAAAGTGGAAGGGGGTCTTTACCCCAGCTTTATAATATAGTTGCAAAATTTCTAGGTGTAATGCTTACCTGAGCTTGGACTCCTTTGGAGAGATACGCCGCATTTGTGTAATATTTAAATTTGCAAACATACAAGCAGAGCATAGGTGTAACCAATTAGCACAGCAGTCCTACCAGTAGCAGGTCTACTTCCTCACCCCAGATGTGAAATCCTTTCTATCTCCCACATGGTGAAAACATAAAATACCCACATTCTGAGTACACAGGGTCAAAACGGACATTATTTTAAATATGTGTCTAATAGGTACATGCATTCATTTGTTTTCATTTTTACTCTAGAGTAGGAACAGATGCCCAATTTGAATTACAACTTTAGCAGGAGGGGTAAGGTGTTTTTAAGATCTAGACCAGGAATGCTGCACGTATCTAGCAGGAAAATGAGGGTAAGGGGAGACATAGCTAAACTTGTGCTAGACACAAAGTTAAAGGAATGTCTGCTTTGGATTCTGAGTCAGCAATTCCCCTAACAAAGAAAGTGACAGGACCAGGAATGATTGGCCATAACACTCATAGAAGTATCACTAGCAAACCCCACTAGTTCCCCTTTACTCAGCACTGGATAGGCCTCATCTGGAGTACTATCTCCAGTTCTGGATTTCACAGTTGAAGGAACATGCAGACAAACTGGAAAGAGTTCAGAGGAAGGAAACAAGGATGATCCAGGGACTGGAAACAAAGCGAGATTGGAAGAATCGGGCCTGTTTAGCTTCAAGAAGACTGAGGAGAGATAGAATAGTATTCTTGAAGTATGTGAAAGGCTGTCACCAAGGGGAAAAACAGGATCTCTTCTTGATCATCCCAGAGTGCAGAACAAGGAATAATGGGTTCAAGTTACACCAAGCCAGACTCCAGCTATATCAGGAAAAATTTCCTGACTGTTGGAGCAGTACAACCATGGAACCAGGGAGGCTGCGGGCTCTTTCACAGTAGAGGCATTCAAGATGCAACTGGACAGCCATCTAAGAAGGATGGTTTAACTTGGTGTCCTGCACTGAGCAAGGGGTTTAGCCTGATGACATTCTGACCCCTTCCAACTCTAGTATTCTATGATTCTGTGATATGGGAAAATGTCAGAGAAGCAGAATGAGAGCTAGCGAATAGTCTACCAAAGAAAGGGAAGGAGGTTGCCCTGGAATATCGTGAACCAAAATAGACAAATCCCTAAATAGAATACAGTTTTGGTTAGTAGAGTGCTTTGGAGTAAAAAGTGACAGATGAATTCTAATTCCTTAATTATTGCTTGTTTACAACATGACCCTGAAACTAGAAATCTTCAAGTACTTCAAAAGTGGATATGAATGGGGAAACCTCAGGAGGCAGCTACTTTAAGTACTCTCATACATGGCATCACAAGTCCCAGGCTCCCTGTACAGACAATCCACACCCGAGGAAAGTCGTGTGCACCATGCCAGCTTCCTATGACCCTGCCATGAGAAAAACACTCCTGCCACATGTCTGACATTTCCATAAATAAGACTTTGCATGGATATTGTTTCCATGTAGGAAAAATGTAATGTATCAAGTTGTCCTTGAAGCCATTTTTTTAATCACCTTGGGTCAAGTTGATCAAAAATATGTAATACGAAAAAACACCAGTAATAACAATCAGACCCTGAGATTATCAGTACAACAGTTATTGTGGATAAACTGCTGACACTGTCTAGTGGAAATGCCACACACTCACAGGCCACTTCACACAAAGCAACTTAAAATGTAATGTGAGAATGTGAAAAGCACAAGCACAATACTTTCTGGGAGTATCAACGAAGATTAAAATGTGCCACATTTGATTTACCATTGTGGAAAAGCCCTATAACAAGGAGTCAAACTTGGCTTGGTCTGGGAACTGGATTTCCCCTGGACCAATCCAGCAGGAACTCTATACCTTTCCCTGCCTGAAGAAAAGGACTCAACTGGCACTTGGAGGGGCAGCTGTTCCAAGTACTGGCCAAGACTTTGTGAGTCACTCATTGCACCCACTGGCCACATGTGCTATGCATAGCTGACTCCCAGCTGCTATCTGCATTCACTGGCTGGAAATAACATCAGAGATTTCTCTAGCCAAAGGGTGAGGCTTGGAGAAAGTGCTCTCATTGGGCCAGATTAGACCCACAGGCTAAGGGTTCCCCATTTCTTCCCTAAAACAACACATGCAGGGAACCACATGTGGATTTGGCTTGTGTCATAACCGCCATGAGAATTGCTCTTTATACCCCAATGTTATGGTCTATAAGAGATCCCCAAGCCAGTATAAAGAAGGTTAAAACAGTAAGCTATATAGAATAACTGCATCTGTAAACAAACCAGTTTAAAACTCTTAGGTGCTCTGGCAGTATTTGGAGGGGAGGGGCTGACAAGTAGCGTAAAAAGCCTGCAAAGAAAATGAACAAATAAAACTCAAAAGGATTCAATTCATTAACCCCCAAGAATTTGCACAAACGCAGAGCTCCAAAAGTTCTACTAAAATTAAAGGTTTGCAATGTTTGCTGAAAGGCAAGTAGAGATCTGGCCAAATGGGCTCCTCTCAAAAGGGCATTCAGATTTGGTGGCATTTATGTGCCACGCTGACCTGCTGACACTTTGGTTGACCTGAACTTGTGGGTAAGCACATGTGGGATGAAGCAGTTCTTCACTTATCTGGCCCCATATTATTTAAGGTTTTAAAGATTCATGCCAGCACCTTGAGTTGAGCCTAGAAAGAATTCTGTGGCCAGCGCAGCTGGAATAAAATACCAGAGTTATGTGTTCCATAAAGCAAGGCCCAGTAAGCAGCATTTTGCACCAGCTGAAGTTTCCAAGCTATCTTCAAAGGCAGCCCCACGTAGAATGCATTACATGTGAAACATTTTTCCCATCTGCAGACTCTCTGTTCCCTGGTGATACCAATAACAGGAAGATGGATTCTGTGGGGAGAACAAATAAGATCCTTCATAGCATTCAAGGTCAGACAGGAACAGAACACTTAACGATGATATCATAAAATCACAGAATCACAGAGCTGGAAAGAGGCATCTAAGGCACTGAGTCCATCCCCCTCCTCATTGCAGGAATCCACTTTAAAGCATTTCTGAAAAATAGCTGCCCAGTTTCCACTTGAATACCTCCAGTTATGGATAGGCACCTCTCTTGGAATGGCATTATATGGTTTGACTGGTCTAACATTTGGCAATTTTTCCTGAGGTTCAGCTTAAATCTGCTTTCCTGTACCTTAAGCCTGTTATTTCATGTGCTACAGAGAAAACAGGTTGTGGCACCTCTTCTGTATAACAACCCAATAGGTATATGAAAAGGGTTATCATATCCCTTTAGTCTTCTTTTCTCAGGGCTAAACATACTCAGTTTCTTCATTTTTTTCATTGTAGGATTTAACTTTTAGTCCCTCCAATCATCTCTGTTGCCCTTCTCTGAACTCATTCCAATTTATCTAAATCCTTCCTAGTGTCAAGAAATGGACACAATGGCTGGGTTCACACAACATGACAAACAACCCTGGCTGTTTCCACAGCATGCAGGTTTTTGCCCAAACTTACCAGTCAGCTGATCACATGGTTTCCATGCTCTCATCTCCATCCTACCAGCCTTGTCATGCATCCCAGGAGCTCCTGCAAGCAAAACCCCTGTCCGTTCCTTATTCTTGCCTATGGACTTCAGCAGTCTCCTCCTGATTGGTCCTCTGCGGTCCTGAGGCAGGTTCCCCCTTCCTCCTCCTGAGTGCACTTGTATGTCTGCAGCAATTCCCATCCACTCCAATGCACACAGAGATTTTTTTTACTAAATGAAAATACAGCCAAGATTCCACTGGTTCTCCCTCCTTGTATGCTTGCTCTTTCTCCCTGTTTTTCAAAGCAAACAGGAGACAGACACATTGTTTGGCAATGGAAATAAAGCAGGCAATGATTCCTCTGTTGTTAGGGAGCTGAGGGCAAGAGACACACTGAAGACTAAAAATGGCCACTTCCATAGCTGCCCTTGCCAGCGGACTCTGTTGTTTCCCACATCCATTCCATGGGTTGACCACAATGGGAAAACTGTCATCCGGGGTCCAGATGAAAGCCACAGCGAAGCATAAAAACTCTGAAACAGACCACTGATTCTCTCCATAGTTTCAGAAAACTAATCCTTCCATACAGTAATGCCAGAACAGGGTCCGGACAACACAACAGACTCACAACTGACAGACTCCACCATGGTTTCTCATGTCATACAAACCTGTCCAATATTTGAGGTGAGGTCTGACAAGCACAGAGTACACTAGAACTACTTTTTATAGGGTTTAGAAACTGTACTTCTATCATGCAACCCAAAATTATATTTGCTTTGCTTGCAGCCACATCACCATCCTGACTCAGCTTAGGATCAACTACAGCTCTTAAGAACCTTTACACACTTAGTGCTCTGAAGCGTCTGCATTTGCCTAAACGAAGAAATCAAACTTTTTGCATTAAATTTCATTCTATTATTTTCTGCCAAATTTTATAATCTATCAAGATGATTTGAATTTTGTTTCTGTCTTCTATGGCATTTGCTTCTATGGCATGGTGGGCAAGTTCTGAGCAGAGCCGGCTGGAGCTGGGGGTCAGACTAGATGGCCCAGGAGACCCTTTCTGACTCACTCTGTTTCTATGTTTCTATCCTACCCAATTTTGTGTCATTTGCAAATGTGATAAGCACCAACCTCTTCCTCTAAATCATCAATAAATATGTTAATACATATAGGCTGAGGACCGAACATTGCAGAACCACACTTGATACCTTCCTCTAGTTGGAAGAGGAATCATCAGCAAATTATCTTTGCATGGTTCTCCCTGTATAGAACCTATGGCAACGCACACAATAGTCCTCCTACGTAGAAATCTGAAGTTGTTCCATGATGAGTAAAACCTTCACTAAATGGCATTACTGGATAGCACATGCACAGAACAAGGCAAGACAAATTGCGTGCATGCCTACAGGTCCCAGAACAGCAGGGAGAGCAATTTTGTAAGATACGCCCAGCTGACTTGAGCAAAGCAAACTAAGCTGTAATCTGCTGATGAAAACCACTTGTCATAAGCTCACCAAAGCAAACAAAATCAGCTAACCTGACCAGGGAACTGGGCCTTCTCTCACCCAAGTTTCCCACACCTAATTTGATGACTGGAGCACATGAACAAAACTCACTAGCCTCCTGAGGTAAGAGTGTATTTATCTCTTTAGCATCATTCCATGTTGTCTGTTATTAACATTCCACTACCCTTCCATGACCTCAACCAGCAATTTCCTGAAGCACCAGATCAGCATATCCAATTTCGAGCAGAACACTCTCCAAACAACTGTTGAAATGACAAAAGCATTCCAGAAGAAAGTAAGTGAAAACTGAAGCTAAATAAATTCAGACATTATTTTTAAATGGTACAGCCCTGGGAATCTTAGTGGGGGGCATTTTCCATGACTTCAATCTTTTAAGAGCATAGGCTGGTGATTTACCTTAAATACCATTCTTTGGAATGGTGTGTGTCCATTCAAGCATACAGTTTCAGACTTTGGTACAGGTTTCCCTCAGGCCTCTCCCAGCTCAGCATGTGCAGAGGATCACTCCTCTGATCCAGCAAAGCAATTTTTCTGTTCTTATAGGACCTTTCCGCTACTGCCATCATAATGACTTTTCAGATCTTTAAGAGATATAATTGCCTTCTATTATGCTCATGACTTACCCAAGGCCACCCACCAAGTGGCCTTGGGAATCTTATTATCCCTAAAAGCCTATTACTACAATGGAATTTGAACTTGGGAAACCCAAGTTCAAACTAAACCCTCCATCTCTGGAGACAGCTTTGCTGCTCATACATGGTACCTGGAAAGCAAAGAGCTGGCAGGTAGGCAGGCTTATCATAGCTGGCAATCTGTTATCTTAATGTAGCAAGCAAAATCCACCTGATATTTTCTTAGTCCTCTGTCATGTCTGCGTTTTACATGACTATAGAAGGACCAGTCAGTCAGCTCCCAGGAATCTTAGCAACAGCAGCAGGAAGAGCCTCCCCTGGAAAGGCTGCAGCAGCTGAAGTGGTGATGACTCAGCAGTCCGGTTCCCTCTGGCCCCTCGCTGATCCCTGGCAGGAACACCAGTCCAAGTCCTCCTGACTCCCTTGTTTGGGTCAGTGATTTCTTGCTGGCACCAGCAGATAAATTCCTGGATCCCGCTGGCCTTGGCATTAGAGTACAGCAAAAAGGAACTGACAGCTGCAGCCAAAATGCATGTTGCTCCCCCCGCCTTTCTTGTTTGCTTAAAAACACCCCCCTCGTGCCTTTCTTGTTTGCTTAAAAACAAACTAGAAGAATTGAAAATGAGAGATTCCTACATAATGTTAGTCAATATGTATAAAGAAAGAGCATCAGCAGGGGTAAGGTGGAAACAGTATGTTTCTAGAGGCCTTTGTAAAGGAAAACAACTCACTGGGTTTCAGGGTGGGCTGGGGACACAGATTACATCACAAGAGGATTTGTTTATTTGGCTTAAAAAGTCTAAAACTGTGGCCTTTGGTTTCATGCATTCATCTTTCACCTGGTTTAGATTACAACTAGTACTCCAAATTGGACTGCTTTCATCAACATCACCCTTGAGGGTTATTTTTACCACCTTCCACTTATTAATTCTGATGTACGTGTAGGCAGAGGTGATTTTACATGCAATCACTTCTACAACTGATGTGCATCACTTAGCTCCATACAGAAATGGAATAGATTTACTGCTGCCTTTTTTCTATGGTTTTTGGGCTCTACTGTTCCCAACTGTTTCTTCGGTTTCAATATTTAGGAAGGATAGTACCATGCATCTAACAAGGTGTATTCTTGTATGCAAAACCTCATGCCATAATAAATGTGTTAAGCTTTGTTCTTACTATGAATAGATTCTAATGCAGCCTTCTCAAATATAACTATAATTAGTCATTATAATATATATACAAAAATATATTGTTTGCATTGACAAACAAACAGCAGAAATGACTAAATGCTCAATCCTATAACTTCTTGTGTAAGCATTTAATGGTCAGGAGGTTTTGTATTACCGCATATTATATTGTATTATATAAATTGTTGTTAACTGCCCAAAGAGTTTTGGTTATTGGTTGGTATTACAGAAATGAATATAAACAACAACAAATAATTGTATCTGACAAAATAGACCAGAGGTTATTGCAAAAAATCTGACCATAACCTCCACTGTCTTGCCTAGCTTGGCCTCTCATGGCTTGCCTTTGGCCTCCCATTGACATCATGGATGCCTGTAGATCTTGAATTTGTCCCTCCACATAAGAATTCACAATTCATTCATAAGTATACAATTATTTGGCAGGGGAAAGTCTACCAGTTAACTGACCCGAAGGTAACAACAACAGAATGGTTATTTACAGGAAACAAAGGGGCATCTAATCCATATTCAATTGCATCCTTTAACATTCTTAGCTTTTACTCCAAGGCCAAGCTCAGGTATGAAGCTATACCTCTTTCTCAAGACAAAATGAACCGGCCTGCCCAGACTCATTTACGTACAACTAAATGTTTGATCCTATGCATATTTACACAGGAGAAGTCAATTCTAGCAGTTTCCTGTGACATACTCCTCAGGAAGTGTGCTTAGGACTGTTGACCAATAGCACAATCATATACATGTTTGCTCAGAAGTAAATTCTACTGTTTTCAATAGGGCTTACTTCCAAGTATGTGTACAAGCTCTTTGCAGCTGAAAAAGATTTAGAACTGGATGTTACTCAGGGCTTTGTGCTTCCCCGCAATTTCTCTGAAGGATCCTTCTACGGCAGGGTATAGTTCATCTTTCAGCCTGAGGGTGGAATTCCATTTTAGAGACGCTCTATGGGACCACATTCCAGGGTTAGGCAGGGCTAAAGCAAAGCTGGCAAAATCAAAGTACCAGCATATTTGATCTCAACACTCTTAATGCAAATAACCAAGACTTAGGAAAGGCACTGCCATCTTTGAGAATGAAGGAAAAAACTGCACAGAAGTCAGTGGTTGTGGTGGGCGATCCAGTAGGGAACTGAGACATTGTCCTCTAGGGGGTGGGCTGGGACTCCAAGTGGGCTAGATTTGGTTGTGGGCTTGACATCTTGAACCCCTGTTCAATAGTTATCCTGTTGAAATGCTGGAGTAGGGGAAGAGAGGAATCTTTTCTTGTTATTTCAAATTGGGTGAGCAGGTGGGGATCTAAACCCAGAATGGGTATTTTTTTTATAACTGTGGTGTAGCAGGGAAGGGGGGGATCTTCTTGTGATGTTTATGCAAAAAGTCTGCTTCTATATTAGGTTCTTGCAAACAAAAACATGTAAGTATGTAATCTGCCTTCTCAGCAGCAACAGTGGCCTCACCTCACAATCTCAAGCGTCCTTCCTCAAAGCAGGAAATGAGTAAAACATAAATGGCTTGGAAAGAGCCAGGAAAGGCCTATCTGTCCCACGGCTCCTTGGCAATGGCCGGGTATAGTTACAGTTTAATCTTGGAAATGTCAGACAGCTGTTCCTGGTTGCTAGGAGACCAGCGCACATTATGCAGATGTCCGGGACCTCAAACGTCTGCCGGAAATTGCAGCCTGCGTTGTGTGAGAGATGCACATTTTCCTGACTGGAGAGCCCAGCAGGAACCCATACCTTACACAGACACACATGCACACCACCACTGCCGCCAACATGAAGTACGGGGGGCAGGGGCAGCTATGCAGACAGTCAGCTAAGTACATTCTGCAAAAATAAAATAGCACATCAAAAAACTCAGAATAAAAATGTGCATTCTGGCTTAGCATATGGAAGCGAAGCAAATGTGGGAATGCAAAGCAATGCCTCTTCAGTAAATGCCAGCTGCAATCAGAAGCTGGAGGCCATTTTTGCTCATGATGGCTAAAACTGGACTTTGTTTTATTGTAGTTCCCATATCTGTAAAATGAAAGTAAAAGTTACACCGAGCTGTATGTACATTCATAGTTTTAACTTTTTTCCCTTTTTCTATCAAGCATTATTCACCTTTGTTTTATTTAACAGGTCTACGCAGTAGGATATTAACAATGAATAGACTGAACAGGCCAAACACCCAGGTGGAAAAACTCTTTCATCAACTACACTGGCAAGTGACACAGTCCAAGCTCCATAGCATTCTTGGCATGAAAAATGCCCTATGTGCTCTGCCTGAATGGAGCTTTGTTACCCAATAAGGGTCAGGCAGGTGGATGAAGCTGGCAGGCAGCATATTTCTCCAAGGAGTGGTGCATTATTTGCAAGAATTTAAAGATGCAGCGGATTCTGTGGAGGGGTTTCTACAGGAACGTCAAAAGACTAGCAGAACATTCATGTATATACATCAGATTGAACAACATCCGAGGCTAATTCCCCTCCCACTGAAATGACCAGGGGCATATCCTCATGTTCCCAGCCAGAGTTCAGTGGCATAGGAGCGAAAGCAAAACAGAAGCAAAATCCTCTATGGGAGCCACACAAAAGGCCAGGGGGTACATTCTACATGTCCATACCTACCAAATTATGCCTTGAAGGGATAGGAGAGGCGTTGCCACAACATCAACAGAACGCCCACCATGCAAGTACATGTGTTCAGTTCAGGAGGTAAGGGGGAACATGCAACACAGAAAATCCCCAAATGACTGAAAAATGGCAGATACATTCCCTAGGTATCCCCTTAAGAAAGCTGGACCACAGTGCCTAAGTGCCAGCTACACATGAAGGGAGCTGATCAATTTGTAAAGGGTAGGACATGCCCCCAGCTCAGGCCCCCAAATTACAGTACAACATGCAAATCAGAATCACAGCATCCCCATTTTGCCAACTGCAGTCACAAATGAAGCAATGTTCAAACACCTGCCAGTCTCCAGGTGTCCTTCAGGCAGAGTTTTGATCCACATATGATGCTAATGAACACTACTCAACTGCTTGATGGTCCTCATGAAGGCTGGGACAGGATGTGTTCTGACCAGCCTCCTCTTATCCCGATCCTACTCTGTGCCCAATGGGAAGATGAGCCAAACTCTGAATTAACCAAGGAGAACATAGTTAATCCCACTACCTCATGCTGTGGCTAATCCCAGCAGAGAGGGGCTGCTCATGAGTAGCCTGAGCAGAACAGTGCTTCCTCTACATGGCCAAGGCTGCCAACCCTTTTGTCTGATGGACACAGTGGTATGAGAAGCCTCTAACAGCCATCTGCAGGCGCAGCTTAGACAATTCAGGGTGCCTGCCATCAGCACTTGCCCAGAGTCACTTGGTCAGAGTAGCAAGGCTTTTTTCTGTTCTTGCCATGTAGTTCTGCAGTAGTTTTGGCCACCTCTGATTTTCTCATTTCATCTAAGTTCGGATAACACTTTAATGCTTCGGGTGACTGATGAAACTATGCAACAAGCCATGGCTTCTTGAAATAGTTGATAAGCTCAGCATCTGGGCTTACAAAGCATTCCAAATATGGCATGGTGGGTTCAGGCCTATTAAGCCACGTGGGTTTATAAGCCCAGTGTGCTGTGTGAACCTGGCATAGACTTCCTGAGTCAAAGGTGCAAGACTCACCATTTGGGCCAGAAAACCTCTTTTGCTACCAGGGAAAGGGAGAGGTTGGGCACCCAACAAGGTGATCAGGAGACACTGCTAGCATCAAGGTCTAATGAGTGACTGTCAAAGACACAAAGATGGGAACCAGGAGAAAGCAGCATGCCTCCTCCCCGTGCTGCCTCCCTCAAAAGTGCAAAAGAGAGTGAGTTCCCAGGGCTTAAGGTCTTGCAAACACTGAACAGTAGTTCCCAAACCACTCAGCAGCAACCAGGAATCAGATATATCTTGTGGCATTTATCTTTCTTCCACTCACAGCCTCATGGACCAGTCAAAAGTATCAAGAGCACAGGGGCTGCAGGGGGAGCCCTCACAAGCTAGAACAAAATCCATTTTCATGGGCTCCCAGGCTTGAATCCAGGGTAGAGCTCCACAGTAGACAAGGTGGAGTGGACCCCCCACAGGCAAGCATCAACATGTCTACTGGGAACACCCAAAGATTCCCTTAGCCACTGGTGTCACAAAAGAACATGATACAATGCCATATGATATGATTCTAGTATTATTCATACCAAAGCAGGTGAGAAGCTTCCTGGCTAATTATAGGTTAATCAGGGTGTTGCATGAGCTGACCCATCTCTGTCTGATGGGTACAGTGTAATATGACCCAAAACAAACAGCTATGACTAAAACAGATGCTGGGGCAGCAGTATGCATTTATAGAGAAACAGAAATGCCACGTGGGATAGGTAGGAATTGTTCTATTCCAGTTATTACTTTCCCTAGTATTCTATCTCTGGATGTCTTGTTTTCACAACAACAGCAATACAACCAGGCTTCCTATTTTTATATCTCCCTTCCAGGGCCCCCAGTCTTGTGTTTCTGGCCCTGTGCTCCTGAAGGGAGTTTCAAGGGAAAGGTCTCTCCCTCTTCCTTACTTCATGAGCAAACAATTTTTCCTTGCACTTATTTAATGTTTAAGATCTGGGCATTTCCCTCAACCCACTCTACTCTAAAAAAATATTTAAAGAAGACTTACAGCTTTAGATCAATGTCTCATCTTAACCAATATGCTATCTCTAAGCTTGGCCTTTCTGGATAAAATATAAGATGCTTACAATATGGCAATGCAAAATGATTATTAATTGATTATTTTTCAAATATTTGTACTTATAGGTCACCTTCCATCCAAAAGCAAAACACAAAGCAACAACTATTATATCAAAACATAAAATGAAGATCAATGGCCCTACAGAATACAGCAGTCCTGGAAGTGCAATGAATTGCCCATAGTGTGGTGGCCAAATATGTCTCCAAGTGAAGGGGTCTTCCCATCATTGTATGTGTAAGACATTTATATCCCACCTTTGCAATAATTGAAAACTGCAAACAAAGAGTATTTAGTTATATAGTCATTAATTTATTCATTCAGGGCACAATCCTATTCAAATCCTAAATGCTCTTTAGATAGAAACAAAAAGTCATAAAACTCTTAACATTCCCCCAACTGCCATGCTGGAGAATGCTGGGAGCTGTAGCACTCGTTGTTTTTCTGTGCAAACATGCATAGGATGGTGCCCTTAATAAATTAATAGCCCCCACCTTCAGGTAAAACCCCTCACAAAGCTGATCTTTATTAAAAACACAAAATGCAAAACCACGAAGAAATACAATGTAAGAGAAATGCAATATATGTAGATCTAAAACAACAATCAAGAAACAATGAAATCTGAAATCCGCATTACTAAACAGAAGAAATAGAGTGGCACAACAAAGAAAAAAAAAACCGGTAGCAGCAGCAGCAATGCATCAAAAGCAAAGTTCCTAAACTGGAAGTGCTTCACACTGCAGCTGCCTCACAGCCTGAAAAGGTTTGGTTATGTCCCATGCTACTGCCATCTAACTCACTTATGGTGATCCACTACACAACATGAAGTATGGCCTCATCTAATAATTTCAACCAATGGATGGGCCCCTATTTTTATGTTATTACACTTTATACTGCTCTTTTTGAAAGATACTCTGGACAGTGTACATGATCTCCTGCTCATTTTACCCTCAAGCAACCCTGTGGGGGAAGTTAAACCATCTTTCCCCAATCTGGTGCCCTCCAGATGTGTTGTTCAACACAGCTGGGGTGGGGGGGGGAGAGCCCAGTTGAGTAAAGCTAGGCTTGGCTAAGAGAAAGATTTCAGGATGCACCATTAATTTCACGGCAGAGTGGAGATTTGAACCTGGATCTCCCTGTTCCTGGACGGACCATTAGCCCAAACTGGCTTTCATTATGGGAAAAGGTGGCCTTTTAGATACCCTGGGTCCAAACTATGCAAGGCTCTATTCCTCAATCTGGTGCCGTGCTACAACTCCCATCATCAACATGGCCAAGAGTGGGGACCTGCTCTTTGAACTGTGTCTACCCCTCTACATTTATTGGGGTGAGGGGCAATATGCAGACTGCACTAGCTAGGCAGTCACATGCTCCAAACAATAACTTTCCACACCCCGTGGCTGGGAGAGGAAGCACCCCAAATCTTCTTGAGTCCCGCTGGCGAGCGAAGTACAAAGCACTCATCTTCCCGAACGCTTTCTAGAGGCATGCGTTTGGCTCTGCTAACAGAGGACCCCGGATCCAAAGGACACAACGACTAGGCCCTGTCCTCCTGCCCGCACAAACACAAGCAAAATTAGCACCCACTTCAGATCTCACGTCTGCTGTGCGCTTTGCCAATGTCGTGGCAAGGTAGTCGTAACCAGGGAGAGGAAGGAGGCCGCGAGGAGAATAAATGGGGCCAGGTAAACAGCACTGCAGCAGCAGTCGCGGCGGCGGCGGCGGCGGCGGCAGCAAGTGGTCGCCATGGTGACGGGGAACGAGGGAGCGGGCGGATCGATAGGGCCGCGCCGCCGCCTCTGGCTCCCATCCACGTGCTGCTACAGAGCGGGGAGGGGCGCCGGGGACTCGGAGCGCCACGAGCCGGGCGGACGTGGTCTGAGCCTTTGATCGATTCCTTGCTGGAGAGCGAGCGATCGGCTCCCTCCCGTTTTGCCTGGGCGAAGCCGGGACCGAGATGCGACCTTAACTCTGACGACGATTTTCCTGCGCCCCTTTATCAGTGGGTTTGCTCTTCCATCAGAGGCGGTGCTAGGAGGTGGTTTACTAGGGCCGGAGCCTGAATCCTTCCTTTGGAGACCCTCGAATCATTGAGAGGGCATCTGCCCACCATTCTGTTGCACATGGACACTTCCTGAAATAAAGGTACAGGGTGTCTGGTGTATCTGATCCCTCTGGATTAGCTGTTCTTTTGTCCAGAGATTATTTATTCCCTGCTGCCCCTCCGGATGAATCTCGCTGCCTGAGGTTTTTATTTTATTTTACTTTCCTGAAATCAAGTGTTCTCCCCTTCCCTGACTGTGCTTTCCTTGTACAAATGGGAACGCCCTTTAGAGACAGGGTTCTTTAAAAACACCCACCCAAACACACACATGCCCAGACTTTAGAGCATATGCTAATTTGCACATGCAAATTTGTGCATTTTTTGCCTTGTGCACCTGAACCTTAGATCTTTTCCAGACCTAGCATTACCCCCACATCTAATGGGTATGATGGTTTGCTGGAACTCCCCTCTGCCCTTTTTTGCAAGATTTTATGCTGCCACCTTTCTGAGATACCACTAAGAGTTCAATGATGGGGAATCTCTCCCCCCTCCTTCCCCTTCGCCACCACCTTTTCTTTCTCCTTTTGCAGCCAAATTCTTGTTCTCCCTCTTCCTCTCCACCCACTGGGCTCCCAGGTAAGAAACAGATTTGAGGCCAAGCGGCGCATGCAGCTCACAGGGGCAGCTTGCCTGCCATTGCTATGCAAGCAGATGGGCATCTTGTGACTCTCCTGGTGATTTGGGCTACAGTTTCCACCATCTCTAGTCATTATAACTAAAAGACTTGGTGGAAGTTATAGGCCAAAACAGCTGGAGGGCCCATAACAAGCTAGTCATGACTGTACCAGTTTTATGACTGTTGCTATTTTTGAGGTTTCTGTCCTTGTCTATGCAGGTGTTCACTACTGAACACCAGCCCCACAGAAAGCTTACGTGCAAAATGGAAAAGGGGAACTCTTTCCATTTTAAACATTGTGAACAGCACTTCTGAAAGGATCTATCAGTGGAACAGAACTGGGGCAAAGAGATGTCACCAAGAAATGAAACCAAAATAGATACACTTTACTTTTCTGTTCTTTTCTCCTCTTCAGCTGCCTCTTTTTTATCTCTGCTTTCAACCGTAAAGCCTAGGGTAAATTGATGGTGTTGGAGAAGACGGTGTCTCCTTTGTGCTTGCAAATACAGGACTGAAGAATAAACTTGTGTGCATGTGGTTATTGGAGAACTGTTCCTAGATAAGAGAGAACAAGAAGGAACCAGGCTAAGGATGAGTGTTTTGAGTTGCATCTTGAATAGTGTCATCCTTAGATAAGGCATGAATGGAGGGAGGAAAATTCCCATCTTTTCAGAGGATGAGTAAACTATAAAAGCATTGTTCTAATTGTATGCTGCATAGTTCCAAGGCTTTCTGCCTTACGTGTATAATAATATGTCAACAGACTTGAATGGCATATTCTTAATCAATATTGCTCGTTTGATTTTCTTCAAATTTTGGCCCATTTCATGCAAGATCTGACAATGGATCAGTGCTAAGGACTTTTATTTCGTGGATTTTTACATCATAGTAAGCCACCCTGCAAATAACCAAAAGAACAATCCACAGGGGCCTTGTCAGGCTCTTTGTCCCCTCCTCCCTTCCCTCTTGGTCCCCTACCTGGTATCCTAGGGGACTGATGTAGTCACCTGCCAAAGCATTGCCCTCCTTTCCCCTTTTCCCAGGGGTCACTTTTCATGATCTCCATGGAGACAGACAGTGATAGCCTTCAGTCTTCAAATGGCACATTGGAAGGGACAGTCAGCGATCTGCCAATTTTCAAAACAGTGCAAGAAATTTGGACAAATATTTTCATCTATTTTTAAATTAGTTGTGTGCAAGTATGGAAGTGCACACTTGCAGAGATCCTAGATGGGACGGACAATACGTTGGGTGGTGTCTGTTGTAGCACCAGCCACCGACATTGACTGAAAAACTGCAAATGGGTTAAGATTTATCTTTTGTGCTATCTTGACAGCTGCCAAGAAATGAGCTGCCATAGGAAAGCAAAAATGCCAGGGATCTTTGCTTGTAAAGATAGCAAGTAGAGCAAGCCTTCATGGGGAGATGCTCCAGATTTTTTTGAGCCTACCTGTTCTCACTGTCCTGCACAGTTTTCAAGGTGGAAAAGTGCAAACCACCCTATTAATGGGAACATGGAATTCAGACTTGCTTTTAAAATGGGATTTTTGACAGGGTGAATCAGGGTTTTGTTTTTTGGTTTTTTTTTAAGGGCCATGTGCATATACATATGCATATGTGCCTGTCAAAACCCCTGCTTTAAAAAGAAACCTGATTTTTGACAGCTCCTGTCAAAACTAACAACTCCTGTAAAGTGTGGCTCATACATTTCCAGCTTCCCGGGCATCTTCAGTCTTGGGAAGGGGTGGAAAAGATGCAGGACATGGAATGTTGAAATGAAAGCAAGCAAAGTGACAGGAATAAAAAAGAGCAGGGGAGGTTGAGAGATTAGATGGTGTTGAGCTGAGAAAAACAGTGGGCTCTGGGAATGAAAAAAATTGTCTTAAGACAACTACTGCAACAAGCCAAATGCCAACAAGCCACTGCTGTTCCTCTCCCCACCCCCTTCTTTATGAGATGGAAGAGAAAAACTGGCCCTATTTTGCTGAACGTTTTTGTTTTGCTGTTTTGCCCTGAAGCCAGCAATTCAGCACTGCTTATATCTGTAGTGAAGCAAAAATAAGAGACAAATGGAAATGGAGTGGGTGGGCAGGAGAAATGTTGCTGCCTGAGGCAAAGGGCGAGACAGCATCTCTACCATTCCAGAGAGAGAAGCTGGCTGGACTGGCAGATGAATCTCACTTCACCACTTAAGGCCAGGACAGTGGCACCTCCTGCTTGTGCGGGCGGCAGGCTAGTCTAGGGGGCACAGGCAGGCCACGAGACACATGCAACAAGGGGGTCTTAGATGAATAGCGGCTGCTGCCCTGCCCCGTATTCCCAGGCTTCTGCCGCCTGAGGCTGTCCACATACTCTGCCTGATGGCAGAGCTGGTGCTAGCGCTGTAGAGGCTTTTTCCACACTGCAGTCTTTCGGCTGCTCACTTGCAAGTCACTCACTCAACACAGTGGAATTTGCTTTCAGATTTAAAAAAAAATGTGTAGAACTGGGATGGAAACACACTGGTGTGCATTTTCTGCATTTTCTACATCTGTAAAACCTACAGTGGCAATAATGTACACTTTAAGTTTAAAATGGTTCTCTCTTTTCCATTCCTATCCATCATTCACACACATGCATCTGAATTATGTACAGAGGGTTGACACGCACACAGATGTATATGAATGTTGTGGCCTGCACAGAGAGCCCAAATATGGGCTACTGTAGTGGCATACAAAATGAAACGAAAGAAAGAAAGAGAGAGAGAGAGAGAGAGAGAGAGAGAGAGAGAGAGAGAGAGAGAGA
>NW_025336227.1:0-19907 GCF_004798865.1 Varanus komodoensis | reverse complement strand
AGTTACCCCGAAAACAGGGCGACACGTGCACGTAGTCCTCTTTGAGACGCTGTCCCTCCACGCAGGGCTCCGTTTCCGCCCGTTCCGAGCGCGTTCCGACTGTCGGAGGCCCGCCCGGAAGCCGCGATTTCCCGGCTGCCCGATGACAGAGGGGCAAAAGTTGACCCAAAAAATGGGCGACGCGCACACACCTAGTTCTCTTTGAGAAACTGTCCCTCCGCGCAGGCCTCGCTTTCCACCCCTTCCGAGCGCGTTCCGTCGGTCGTAGGCCCATCTGCAGGCCAAGATTTCCCGGCTCCACCGTGACAGAGGGGAAAAAGTTTCCTCGAAAAGAAGGCGACGCGCGCACGTAGTACTCTTTGAGACGCTGTCCCTCTGCGCAGGCCTCCGTTTCCGCCCGTTCCAAGCGCGTTCCGACGGTCGGAGGCCTGCCCGGAGGCCGCGATTTCCCAGCCTCACCCTGACAGAGGGGAAAAAGTTGCCTCGAAAAGAGGGCGACGTGCGCACTTAGTCCTCTTTGAGACGCTGTCCCTCTGCGCAGGCCTCCATTTCTGCCCGTTCTGAACGCGTTCCGAGGTCAGAGGCCTGCCCGGATGCCGGCATTTCCCGGCTCCACCGTGACAAAGGGGCAAAAGTTGCCCGGAAAAAAGGGAGACGAGCGCACCTAATCCTGTTTGAGACGCTGCCCCTATGCACAGGCCTCCATTACCACCCGTTCTGAGATCGTTCCGACGGTCGGAGTCCCACCCGGGGCCCAGGATTTCCCGGCAACACGCTGACAGAGGGGCAAAAGTTGCCTCGAAAAGTGGGCGACGCGCGTGCACCTAGTCCTTTTGAGACGCTGTCCCTCCGTTCAGGCATCCGTTTCCATCCGTTTCGAGCGCGTCCTGACGATCGGAGGCCCGCCTGGAGGCCGGGATTTCCCGGATCCACCGTGACAGATGGGTAAAAGTTGCCTTGAAAAAAGGGCGACGCGCGCACGTAGTCCTCTTTGAGATGCTGTCCTTCCACGCTGGCCTCCGTTTCCGCCCCTTCCGAGCGCGTTCCGTCGGTCGTAGGCCCGTCTGCAGGCCAAGATTTCCTGGCTCCACCGTGACAGAGGGGAAACAGTTTCCTCGAAAAGAGGGCGACGCGCGAACTTAGTACTCTTTGAGACGCTGTCACTCCACACAGGCCTCCGTTTCCGCCCGTTCCAAGCGCGTTCCGACGGTCAGAGGCCCTCCCGGAGGCCGCGATTTCCCGGCCTCACCCTGACAGAGGGGCAAAAGTTATCCCGAAAACGGCGACGCGGACACACCAAGTCCTCTTTGAGACGCTGTCCCTCCATGCAAAACCCCATTTCCGCCCGTATCGAGCGCCTTCCTACGGTCGGAGGCCCGCCAAAAGGCCAGGATTTCCCGGCACCATGCTGACAGAGAGGCAAAAGTTTCCTGAAAAGTGGATTACGCGGAAACAGCTAGTCCTCTTTGAGAAGCATTCTGTCTGCGCATGCCTCCATTTCCGTCCGTTCCAAGCACATTCCAACGGTCGGAGTCCCGCCCGGAGCCCGGGATTTCATGGCTCCACCCTGACAGAGGGGCAAAAATTGCTCCGAAAAAGGGCGACGCGCGCACCTAATCCTGTTGTAGATGCTGTACCACCATGCAGGCCTCCGTTTCCGCCCGTTCCAAGCACGTTCCAAGGGCTGGAGGCCCGCCCGGAGGCCCTCCCGGAGGCCGGGATCACCCGCTCCACCATTACAGAGGGGCAAAAGTTGCCTCGAAAAGAGGGCGACACGCGAACGTAGTCCTCTATGAGACGCTGTCCCTCTGCGCAGACCTCCGTTTCTGCCCGTTCCAAGTGCGTTCCGATGGTCGGAAGCCCTCCCGGAGCCCGGGATTTCCCGACCCCATGCTGACAGAAGGGCAAATGTTGCCTCGAAAAGGGGGCGACACGCGAACGTAGTCCTCTTTGAGACGCTGTCCCTCTGCGCAGACCTCCGTTTCTGCACGTTTCGAGCACGTTCCGATGGTCGGAGGCCACCCGAAGGCCGCGATTTCCTGGCCCCACCCAGACAGAGGGGCAAAAGTTGCCTTGAAAAGAGGGCGACGCGCGCACTTAGTTCTCTTTGATACTCTGTCCTTCTGCGCAGGCCTCAGTTTCTGCCCGTTCCGAGCCACTTCCGACGGTCGGAGGCCCGCCCGAAGACCGGGATTTCCTGGCCCCACGATGAGAGAGGGGCAAAAGTTGCCTGGAAAAAAGGGCGACACGCTCACCTAATCCTGTTGTAAACGCTGTCCCTCTACGCAGGCCTCCGTTTCCGCTCCTTCCGAGCACGTTCCGACGGGCGTAGCCCCGTGTGGAGGCCAGTATTTCCCAGCTCCACCGTGACAGCGAGATAAAAGTTTCCCCGAAAATAGGGCGACACGGACATACCTAGTCCTCTTTGAGATGCTGTCCCACCACGCAGGCCACTGTTTCTGCCCGTTCCGAGCGCGTTCCGACGGTCGGAGGTCCGCCCGGAGTCTGTGATTTCCCGGCCCCACGGTGAAAATGGGGCAGAAGTTGCTTCGAAAAGAGGGCCACGCGGGCACGCAGTCCTCTTTGAGACGCTGTCCCTCCGCGCAGGCTTCCGTTTCTGCCCGTCACGAGCGGTTCCTACAGTCGGAGGCCTGCCCGGAGGAGGCGATTTTCTGGCCCCACCCTGACAGAGGGCCAAAAGTTTCCTGAAAAGAGGGCGACACGGACACACCTAATCCAGTTTCATACCCTGTCCCTATGCGCAGGCCTCCATTACCACCCTTCCGAGCGCGCTCCGACGGTCGGAGTCCCGCCCAGGGCCTGGGATTTCCCGGCGCCACGCTGGCAGATGGACAAAAGTTGCTTCAAAAAGAGGGTGACGAGAGTGCATCTAGTCCTTTGGAGACACTGACCTCCGCTCAGGCCAATGTTTCCGCTCCTTCCGAGCGCATTCCGATGGGAGTAGCCCGGTGTGAAGGCCAGTATTTCCCGGCTCCACCGTGACAGAGGGGCAAAAGTTTCCGCGAAAAGAGGGCGACCTGCGCACGTAGTCCTCTTTGAGACCCTGTCCCTCCGCGCAGGCCTCCGTTTATGCCCGTTCCGAGACTGAACCTACAGTCGGAGCCCCCCCCCGGAGGCTGGGATTTCCCGGCCCCACGCTGACAGAGGGGCAAAAGTTCCCCTGAAAACTGGGTGATGCACGCGCACCAAGTCCTCTTTGAGACGATGTCCCTCCACACAGGCCTCCATTTCTGCCCGTTCCAGGTGCGTTCTGACGGTCGGAGGCCCGCCCGGGGTCAGAGATTTCCTGGCCCTACGCTGACAGAGGGGCAAAAGTTGCCTCGAAAAGAGGACGACCCGGACACACCTAGTCCTCTTTGAGACGCTGTCCGTCCAGGCAGGCCTCCGTTTCCGCCCGTATCGAGCGCGTTCGTACGGTCAGGGGCCCTCCCGGAGGCCGAGGTTTCCCGGCCCCACCCTGACGGAGGGGCAAAAGTTATCCCGAAAAAGGGAGAGGCGGACACTCCCAGTCCTCTTTGAGACGCTGTCCCTCCACGCAGGCCTCCATTTCCGCCTGTACCGAGCGCATTCCGACGGTCGGAGGCCCGCCCAAAGGCCAGGATTTCCCGGCCCCTCACTGACAGAGAGGCAAAAGTTTCCTGAAAAGAGGGCAACACGGACACAGCTAGTCCTCTTTGAGAAGCTGTTCCTCTGCGCAGGCCTCCGTTTCCACCCGTTCTGAGCTCGTTCCGACGGTCGGAGGAAAGCCCGGAAGCCACGATTTCCCGGCTCCACGATGACAGAGGGGCAAAAGTTGTCCCGAAAAAAGGGCGACACACGCACCTAGTCCTCTTTGAGACGCTGTACCTCCACGTAGGCCTCCGTTTCTTCCTGTTCCGAGCTCGTTCCTGCATCGGAAGCATGCCCGGAGGCCACGATTTCCTGGCCCCACCCTGTCAGAGGGCCAAAAGTTTCCTGAAAAGAGGGCGACACGCACTCACCTAGTCCTCTTTGGGTATCTGTCCCTCCACGCAGGCCTCCATTTCCGCCCGGGGGCGTCCCGACTGTCGGAGTCCCGCCGGAAGACCTGGATTTCCCAGCCCCACTTTGGCAGAGGGGCAAAAGTTGCCCAGAAGAAAGGGCGACGCACACCGAATCCTGTTGTAGACGCTGTACCTCCGCGTAGGCCTCCGTTTCCGCGCGTTCTGAGCGTATTCCGACGGTCGGAGGCAAGCCCGGAAGCCGCGATTTCCCGGCTCCACGATGACAGAGGGGCAGTAGTTGCCCCGAAAAAAGGGCGACGCACGCGCACCTAGTCCTCTTTGAGAAACTGTCCCTCCACGCAGGCCTCGGTTTCCGCCGCTTCGGAGCGCCTTCCGTCGGTCGTAGGCCCGTCTGCAGGCCAGAATTTCCCGGCCCCACCGTGACAGAGGGGCAAAAGTTGCCTCCAAAAAAGGGTGACGCACGTGCACCTAGTCCTGTATGAGATGCTGCCCCTCCGCCCAGGCCTCCATTTCTGCCCATTCCGAGCGCGTTCCTATAGTTGGAGGCCCGCCCGGAGGCCGTGATTTCCCGGCCCCACCCTGACAGAGGGCCAAAAGTTGCCTGAAATGAGGGCGACACGGACGCACCTTGTCCTCTTTGGGACGCTGTCCCACCTAGCAGGCCTCCGTTTACGGACATTCCGAGTGCATTCTGACGGTCGGACTCACACCAGGAGGCCACGATTTATGGGCACCTCCCTGAAGGATGGGCAATAGTTTCCCCGAAAACAGGGCAACACGCGCGCCCCTAGTCCTCTTTGAGACGCTTTCCCTTCACGCTGGCTGCCGTTTCCACCCGTTCCGAGCACTGTCCGATGGTCGGAGGCCCCTCTGGAGGCCAGGATTCCCCAGCTCCACCATGACAGAGGGGCAAAATTTCCTGGAAAGAGGGAGAAACGCACTCACCTAGTCCTCTTTGAGAAGCTTTCCCTCCACGCAGGCCTCCATTACCGCCCGTTCCAAGCGCGTTATGACGGTCGGAGACCGCCCGGGGTCCGGGACTTCCCGGCTCCACCCTTACAGAGGGGCAAATGTTGCCCAGAAAACAGGGCGACGCGCAAGCACCTAGTCCTCTTTGAGACGCCGTCCCTCTGCGCAGGCCTCCGTTTCTGCCTGTTCCGAGCGCGTTATGACTGTCGGAGGCCCGCCCGGAGGCCAGGATTTCCCGGCAACACCCTGACAGAGGGACAAAAGCTGCCCCGAAAAGAGGACGACGCGGACACCCCTAGTCCTCTTTGAAGACGTTGTCCCTCCACGCAGGCCTCCGTTTCTGCCCGTACCCAGCGCAGTCTGACGGTCGGAGGACCGCCCAAAGGCCAGTATTTCCCGGCCCCACACTGACAGAGAGGCAAATGTTTCATGAAAAGAGGGCAACACGGACACACCTAGTCCTCTTTGAGAAGCTGTCCCTCTGCGCATACCTCCGTTTCCGCCCATTCCGAGCTCGTTCCTGCTGTCGGAATCATGCCTAGAGGCCGCGATTTCCTGGCCCCACCCTGACAGAAGGAGAATTGATTCCTGAAAATTGGGCGACACGGACTCACCTAGTCCTCTATGAGAAACTGTCCCTCCACGCAGGCCTCTATGTCTGCCCATTCTGGGCGCGTTCCGACGGTCGGCGGCCCGCCCGGAGACCTGGATTTCCCAGCCCCACCCTGGCAGAGGGGCAAAAGTTGCCGGGAAAAAAGGGCGACTCGCGCACGTAGTCCTCTTTGGGACGCCATCCCTCCGGGCAGGCCTCCGTTTCTGCCTATTCCGAGGGCGTTATGACGGTCGGAGGCCCGCCCGGAGGCCGGGAATTCCCGGCAACACTCTGACAGAGGGACAAAAGCTGCCCCGAAAAGAGGACGACGCGGACACCCCTAGTCCTCTTTGAAGACGCTGTACCTCCACGCAGGCCTCCGTTTCCGCCCGTACCCAGCGCAGTCCGACGGCCGGAGGCCGCCCGGAGTCAGTGATTTCCCGGCCCCATGCTGACAATGGGGCAAAAGTTGCCTCGAAAGGAGGGCGATACGCGAACATAGTCCTCTTTGAGAAGCTGTCACTCTGCGTAGGCCTCCGTTTCTGCCCGTTCCGAGCTTGTTACTGCAGTCGGAAGCATGCCCGTAGGCCGTGATTTCCTGGCCCCACCCTGGCAGAGGGGCAAAAGTTTCCCGGAAAAAAGGGCGACTCGCGCACATAGTCCTCTTTGAGACGCCGTCACTCCGGGCAGGCCTCCGTTTCTGCCTATTCCGAGGGCGTTCCTACAGTCGGAGGCACGCCCGGACGCCACAATTTCCCGGCCCCACCCTGACAGACTGTAAAAAATTGCCGGAAAAGAGGGCGACACGGACACATCCAGTCCTCTTTGAGACGCTGTCCCTCTGCGGAGGCCTCCGTTTCCGCCCCTTCCGAGCACGTCCCGACGGTCAAAGGCCCGCCCGGAGCCCGGGATTTCCCGGATCCACCCTGACAGACTGCCAAAAGTTGCCGAAAAAGAGGGTGACACGGACACATCTAGTCCTCTATGAGACGCTGTCCCTCCGCGGAGGACTCCGTTTCCGCCCCTTCCGAGCGCGTTCCGACGGTCGTAGGCCTGTCTTGAGGGCAGGATTTCCCGGCTCCACGCTGACAGAGGGACAAAAGTTGCCTCGAAAAGAGGCGAAGCGCGCACGTAGTCCTCTTTGAGACGCTGCCCCTCCGAGCAGGCCACCTTTTCTGCCCGTCACGAGCGCTTCCTACAGTCGGAGGCCCGCCCGGAGGCCGCGATTTCCTGGCCCCACCCTGATAGAGGGGCAAAAGTGGCCTGAAAAGAGGGTGACATGGACACACCTAGTCCTCTTTGAGAAGTTGTACCTCTGCGCAGGCCTCCGTTTCTGCCCGTTCTGAGTGCGTTCCAACTGTCGAAGGCGCGCCCAAATTCCGGGATTTCCCGGCCCCATCCTGACAGAGGGGCCAAAGTTACCCTGAAAAGAGGGTGACGCGCGCACTTAGTCCTCTTTGAGACGCTGTCCCTCCGCGCAGGCCTCCGTTTCTGCCAGTTCTAATCGCGTTCTGACGATCAGAGGCCCGCCCGGAGGCGGCGATTTCCTGGCCCCACCCTGACAGAGGGGGAAAAGTTACCCCAGAAACAGGGCGACGCGCCCGCACCTATTCCTCTTTGAGCCAGTGTCCCTGCGTGCAGGCCTCCGTTTTTGCCCGTACCGATCGCGTTCCAAGGAACGGAGGCCCGCCCGGAGCCCGGGATTTCCCGGCTCCACCCTGACAGAAGCGAAAAGTTGCCCCGAAAAAGGGCGAAACGTGCGCACAGATACCTCTTTGAGACGCTGTCCCTCTGCGCAGGCCTCCGTTTCCACCCATTCCGAGAGCGTTCCGACTGTCGGAAGCCCCCTGAAGGTTGGGATTTCCTGGCCCCACGCTGACAGAGGGGCAAAAGTTGCCTTGAAAAGAGGGCGAAGCGTGCACGTAGTCCTCTTTAAGACGCTGTCCCTCCGCGCAGGCCACCGTTTCTGCCCGTCCCGAGCGCTTCCTATAGTCGGAGGACCGCCTGGAGGCTGCGATTTCCTGGCCCCACCTTGATAGAGGGCCAAAAGTTCCCTGAAAAGAGGGGGACACGGACACACCTAGTCCTCTTTGAGACACTGTCCCTCCGCGCAGGCATCCGTTTCTGCCCGTTCCGATCGTGTTCTGAGGAACTGAGGCCCGCCCGGAGGCCGGGATTTCCGGTTCCACCGTCACAGATGGGCAAAAGTTTCCGCGAAAAAAGGGCGACGCGCGCATGTAGTCCTCTTGGAGACGCTGTCCCTCCAGCAGGCCACGTTTCCTCCCGTACCGAGCGCAGTCCGACGATCGGAGGACCGCCCAAAGTCCAGTATTTCCCGGCCCCACGCTGACAGAGGGGCAAAAGTTGCCACAAAAAGAGGGCGATGCCTGCACTTAGTCCTCTTTAGACGCTGTCCCTCCGCTCAGGCGTCTGTTTCCGTCCGTTCCCAGCGAGTTCCGACGATCGGAGGCCCGCATTGAGTCCACGATTTCCTGGATCCACCGTGAAAGAAGGGCAAAAGCAGCCTTGAAAAAAGGGCAACGCGCGCATGTAGTCCTCTTTGAGACGCTGTCCCTCCGCGCAGGCCTCCGTTTCTTCAAGTCCCGAGCGCTTCCTACAGTCGGAGGCCGGCCCGGAGGCCGCGATTTCATGGCCCCACCCTGACAGAGGGGCAAAAGTTACCCCGAAAACAGGGTGACGCGCACGCACCTAGTTCTTTTTGAGAAACTGTCCCTCCGCGCAGGCCTCGGTTTCCTACCCTTCCGAGCGCGTTCCGTCGGTCGTAGGCCCGTCTACAGGCCAAGATTTCCCGGCTCCACCGTGACAGAGGGGAAAAATTTACCTCGAAAAGAGGGCGACGCGCGCACGTAGTCCTCTTTGAGACGCTGTCCCTCCGCGCAGGCCTCCGTTTCCGCCCGTTCCAAGCGCGTTCCGATGTTCGGAGGACTTCCTGGAGGCCGCGATTTAACGGCGCCACCCTGACAGAGTGACAAAAGTTGCCTCGAACAGAGGGCGACGCGCGCTTAGTCATCTTTGAGATGCTGTCCCTCTGCGCAGGCCTCCATTTCTGCTTGTTCCAAGCGCGTTCCGGCGATCGGAGGCCGGCCCGAAGACCAGGATTTTCCGTCCCGACCCTGACAGAGGGGCAAAAGCTGCCCCGAAAAGAGGACAACGCGGACACACCTAGTCCTCTTTGAGACGCTGTCCCTCCAGGCAGGGTTCCGTTTCGGCCCGTATCGAGCGCGTTCCTACGTTCGGAGGCCCGCCCGGATGCCGTGATTTCCCGGCCCCACCCTGACAAAGGGGCAACAGACATCCCGAAAATGGCGACGCGGACACACCTAGTCCTCTTTGAGACGCTGTCCCCCCGCGCAGGCCTCCGTTTCCGCCCATTCTGATCGCGAACCTACAGTCAGAGGCCCCCCCGGAGGCCGGGATTTTCCGGCTCCTCCGTAACAGATGGGCAAAAGTTGCCTAGAAAAGTGGGCAACGGGCGCACATAGTCCTCTTTGGGACGCTGTCCCTCTGCGCAGGCCTCCGTTTCCACCCGTTCCGAGTGCATTCCGACGGTCGGAGGCCCGCCCGGAATCCCCGATTTCCCGGCCCCACGCTGACAGAGGGGCAAAAGTTTCCTCGAATTGGGCGACGCCCGCACATAATCCTCTTTGAGACGCTGTCCCTCCGCGCAGGCCTCCATTTAAGCCCGTTCCAAGAGAGTTCCGACGGACGGAGATCCACCCGGGGCTGCGATTTCCCAGCCCCACCCTCACAGTGGGGCAAAAGTTTCCCCGAAAAGAGGGTGAGGCGGACGCACAGAGTCCTTTTGAGGCGCTGTCCCTCCATCCAGACCTCCTTTTCCGCACCTTCCGAGCGCGTTCCGATGGCCGGAGGCCCGCCTGGAGGTCGCGATTTCCCGTCCCCACCCTCACAGAGGGGCAAAAGTTGCCCCGAAAAGAGGATTACGCGGACACAGCTAGTCCTCTTTGAGAAGCTTTCCGTCCACGCAGGACTCCATTTCCGCCCGGTCCAAGCGCGTTCCGACGGTCAGAGGCCTGCCCAGAGGCCGGGATTACACGGCCCCACACTGACAGAGCTGCAAATGTGTCCCCAAAAGCAGGGCGATGCGCGCGGACCCAGTCCTCTTGGAGACGCTGTCCCTCCAGCAGGCCACGTTTCCTCCCGTACCGAGCGCAGTCCGACGATCGGAGGACCGCCCAAAGTCCAGTATTTCCCGGCCCCACGCTGACAGAGAGGCAAAAGTTTCCTGAAAAGAGGGCAACACGGACACACCTAGTCCTCTTTGAGAAGGTGTCCCTCTGCGCATGCCTCCGTTTCTGCCCGTTCCGAGCTCGTTCCTGTAGTCGGAATCATGCCTGGAGGCTGCGATTTCCTGACCCCACCCTGACAGAGGGAGAAAACTTTCCTGAAAAGAGGGCGACATGCACTCACCTAGTCCTCTATGAGAAGCCGTACCTCCACGCAGGCCTCCATGTTCGCCCGTTCCAGGCGTGTTCCGACGGTTGGTGGCCCAACGGGAGACCTGGATTTCCCAGCCCCACCCTGGCAGAGGGGCAAAAGTTGCCCGGAAAAAGGGGCGACTCGCGCAGGTAGTCCTCTTTGATACGCCGTCCCTCCAGGCAGGCCTCCGTTTCTGCCTATTCCGAGTGCGTTCCTACAGTCGGAGGCCCGACTGGACGCCGCGATTTCCCGTCCCCACCCTGACAGACTGTAAAAAATTGCCGGAAAAGAGGGTGACACGGACACATCTAGTCCTCTTTGAGACGCTGTCCATCTGCGGAGGCCTCCGTTTCCGCCCCTTCCGAGCGCGTTCCGACTGTCATAGGCCTGTACGGATGGCAGGATTTATCGGTTCCACCGTGACAGAGGGGCAAAAGTTGCCTCAAAAAGAGGGCGACGTGCGCACGTAGTCCTCTTTGAGACGCTTCCCCTCCGAGCAGGCCACCTTTTCCGCCCGTCCCGAATGCTTCCTACAGTCGGTGGCCCGCCCGGAGGCCGCGATTTCCTGACCCCACCCTGATAGAGGGGCAAAAGTGGCCTGAAAACAGGGCGACGCACACGCACCAAGTCCTGTTTGAGACGCTGTCCCTCCACGCAGGCCACTGTTTTTGCCCGTTCCGAGCGCGTTCCGACGGTCAGAGGTCCGCTCACAGTCAGTGATTTCCCGGCCCCACGCTGAGAGTGGGGAAAAAGTTGCCCCGAAAAGTGGGCGACACGCGCACGAATCCTCTTTGAGACGCTGACCCTCCACGCAGGCCTCGTTTTCCACCCATTCCGAGGGTGTTCCGTTGGTCGTAGGCCCGGCTGCAGGCCAGGATTTCCCGGCTCCACCGTGACAGAGGGGAAAATGTTTCCTCGATAAGAGGGCGAAGCGCGCACCTAGTCCTCTTTGAGACGCTGTCCCTCTGCGCAGGCCTCCGTTTCCGCCCGTTCCGAGCGCGAACCTACAGTCGGAGGTTCCCCCGGAGGCCGTGATTTCCCAGGTCCACCGTGACAGATGGGCAAAGTTGCCTCGAAAAGAGGGCGACGCGCGCACGTAGTCCTGTTTGAGACACTTTCCCTCCGCGCTGGCTTCCGTTTCCACCTGTTCCGAGCGCGAACGTACAGTCGGAGGACCCCCAGAGGCTGGGATTTACCGGCTCCACCGTGATGAATGGGCAACTGTTGCCTCGAAAAGAGGGTAACGGGCGCGCGTAGTCCTCTTTGAGACGCTGTCCCTCTGCGCAGTCCTCCGTTTCTGCCCGTTCCGATTGCGTTCCGAGGGTCGGAGGCCCACCCGGAGCCCTGGATTTCCTGGCCCCATGCTGACAGAGGGGCAAAAGCAATCCCAAAAACAGGGCGACGCACACGCACCAAGTCCTGTTTGAGACGCTGTCCCTCCACGCAGGCCACTGTTTTTGCCCGTTCCGAGCGCGTTCCGACGGTCGGAGGTCCGCCCAGAGTCAGTGATTTCCAGACCCCACACTGAGAGTGGGGCAAAAGTTTCCTCGAAAAGTGGGTGACACGCGAACCAAGATCTCTTTGAGAGGCTGTCCCTCTGCGCAGGCCTCCGTTTCTGAACGTTCCGAGCACGTTCTGATGGTAGGAGGCCCGCCCGAAGGCCGCGATTTCCTGGCCCCACCCTGACAGAGGGGCAAAAGTTGCCTCAAAAAGAGGGCAACGCGCGCAATTATTCCTCTTTGATACGCTGTCCTTCTGCGCAGGCGTCCGTTTCTGCCTGTTCCGAGCCACTTCCGACGGTCGGAGGCCCGCCCGAAGACCGGGATTTCCTGGCCCCACGCTGACAGAGGGGCAAAAGTTGCCTCGAAAAGTGGCCGACGCGCGTGCATCTAGTCCTTTTGAGACGCTGTCCCTCCGTTCATGCCTCCGTTTCCATCCGTTCCGAGCGCGTTCCGACGATCGGTGGCCCCCCTGGAGGCTGGGATTTCCCGGATCCACCGTGACAGATGGGCAAAAGTGGCCCTGAAAAGAGGGCGACACAGTCACACGTAGTCTTCTTTGAGACGCTGTCCCTCCACGGAGGCATACGTTTCTGCCCTTTCCGATCGCGTTCTGACGAACGGAGGCCCGCCCGGAGGCATGGATTTCCCGGTAACACCGTGACAGATGGGCAAAAGTTTCCGCGAAAAGAGTGCGACTTGCGCACGTAGTCCTCTTTGAGAACTTGACCCTCCATGCAGGCCTCCGTTTATGCCCGTTCCGAGCCTGAACCTACAGTCGGAGGCCCACCCGGAGGCCGGGATTTCCCGGACCCACGCTGGCAGAGCGGCAAAAGTTACCCCTGAAATAGGGCGACGCGCGCGCACCCAGTCCTCTTTGAGATGCTGTCCCTCCACGCAGCCCTCCGTTTCTGCCCGTTCGGAGCTCGTTCCGAAGGTCGGAGGCCCGCCCGGAGTCTGGGAATTCCCGGCAACACCCTGACAGAGGGACAAAAGCTGCCCCGAAATGAGGACGACGCGGACACCCCTATTCCTCTATAAGAAGCTGTCCCTCCGAGCAGTCCTCTATGTCCGCCCGTTCTGGGCGCGTTCCGACGTTCGGAGGCCCAACTGAGACCTGGATTTCCCAGCCCCAACCTGACAGACTGCAAACAGATGCCAGAGAAGAGGGTGACACGGAAACATCTAGTCCTCTTTGAGACGCTGTCCCTCCGCGGAGGCCTCCGTTTCCGCCCCTTACGAGCGCGTTCCGACGGTCGTAGGCATGTCTGGAGGGCAGGATTTCCCGGCTCCACCGTGACAGAAAGGCAAAGGTTGCCTCGAAAAGAGGGCAACACGCGCACGAATCCTCTTTGAGACACTGACCCTCCACGCAGGCCTCGTTTTCCGCCCATTCCGAGGGTGTTCCGTCGGTCGTAGGCCCGGCTGCAGGCCAGGATTTCCCGGCTCCACCATGACAGTGGGGAAAATGTTTCCTCGATAAGAGGGCGAAGCGTGCACCTAGTCCTCTTTGAGACACTGTCCCTCTGCGCAGGCCTCCGTTTCCGCCCGTTCCGAGCGTGAACCTACAGTCGGAGGGCCCCCCGGAGGCTGCGATTTTCTGTCCCCACCCTGACAGACTGCCAAAAGTTTCCTGAAAAGAGGGCGACACGGACACACATAATCCTGTTTGAGACGCTGTCCCTATGCGCAGGCCTCCATTACCACCCGTTCCGAGCGTGTTTTGACGGTCGGAGGCCCAGCCGGAAGCTGCGATTTCCCGGCTCCACGATGACAGATGGGCAAAAGTTGCCCTGAAAAAAGAGCGACGTGCGCGCACCTAGTCCTCTTTGAGAAACTGTCCCTCCGCTCAGGTCTCGGTTTCCGCCCCTTCTGAGCGCGTTCCGCCTGTCATAGGCCCATCTGCAGGCCAGGATTTCCTGGCTGCACCGTGAAAGAGGGGAAAAAGTTTCCTCGATAAGAGGGCGACGCGCGCGCATAGTCCTCTTTAAGACACTGTCCCTCCACGCAGGCCTCCGTTTCCGGCGTTCCGAGCGCGTTTTGATGGTTGGAGGCCCGCCCAGAAGCTGCGATTTGCCGTCTCTACGATGACAGAGGGGCAAAAGTTGTCCCGAAACAAGGGCGACACGCGCGCCTAGTCCTCTTTGAGAAACTTTCCGTCTGCACATGCCTCCGTTTCTGTCCGTCCCGAGTGCTTCCTGCAGTCAGAGGCCCGCAAAGAGGCCGCGTTTTCCCGGCCCCATGCTGAAAGAGGGGCAAGAAAATCCAGAAAACAATGCGACGCCCATGCACCTAGTCCTCTTTGAAACGCAGTCCCTCCACGCAGGCCTCCGTTTCCACCAGTTCCAGCGCGTTCCGATGGTCGGAGTCCCGCCCGGAGGCCGCGATTTCGCAGCCCCACCCTGACAGAGGGGCAAAAGAGGTCTCGAAAAGAGGGCGACGCGCGCACTTAGTCCTCTTTCAGACGCTGTCCCTCTGCGCAGGCCTCCGTTTCTGTCCGTCCCGAGCGCTTCCTGCAGTCAGAGGCCCGCCCAGAGGCCGCGTTTTCCCTGCTCCACCCTGACAGAGGGCCAAGAGTTGCCTGAAAAGAGGGCGACACGGACACAACTAGTCCTCTTTGAGAAGCTGCCCCTCCGCGCATGCCTCCGTTTCCGCCCGTTCTGATCGCGTTCCGACGATCGGAGGCCCGCCCGGAGGCCGCGATTTCCCGGCCCCACCCTGACAGAGGGGCAAAAGTTAACCCGAAAACAGGGCGACGCGTCCGCACCTAGTCATCTTTGAGCCGCTGTCCCTGAGCGCAGGCCTCCATTTCCCTGTTCCAAGCTCATTCCGACTGTCGGAGGCCCCCTGGAGGCCGTGATTTCCCAGCCCCACACTGAGAGAGGGCCAAAAGTTTCCTGAAAATAGGGCGACACGCTCTCACCTAGTCCTGTTTGAGAAGCTGTCCCTCCAAGCAGGCCTCCATTTCCGCCGTTCCGGTTGGGTTACGACGGTCGGAGAACCGCCCGGGGACCTAGTTTTCCCAGCCGCACCCTGGCAGAGGGACAAAAGCTGCCTGGAAAAAAGGGCGATGCGCGCACCTAATCCTGTTGCAGACGCTGTCCGTCCACGTGGGCCTCCTTTTCCGCCCGTTCCAAGCGCATTCCGATGGTCGGAGGCCCACCCGGAAGCCCCGATTTCCCGACTCCACGATGACAGAGGGGCTAAAGTTACCTTGAAAAGATGGCAACGGGCGCACGTAGTCCTTTTGAGACGCTGTCCTTCCGCGCAGGTCTCCGTTTCCGCCCGTTCCGAGTGCGTTCCGACGGCCGGAGGCCCGTCTGGAGCCCGGGATTTCCCGGCCCCACAATGACTGAGTTGCAAAAGTTACCCGGAAAACAGGGTGACGCGCGCGCGCCTAGTCCTCATTGATACGAAGTCCCTCCACCCAGGCCTCCGTTTCCGCCCCTGCCGATCGCGTTCCGACGGTCATATGCTGTTCTGGAGGCACGTAGTTCCCGGCTCCAAAGTGACAGAGGGGCAAAAGTTGCTTCGAAAAGAGGGCCACGCGTGCACGTAGTCCACGTTGAGATGCTGTCCCTCCGGGCAGGACTCCGTTGCTGCCCGTTCCGAGCGCGTTCCTAAAGTCGGAGCAACGCCCGGAGACCGCGATTTTCTGGCCCCACCCTGACAGAGGGTCAAAAATTTCCTGAAACAGGGGCGACACAGACACACCTAGTGCTCTTTGAGAGGTTATCCTTCAGCGCAGTCCACCGTGTCCGCCCTTTCCGAGCCCATTCCGACGGTCGGAGGCCCGCCCAGAGGCCGGGATTTCACGCTCCACCATGACAGAGTGTCAAATGTTGCCATGAAAAAGGGCGACGCGTGCGCACCTAGTCCTCTTTGAGACGCTGTCCCTCCGCGCAGGCCTCCGTTTCCGCCCGTACCGAGCGCGTTCCGACGGTCGGATGCCCGCCCGGATGCCGGGATTTCCCGGCCCCACCTTGACAAAAGGGCAAAGGATGCCTGGAAAAAAGGGCGACGAGTGCACCTAATCCTCTTTGAGACGCTGTCCCTATGCGCAGGCCTCCATTTCCACCCGTTCCGAGCGCGTTCCGTCGGTCGGAGTCCCGCCTGGAGCCCGGGATTTCCCGGCCCCACGCTGACAGAGGGGCAAAAGTTGCCTCGAAAAGAGGGCGGCACGCGCACATAGTCTTCTTTGAGAAGCTGTCCCTCCGCGCAGGCCCTCGTTTCTGCCCGTTCCGAGCGCTTCCTACAGTCGGAGGCCCACCCGGAGGCCGCGATATCCTGGCCCCACCCTGGTAGAGGGCCCAAAGTTGCTTGAAAAGAGGGCGACACGGACACACCTCATCCTCATGACACGCTGTCCCTCCGCGCAGGCCTCCGTTTCCACCCATTCCGAGCGTGTTCCAACTGTCGGAAGCACCCCGAAGGTTGGGATTTCCTGGCCCCACGCTGACAGAGGGGCAAAAGTTGCCTCGAAAAGAGGGCGATGCGGACGCACGTAGTCCTCTTTGAGATGCTGTCCCTCCGCGCAGCACTCCGTTTCCGCCCATTCTGATCGTGTTCTGACGATCAGAGGCCCGCCCGGAGGCCGCGATTTCCCGGCCGCACCCTGACAGAGGAGCAAAAGCTTCCTGAAAAGAGGGCCACACGCACTCACCTAGTCCTCTTTGAGAAGCTGTCCCTCCATGCAGGCCTCCATTTCCGCCCGTTCCGGTCGCATTCCGAGGGTCGGAGGCCCACCCTGAGACCTGGATTTCCCAGCCCCACCCTGGCAGAGGGGCAAAAGTTAACCCAGAAACAGGGCGATGCGCCCGCACCTATTCCTCTTTGAGCCAGCGTCCCTGTGTGCAGGCCTCCGTTTCTGCCCGTACTGATCGTGTTCCGAGGAACGGAGGCCGTCCCGGAGGCCAGGATTTCTCGGTCCCACTGTGACAGAGGGGCAAAAGTTTCCGCGAAAAGAGGGCGACGCGGGCACTTAGACCTCTTTGAGACGCTGTCCCTCTGCGCAGGCCTCCGTTTCTGCCCATTCCGAGGGCGTTCCCACAGTCGGAAGCCCACCCGGACGCCGCGATTTCCCGGCCCCACCCTGACAGACTGCCAAAAGTTGCCGGAAAAGAGGGCCACACAGACGAACCTAGTCCTTTTTGAGACGCTGTCCCTACAAGGGGGCCTCCATTTCCGCCCGTTCCGAGTGCGTTCCCACAGACGGAGTCCCGCCCGGACGCTGGGATTTCCCAGCTCCACCATGACAGAGGCGCAAAAGTTGTCCCGAAAAAAGGGCGATGCGCCGGCACTTAATCCTCTTTGAGACGCTGTCCCTCCGCGCAGGCCTCCGTTTCCGCCCATTCTGATCGCGTTGTGATGATCAGAGGCCGGCCCGGAGGCCGTGATTTCCCGGCCCCTCGCTAACAGAGGGGCAAAAGTGACCCCGAAAGCAGGGCGACGTGCGTGCACTTAGTACTCTTTGAGACGCTGTCCCTCTGCGCAGTCCTCCGTTGCTGCCTGTTCCGAGCGCGTTCCGACAATCGGAGGCCTACCCGAAGACCGGGCTTTCTTGGCCTCACCCTGAAATAGGGGCAAAAGCTGCCCTAAAAAGAGGACGACGCGGACACCCCCAGTCCTCTTTGAGACGCTGTCCTTCCAGGCAGGCCTCCGTTTCCGCCCATATCGCGCGCATAACTACGGTCAGAGGACCGCCCAGAGGCCGCGATGTCCCGGCCCCACCCTGACAGAGGGGCAAAAGTTATCCCGAAAAAGGGCAACGCGGACACACCTAGTCCTCTTTGAGACGCTGTTCCTCTGCGCAGGATTCCATTTCCGCCCGTTACGAGCTCGTTCCCACAGACGGAGTCCTGCCCGGACGCTGGGATTTCCCAGCTCCACCATGACAGAGGCGCAAAAGTTGTCCCGAAAAAAGGGCGACACGCGCACACCCAGTCCTCTTTGAGATGCTGTCCCTCCGCATAGGCCTCAGTTTCTGCCCGTTCCAAGCGCGTTCCGATGGTCAGAGGCCCGCCTGAGGGCCGAGGTTTCCCGGCCCCACCCTGACAGAGGGGCAAATGTTATCCCGAGAAAGGGTCCCGCGGACACACCTAGTCCTCTTTGAGACGCTGTCCTTCCACACAGGCCTCCATTTCCGCCCATACCGGGCGCATTCCGACGGTCGGAGGCACGTCCGGAGACCTGGATTTCCCAGCCCCACCCTGGCAGATGGGCAAAAGTTGCCCAGAAAAAAGGGCGATGCGCACCTAATCCTGTTGTAAAGGCCGTCCCTCCACGAAGGCCTCCGTTTCCGCCCATTCCGACCGCGTTCCGACGGTCGGAGGCCCGCCTGGAAGCCGCGATTTCCCGGCTCCACGATGACAGATGGTCTAAAGTAGCACCGAAAAAAGGGCGACGCGCGCGCTCCTAATCCTCTTTGAGAAACTGTCCCACCGGGCAGGCCTCACTTTCCGTACCTTCCCAGCGTGTTCCGTCAGTCGTAGGCCCGTCTGCAGGCCAGGATTTCCCGGCTCCACGTGACAGAGGGGAAAAAGTTTCCTCGATAAGAGGGCGATGCACGCTCACATAGTCCTCTTTGAGACGCTGTCCCTCCACGCAGGCCTCCGTTCCCGCCCGTTCCGAGCGCGAACCAACAGTCGGAGGCCCACCCAAAGGCCGTGATTTCCCGGCCCCAACCTGACAGAGGGGCAAAAGTTGCCTCGAAAAGAGGGCGACGCGTGTACTTAGTCCTTTTGTAGACGCTGTCCCTCCACGCAGGCCTCCGTTTCCGCCCATTCCGAGCATGTTCTGAAGGTTGGAGACCCACCTAGAGGCTGCGATTTCCCGGCCCCACCCTCACAGCGGGGCAAAAGTTGCCCCGAAAAGAGGGCGACGCGGACATACCTAGTCCTCTTTGAGACGCTGTCCCTCCACGCAGGCCTCCGTTTCCGCCCCTGCCAAGCGCGTTCCGATGGATGTATGCCCGTCTGGAGGCACGTAGTTCACATCTCCAAAGTGAAAGAGGGGAAAAAATTGCTTCGAAAAGAGGGCCACGCGTGCACGTAGTCCTCGTTGAGATGCTCTCCCTCCGTGCAGGCCTCCGTTTTTGCCCATTCTGAGCGAGTTCCTACAGTCGGAAGCACGCCCGGAGGCCGCGATTTTCTGGCCCCACCCTGACAGAAGGCCAAAAGTTTCCTGAAAAGAGGGCGACACAGACACACCCAGTGCTCTTTGAGAGGCTATCCTTCAGCGCAGGCCTCCGTTTCCGCCCTTTCTGAGCGCATTCCGATGGTCGGAGGCCCGCTCGGAGGCCGGGATTTCACGCTCTACCATTACAGAGGGTCAAAAGTTGACACGAAAAAGGGCGACGCGCGCACTCCTAGTCCTCTTTGAGATGCTGTCCCTCCACGGAGGTCTCCATTTCCACTGCTTCCGAGCGCGTTCCGACGGGCGTAGTCTCATCTGGAGGCCAGCATTTCCCGGCTCCATTGTGACAGAGGGGCAAAAGTTGCCTCGACATGAGGGCGACGCACGAACGTAGTCTTCTTTGAGACGCTGTCCCTCTGCGCAGGCCTCCGTTTCGGCCTGTTCCGAGCGCGTTCCGATGATCGGAGGCCTGCCCGGAGGCCGCGATTTCCCTTCCCCAACATGATAGAGGGCCAAAAGTTTCCTGAAAAGAGGGCCACACGGACTCACCTAGTCCTCTTTGAGAAGCTGTCCTTCCAAGCAGGCGTCCGTTTCCGCCCGTTCCGAACGCGTTTCGACAGTCGGAGGCCCGCCCGGAAGCTGCAATTTCCCAGCTCCACGAAGAGAGATGGGCAAAAGTTGCCCCGAAAAAAGGGCGACGCGCGCGCACCTAGTCCTCTTTGAGAAACTGTCCCTCCGCTCAGGCCTCGGTTTCCGCCCCTTCCGAGCGCGTTCCCTCGGTCGTAGGCCCGTCTGCAGGCCAGGATTTCCTGGCTGCATCGTGAAAGAGGGGAAAAAGTTTCCTCGATAAGAGGGCGAGGCGCTCACGTCGTCCTCTTTGAGACGCTGTCCCTCCGCGCAGGCCTCCATTTCCGCCCGTTCCAAGCACGAACCTACAGTCAGGGGCCCGCCCGGAGCCCGCGATTTCCCGGCCCAATGATGACAGAGGGGCAAAAGTAATCCCGAAAACAGGGAGACGCACGTGCACCAAGTCCTCTTTGAGACGCTGCCCCTCCACGCAGGCCTATGTTTCTGCCCGTTCCAAACGCGTCCCAATTGTCGGAGGCCTGCCCGGAGTCAGTGATTTCCTGGCCCTAAGCTGACAGAGGGGCAAATGTTGCCTCGAAAAGAGGGCGACGGGCGAACGTAGTCCTCTTTGAGACGCTGTCCCTCCACGCAGGCCTCCGTTTCCGGCGTTCCAAGCGCGTTTCG
>NW_025336226.1:0-19994 GCF_004798865.1 Varanus komodoensis | reverse complement strand
GCCGCCCCGAGGCTTCGGCGAATGGGGCGGCATAAAAATGTTTTAATCAATCAATCAATCAATCAATCAATCAATCCCAAGTGGGAGTAAATCCGAAGAGACCTCCTTTCTTGCACAAGAGCTTGCATGGGGTCTTATGCAAGAGGGAGAACAAGAACTCCTGCGTGTGAGCTCAAGTGCCTTTGTGGAGCAGCGCTATTTTAGTGCAGAAAGACAGGTTACTAATTAATTCATCACTTTTAGTTTCATGCCACTCACAGCTCTTTGCATCCAACCCAATATTAGTAATAATTCAGAAGTGATAGCTGGAAACTGTAATAACAAGATTGCTTTCAGCAGGGAACTAAATGATCTCCTTATGTTTTCCAGAGATGTCTCTTCTACCGTCACTTCTAGCCCTAGCTGCTGGTCTACATGAAAGTGTTGGAAATGTGGTATGTGCCTTGTGTATGAAATCTGAAACCTGTTCGAACAGAAGCTTCAGTATCCGTAGGAGATCAGGATTCCACTGCTTCACCTTCAATACAGCTTCCTTGGATTAAGGGGTAATGTGCAGGACTAAAATATTTTCATACTTCTCTCTGAAGTTCTGAATCATGCAGATTGCAGCAATTCAGTAAAATATGTGGGCCTCATGGGAAAAAAGATTGCAGTGTCTGCTTGGTGGGGATGAAGCTTGTATTTATGACGCATTTCCCTTCTGTGGTATGGGAGGGCCTATTCAGATGGTCTTTCCTTGGTGGCTAATAAATTTGGGTGGGTTCCAGAGGGCTCTGGGGAGATTTCAGCTTGGTAAGTCTAGCTTTCCTGTGACGATGTTGGTTGTTCCCCGGGCAGCTGACCGGAGCATTCTTGAGAGCCCTCTCCAGAGTAAACCTCACACTGGTCCATACTGCAGAGCCAGGTGTGATGAAGCTAAATAGGAAATGGAGAAAAAGTTCTAGGAGATACAATCTCACACTGATCATCAGTCATACTACAATAGCATTGGAAGTAGCCTATAACACCATCAAATCCAACAATCTTCTCAGTGGAGGACCCAAATTAAAGCAGACCCTATTTCCATTAGCATTATGTGGCTCTTCTGAATTGATCTACACTTCTGAATTGATCTACGGTTCTCTTGGAACTGTAGCATTTCAGATTGTAGACTGGGGATGTACCGAGTTCAGAACCCTGCCCAGCACATGGAAAGCTGGAAGGTCAAGAACTCAACATTTCCGGATAAGGGAAATGAAGCAAAGGAAGAAATATATGGCACTTTAGAGAAATCAAAGTCCTTTGCACACAAGATGGTAATATTACTATTTCATCATGCTGCCACTTTCTCACACATGACTCTATGTCCACAGCACAGCTTCTGAATGTATAACACCATCCATCAGCAACAGACTGCATCTCTCAGGGGCTGGCAGCCTACATTGCTCCCTCTTTCATATTACTTAATCTGGGGCACATGGTTTCTGTCTTCTCAAGGGTTATTCTGCTCCGTATAGAATGATTCAGGAGTCAGGCACAACTCCTTCATGAGTCATCTGCCAACACCAAGTAGAAGTAGTGCCTTCCACTCTTCACCCCATTCCGAAGCCGTTGTGAACAAAGACTTGGTGCTTAGGCATTGCATATGAAATGTAATGTCAAAATACAGATTTGTTGCCACTGGTAAAGAATTATTTTCCTTGTAAGTAATTAAAAGTGAGTGGTGCTTTAAGGGGCCATAGAAAAGTATTTCATGGACGATATCCATGATAGTGAGGCTGTAGTTGCCATTTTCCAAAGGGCTTGCATCCAATCTGTAAAGGACTCTCCACTTGTCTCCCCCGCCCACCCCACAAGACCATGGTCTGGGACAGCTGCAAGGAATGTCAAATACTGGGCTGATCGATGCATTTATAAGCACAGCTCTTCAAGCCAAAGAACAATTGAAAGTAAGTTGAATGGGAGGAATACCCGTGTGGTGTGGTGGTTAAGAGTGTGGGGCAGGGATATGGGATATCTAGTCCCCTCTCAGACATGGAGCTCACTGGATGACTTTGGGCCAGTCACAGAAGCACAGCCCAACCTTACAGGGCTGTTGCTATGAGGAAAGGATCGGGAGGAGGAAGATAACTATGTAAGCCACCTTGAGTTTCTTGAATGGAAAAAGAAGATATATATACTTATAAGAAGCAGCATAAGTCAATACATGTTAATTCCATACATTTTGACCTTTGTCCTGGTGAAAAGAACTAGGTGTAAGCAACCACCTTGTTCCCATGATATTTAATGCAAGAAACATGCCACATATACTCAGGGATACCCACCGTGCCACTTGGCATATTCTGGCTCATCCAAGAAAATGCATGCACCCGAGCAGCCGAGAAAGGGCATGAGATGCAGGGACAGCCATTGCACTACATGAACGCCTTGAGACCCACGTGCAAATTCCCACCAGTCCTGAAGGTCACTGGCTGATCTTGGGCCAGTTAGCTCAGCCCCTGCACCAGATGGCTGTAGGGGCAAAATGATGGCATGCCATAGGAGTGGTAGCCCTGAGCCCCTTGGAGCGGAGGTGGGCTGTACATGTGATCAGTGGATACAGCCAACTGGCAGCTGCCCTCTCCTCCCTTTCTGCCAGCTCCAAGGACGTGCGGTCACTCAGATCGGAATGCATGGGCAATGCATCCCAGAATGAAGAGACACCGATCATGCTTTATTTCAAAGGTGGATGCCCTTTTGCTTATCAACAGGGGAAATGCTTCTCTCTCTTTTGCAGATGGCGTGGTGTGTGGCGAAGATCTCTTCTACGCTGGTGTTCCTATAGTATGGTCAGAGGTAATCCGAGCGTGGTTTAAGGAGAAAGTGCACTTCGTTTACGGGAAGGGGCCAAAGAATAAGGATGCAGTAGTCGGACATTAGACTCAGGTATGGAGAACTGCAACAGGGCGACTAAGGATCTCTCAGTAATCTCTACCTGTGGCTCCCCAGAAGACACATCCAAGTCAGGAGCGCAGGGAGCTGCGTTATCCTGGGCCAGACCCTTGGCTCCTCTAGCCCAGCACTGCCGACACTGATGGGCAGCAGGGGCTCTCCAGGGGTTCAGGCAGGAGTTTTCATAGTTAGGCCAGGGATGGAGCCAGGCGCCTTCTGCATGCCACCAATCTGCTCTTACCCCCAAGCCAGGGCCCCTATTCAGCAAATGCCTGGGAGGCGGGAGGCTTGTTGGCTCCTCCTCTTCACCTGAAGCAGTGCACAGATGTGCTTCAGCAGGCCTTGCTTCCTTCCCAAAGCGATAGGCACTCCAGCACTCACTTTCAGTGCTAGGGGGAATGAAAGGTGATAACAGGGCTCAGTTCCCAGAGCTCTGTCTCCTAGTGATCCGCTCTAATCAAGACAAGGTACTAGGGCAGCTTTAAGCAGGTGGAAGAGCACCCACAAGGAATTATTTCAGTCTGTGAAGGCAGAACAGGGCCCATCTGGCTCCCCTGAGCTCGCTGGACTCCTTTCCCAGACTCATCACTGTCCTTGAAGCAACCTGAGTCAAGGTCAAGCCTGCAAACACTCGGGAACATGAGCAGCTTCTTTGATCAAAGTACACACAATACGCAATCGTTTGCACAAAGTATGGAAATGATGTAATCCTTTGCACAAACTACATAAGCTCACAAGTCACGTGTGCAGAAGCAGAGCGCCACTTGCAAAGCTGGCATGCAGGTGTTGTGTGCCTGAGCTGGCCTCCCTGATTTGCTCCCTGGGACAGAGAGAAAGTGGGCCAGAGTCTGGGGAGCCAAACCAAGGAAACCCACTGGATTCCCACTGCCAAACCAGATTCTTTATGTGCCCATTTTCGATGCTCTCAAGTTGCATCCCCTGCGTTAGTGCCTTGTAAATGGTTTGCATCCGTTCCTGTGGGGGAAAGGAAAGTTCTGTCTTGTGGACTCTCTCATAGTAAGGGAAACCCTGGCCATTAGTCCGGCCATTGGGTGGACTGGCACCCACAGTCCAGGAGCCTGCAGGGTTAGGGTTAGGGTTAGGGGTAACATGTTCCCCCCCAGCTGTGACTGCCATTTGCCTGGCTAGCTCTTTTCAGGGCTTGCAGCTGCATGGAAAGAGTCGTGGTTGGGGGCCTGTTTGGGGTGACTGGTAATCTTGGGTGTTTGACTGAGTCTTTCGTTCTCATTGTTTTTCTTTACTCATTTTACACTTTTAATGTGTTTCTTATGTTCTATATTATAATTACATTTTATTATCTGTTTTATGGACTCTTGTGAACTATCCAGAGAGTTAGTGTTTAGCACAGAGAATTTAGCTGTGGGGCAGTACTGAAATAAATAAAATAAAATAAAATAAAATAAAATAAAATAAATAGTTAAATAAGTAAGGTTGCTAGACTTTCCCACAGAACCACAGCATTTTCCATAGTGATGTCAAAAAGCAAAGGCAGAAATGTAGCTGTGGAAGGAGACAGGTGCCAGCTGTGCCTGGATGTGCAAAATCCCACTCTACCATTTGGAACAGCATCAGCCAAGCAAATATACATGGTGCCTCATGAATGTAGAGATGGGTTTTTAAAACGACAAAGCCCTTCCTGTGGGTGTACAGACTTGAAAGCCTAATCCATAAAAAAGGGGAAAGAAACAAGAAAAAGGAAATGAGTGACAGCGCTTAGAGATCAAAGGCTCATGCGAAAAGAGAGATTTTCACACATAATTTAAAAACATTGCAAGGAAGAAGCGCTGTAAATGTCAGAAAGCAGGGAAAGGGGGAGCAAGAATCATGAAACAGAACTCGTGATGGAAGCTCATGCAAGTAGGAAGTATCTGCAGGCTGGAAACTGAGGAGGACTGTAAATAAGTGGAGATGGATCCAAAGACTGAAGAGGTTTAAAAGTAAAAAGGAGGTACTTAAGCTAGATCTAATGTTTACTATAAGGTACAGGAAAACAAATGATAAATGGACTGTGGATTTTAAAAAATGGAGGATAAGAGGGTGAAGGTGAGAAAGAGGCTAGCTAGAAAGAAGGAAATAGTAGCACTGAGGCTGAGAAAGCATGTAAGAAAAACAAATGTACAGGTAGTCCCCGGATTACGGACAAGTTCAGTTCCTGAAAACATCCTTAAGGTGAATTTGTATGTAAGTTGGGTCACATGGGTAAACCAAATGCTTGTCTTAATATATGCATATATTTTACCTTTCTGTGCCTATAAAACACTGAAGAGACACTTCTATATTCACTAAAACATCTTAAGCACGATGCAGCATTGCAGCAATGATGATAATACAGTAATAATAAGTTAACTATATGTACTGAAGAATGAGAGAGAGAGAATCTGTATGTATGTATGTATGTGTACAGTATTGTAAAAAACAAATAAAACAAGCAGTTCTTGAAATAGTTTAGAACATTCTTGAGGTAACATTAAGCCTGACATTACCTGAAGATAATGGAGATAGACCTGGTCCCGGAGCAGGGCAAATGCCACTGGAGTCACTTCCTTGAAATCAGCCTCAAGGGTTGTCTGTGCAGCCATTTCCTTTGTCTCACCATAAGTGGCCTTATAGCAGCTGAAGGCCTGGTTACAAGGGCAAATGCTAAAGAAAAACCAAAGGGGAACTATGCAACCTACATGTGCCCCAAAACTCACTGGCTTGGGTGCATTCAAGATATCACCTAGAACAAAAAGCCGTGAATATTATATCTCTAGGGAACTAGGTTTGCCACAGATGATGCATTGCCAAATGTGTCATGTAGTTCCCTAGAGATGCGTCACATAGTTATTTAGAATAGCCATGACTATCTCTAGCAAATCTCTATCTTTAGAGAAAAGCTATGAATATCTCTAATGAAATTCTGTGTCTATCTCTAGGGAACTACTCACCCACTGATGATGTACAAAAACGTCCCACAGTTCCCTAGCGATAGTAATGACTATTATGTATGGATATTCATGTAGGGTTTATGGCAGTCTGTGTGTTCATAAGTATGGGTTGTTTCTAACCTGGAACTTGGTTTCTTTTTCTGTGATTTTTAAATGTGTGGAATCTCGATATATTTCCTCCTTTCATTTACAGCTGGTTTGGTATAAATCCTACCTGATTGCATGTGCAGTCTCTAAGTGTCAACATAAGATATATAACTATTTCTATGTTTGCTACTACTGTCCCGGGTATGTACAACAACAGATACAATTCATTTTATAAATGTCCTAGTTCTAAAATCCTAACATCACTGTTTTAATGTATGATCATGCCAAATTTGTGTGGATTATTTTATTTATTTATTTATTTATTTATTTATTTATTAAAACATTTTATGCCGCCCCATTCGCCGAAGTCTCGGGGCGGCTTACAACACGGATTAGTGAAATTTAGTATAATGAAAACTGTTGAACAACTTATAAAGGATGATAATGATTATTTTGTCTATTAAAAATGTGGCTTTTCAACTATTAGGCCTCCCAGGGAGATAATATAAGCAGCATATTTGAAGTACCTCCACAATCAAAGCAATGAAGATAATAAAACAGCAATAATAGAAATCGCAGGAGACAACCTCAAAACAGCATCATCGAAAGCACCGGTATTCCCGTTTGGGATGCTGCTTGCTTGCCTGCCTCTAGTGGGATGGAATAGGGCAGGTGGCGTGAAGAGTAGAAAAGGAATTGTAGTAGTACAGAAAATTAGTCTATCAAAAACATATCTTAAGAAACGAAATCATCATCAGCTGAACTGATTGCGGAGTAGGAGTTACTAAATCGCTGAACCTCTCAGACTTGACAGGAACCTGAAGAATGTATTTGCAAAAGATGCCAAAGCAATTCCTTAGTCATATAAAGTCTGCTTTTATTTAATAACCCGTAGAAGTCATGATTGAGAATGCAAATGATGCTTTATAGTGGTTGATAAGGAAAGGCAGCCCAACGTTTTTCCTTTTTTATCTATCGGCATCAGCCGGACGAACATGAATTGTAACATTTCTGCGTGGTGCACAACCTTCCTCTTGAAGCATTTTGCTGACAGGAGTGCAAGAGGCTGAGGTGGTGGAGCAGAGGGGTGCCATCACAGAACAAGCAGCAAGGACACAATTTCTAGGGCAGTGATGGCAAAGCTTTTAGAGACTGAGAGCCCAAACCGCAACCCAAACCCCACTTATTTATCGCAAAGTGCCAAGACTGCGATAAAACCTGAAAACAGCCAGTCCAAGCAAATACATATATATCCTTGGCAGCGCACTGACCAGCCATGCCAAGGCTTGGATGAGTCGCGGCTAATGTGTCACGGCTTGTGACGTCATCGCCTGGCACCACTACCCCTTTCCGAGCATGCGCATGGCCCCTATGTGCGCTGTTATCCGATGCTTGGCTGCTGGGGCGTTCCTGGGGCGACCTGGCTCATGCGCCGACAGAGAGGGCTCTGTGTGCCTTCTGCGGCACGCGTGCCATAGGTTCGCCACCACTGCCCTAGGGTGATGGCTGCAAGCTCCCAAATGCAGAGGTCTGTGTTCCTCCTTTGCAGGATGGGAGCAGCTGCAGAGAAGAGCTTCGCCTCCCTGCCCACCCACCCTGCTTTTTTGCAAGATGGGCTTTTTTGCTTGTTTCAGGCAAGAATTTCAGAGGGGAAGGATGGAAGCTGGAGGGAGCCCCAGAGAGCTCGTATCCTGGTCTTTCCAGACTCCTTCTCTCCCTTCCTACAGAAATGCCTTTCTCACCTTCTAGTCAAGGGGACTATGACCCAGCCTCAGATCTGGAAATCCAGAGTGTCCTGTGATCTCTCTGACTCTGTCAAGAGGCCATAGGATTGCTCCCTGAGTTGTTTTGTTCAACACTTAGCAGTTCTGAATCTTTTCAATTGCTTGAAATTGAATCCTTTGTGAGAACGTGCTCGAAACACAAGACCTGATTCAAGTCAGCAAAACCATTCAAATGCATTCCGTGAACGTTTCTTTCTCCATCGTATCTGGGATTGTGCTGCTCAGTCCCTGGCACCAGTGTTCACCAGGTCAAGGAAGGGAGTGTGTTCCTAGTCTGAATGCTGGGGGCAAGGATACCATGGACCTCTGCAGTACAGGAGGTGGAAAATCCAAATGAGGCCATTAAAAATATGATTCCATTGGGTTAGAGCCAGATTTAATCAAGCTGAGAGTAGGTCCACTGAAAGAAATGGGGCAAAGGTATTAATCGTTTACTTTAAGCATGGTTAAGGCATGACTGGCTTGTTCCAGGGATTGCAGTGGATCTGCTCCGAGCTTGACTGAATCGGTCTGCAACCAATGAAGAACTGAACATTTGCTGTCCTTTAGTGCCTGGGGCACATGTTACTGTAAAGACAGAGCCAGCTGTATCTGGAACAAGCCCTGAAATCTGAAAAGTTAAAGATTAATTTTTTGTTCTCTTCTAAGGTTATATCATGCATGCAATCACTGCCTAACTACAGCTTCTACATACCAGGAACAACTGTTCACACATGCATGACTTGTTGCTTAAAATCTCTCTATCTGATGACCCAAGACTTTAGTTTCTGATGGCTATTCACTGAAAATGCGTGGCAAGAGTGGGGAGAGGGAGCAACATGGCAACCCCTCCTTGCTAACCTGCCACTCCAACACTCACTCATTTTACAAGTTTTCACAAGCAGGCTTCAACTTGATGGATGACGTAGGGTGGAAAGTTCTGGGAGTCATCGTTTGTTCAATACACTGTCCTCAGGATCCATTTTGCCCCTGGTCTTTGTCGCTGGGTAACAGTGAAACACGGAAATGCAGAGGGAGGTTTAAAGCCACCCGTTTGCCTACCACTACTGCTGCTAGTGTACCACTGCAGGCAGGCCGAGAGGGGGAAGGAGGGTTGGCGTCTGGGATGGGCAGGTGCAGGACATCTCCTCTTCTATGTGCTCGGGTTCTGAGCTCCCAGAAAGGATGTTTAGGGACTGGATGGGCTGCACCCAGTTCAGACTGTCTGGTTTGATTCCTCGCCCAAGTTGCACAGATTTCCACATCCCCCAAATTGTATGTGGATGCAAATGCACATTCAGAATGACATTAGAGGTGTAGGATCAACACTTGAGCAGGCACTGCTCCTTGTGCGTTGCAGGTCAGCTTTGGCAGAACAGACTGAAAATCCTGTTCGTGATGCTATTTTGTGCCTTTTTAACTTTCAGGGGTAATGCTATTGGAATTAATTACTATACACCTTACAAGCGAGGGCAACCATGTCACAATTGTCCTCAGAATTGTGATGATGGACTATGCAGTGAGTACAGACATTTTTACTTAATTTACTTTTGACACAAATTTCAGTATTCAGTCCACAGTTAGTAATCAGGAAGTTATACTTGAGTGGTTCACTTTATGGTAATAATTGCCAGGTGGGTGGTAATGGGAATTTGGCACAGGGGCGCAGCCCCTCTGTTCATGCATTTGCTGGCATCTCTATTCAGTACTGATTTACTTTTTACACTCCTATATTACTTTTATTTCCTTTCCAGGAACTCAAGGAGCTGCACATTATTCTCCTCCCCCTCCCCTCAATCTTATCCTCACAGCAACAGCAAGTCTGTGAGGCAGGTTGGGCTGAGAGTCTGTGGCGGGTCCCAGTCTCTCGCTAAATGTCTGTAACAGCAGAGGGAAACTCGTGGTCCTCATCTCTTTGGCCTACGACTCCCGCCAGCCCTAGCCGGGCTTTCAGAAAGCTTCCATGGCTGCTGCAATTAGACTTGACAAATTATTTCCCACTGTCAGTTTGACGGTGTCCATGCCAGTGGCCAGGAGTGTTGCCCATGTTGTCTGCCTCTTCCTCACTGGTCTGCACACAGAGGCTGGATCTGTGGGTCCTGCAGTGGCTGCACTTTCCAGGGGCTCTGTGGTAGTTGCACACCAGGACCACGGAAAGCATAATCATAGGCTCAAGCAACAAAGCAAGCCATGGTGCTGCTGAGAAACTATAGAGCAAGTCATTGTGGCTTCTAAAGACTAAACTTGGTTTGTTTAGTTGATAAGTCGTGTCTGACCCTTCACAGCCCCATGGACAACATTCCTCTTGGTGCAATACCACAAATAGGTTCAGGCAATACAAGAGACCAACAATGGTAAAAAACCATTGTGACTTGTTGCATTGTCTGAGCCCAGTCACCGAGTGGTGGTTATAGGTTACCATTTCACTGTCCACCAGGCAGTGCTTGATGTGTGCAGGGGACCATATTACCCCAGGATGGGCATGAGAGTTGGTGTTCTGCATTTGCCCTGATATTGATGCTACTGAAGCATATGGCCTCCTGCCTTGGAGTATAACTTTGTCAGCTCGTCACACTTGCCTGTGTGAATATTGCAGACTGGTGACCTCATTTATTTGAAAGTGCTTCCCTGCTTTCGGCAGGGATCTGAGCCAGCATGTCTTCCGCCCTGCTGCAACAATGGCAAAAGACCCGGGGAAGGTCCTTCACAGGGATGCTGCCACGAGTGCAGGCTCCTGGCTCCAACGTGCATCACTCTGGTCTGGTCCTCCAGGTGCGTTGGACTGCAGCTCCCATAGTTTGTGTCCGGGTGGCCACTGGTTATGCAGGCCGGGGAGTGTGAGGGCTGCAGTTCAATTCATCCAGAGGTCACCAGACTGGGGAAGCCTGATCTCGCCCAACACGCTGGACGTTCTGCTTGGCAACGGCAGGCGGAGGCTGTGGGTGCCTCCCGGGCATTGTGCTTTTGGGAATTACACGGGCAGGATGCACCAGCAGCCAGTCTGAGAATGTTCTCACTCAGCATTTGCATATCTTTTATTTCAGCCAATCCTTGTTATATGAAGATGTATACTCCAATTGTGTCAACATAAAGAAGAGATATACGTGTAATAATCCACTAATGAAACCATACTGCTCAGCGTGTTGTCAGTGCACATCTGAAATACAATAATATCTGACTTTTTCCAATTACCCTTGAATACCATGAAAGAGGAAAATGATCACTTGAAGATAAAAATCAATGAAAATGCATATTTATCTCATATTTGCGCATATAAATATATATAACTATCTCATGATAGGTGCAAATTAAAATAGGGCTTCTGCAGTGTATTCTGTAATCTTTTAATCTATTCCCCCACCACTGTTTTAGAGAACAGCAAGCATTTATTATGCTTAGTCTAGTATTAAAAATGGCTTCTATACTTAGCTAAGTGTCTCCACTAAATATTGTCTTAATTGCCAGTTCATAGGTATACTGTCTTAAGAGACCTTTGCAATATACACCAATGGGGGAAAAATCAGTAAATGCTTTTTACTTGGAAAATACACTCCCACCCTGTATCTGAAATTCTGGATAAAAATCGATCTTATCAATGAATTCATGAACAGAGTATAATTGCTTGTTTTATTAATACATTTATATCCCACCTTTAAACAGCTGCTTTCAAAGTGGCTTACCTAGGCAGCAGATAGGACACACCTCTAGTGTGGCCCATTTTGTTATATAAAATGAACCCACGGCGCTGCAGGCCAAAGTGAGAGAAAGGAGGTTTCTTGTTGGAGGTTTTGACCAGTTCTTTTATCTCACCCCCTCCCAACTATAAGTCTCCAGAATGGTTTTTTGACCCTCTAGACAAAATTTGTAGATACCAAAATCTTTTCTGCTCAGGAGACGACATCCAGAGAACATTGGTAGAAAGCTAGTGCATGAAGAGAGGGTTAAAAGCCCCTTTCCCCAGGCATGCGAGCCGCTCTCCCAGCACAGGGTGCCCCAGCTGCATACGGGGAGTCCAGGGGAAGCTGGGGGGCAAGGGATGTGGCTGAAGGATGAGCTGCCCTGGACTCAGGGAAGGGGGGTTGAGGACCTGGGCTGTGGCCATTCCACTCGCTCCGGAGCAGGTGTGGCCCTCCCTTTGGGCAAAAGTCTCCCGGAGCAGCATCCCATCCACCGATTGGACAGCCCTTCCTTCAGCCAAGCCGTCTAAAAAGACTGGAGACGCAAGGAAAGGGATCGGGGCAAAGGGGGTGGGGGAGGCCTGCTGGTGCAGCTTGGTTCCTCTGCACCGGGAATAGACCTCTCGCATGCTCCAAGAACACTGCCTCCATGCTCCTTCTGGGCCAGCCTGTTCCTCATTCTTCCTTCTCTTCTGCAGCTTTATTCTATGTTGAATGCAGGGCAAGCAGTGGGTGGAGGGGCTGTCACTGGGCACGAAGCAGGGCCCCCGATTTGATCAGTGTTCTAGCAAGTGGCGGAGGGAATCTCTCTCCTCCTGCCATGCCCACTAGCCACCTGCCCCTTGAGCCTCTCTTAGTCAAGCTGAGATGGGATGGGTGCAAAAGCACACGCAGCGCTCACATGGTCCCCACCTGGTTGTGGAATGGGCTTCCAGGGGAGGTGGCAGAGGCCCCATCAGTGAGGGCATTCAAGGAAAGATCGGACACCTACATCTTGGCCATTATATGAGCGGAGCCAGCTTATGCTGGCGTTCAGGCTAGATGGCCCAGAAAGCCCCTGACTTGCTGTGTCTCTCTGTTTCTGCCTCCAAGAAGGTGGGTGTCGTGTCATGTCGTGTCGTGTCGTGTCGTGTTGTGTCATCCCCCCATAGCCAAAACTCTCTGAGATAAAATCTTGAACATTCAAGGATATGAAATGGTTTGAAAATGAATTTAAAACAATTTGCAATAAAATGATGACCTCATTTGAAACCCAACACCCAAACCTGCAAATCCCTCCCTATGGTGTTGAGTGCCAGGGCACAGAGCAGCGTCTTCACCTGGCATGGCCAGGATGCCAGTGTGGATGCCAGATGGAGTTCATTAGGCGGCCCTTTCGGCCTAGGAGGAAAGGGATACTTCCTCTGGCATCAGCGTGAGGGTCCCAGGGCTGTTGCAGCATGAGAGAAGACTGGGAGATCTTACAGTGGCAGTGTGGCCCTCGGCTGTCACTGCAGTGGGGTGATAAGGCACGTGGGGTAGTGTCGCCCTGTGATCCCAGAGTATGGCAAGGGAGGGCCATGGCTGTGCTGCCACTCAGGGGGAATGCAGGCGAGTGCCTCTCAGGAGCACGGCTCAGAAGGCACAAGCCTGGGAGCAGCAACTGGCTAGACGCGCATGAATCAGAGGCCAGAAGGCATGATCGTGAGGGACAAGATGGAGGGGGAAAAGCTTCTTCTGCAGGAGACTATATTCTCCGGAACAGGACAGCTTCACAGCCTGGGGACAGTTCTGAGCCAGTGTTAGCTTCTGGGTCCTTGGCTTACAGCACTGGCCCAGGATGTTGGCTGGAACGTTGACCACGCCACGGATATCTGCTGGCTGCTGCTTGTGCCTCGGCAGCCACCAGGTTAGGCCACAGCACGGGTTTGCTTGCAACCTGGCCATAGCTTCGGGACAAGGGCTGGCCCGGTAGGGGAACATGGCCCAGACTGTGCTGTGTCCCAGCCCTCCTTGCGTCTGTCTGCTGTTAGTCCTCTCAGCTTGCCCTTGGGTCTCTAGGTGCTGCTTTTGAATGCCAGGTCAGACTAGAACAACCCCCCCCCCCCACTTCCATGACTTGATCTGGCCTGCATCACAAAGACAGAGAAGAGTTAATCCCAACAGAAAGGGCTATACCTGCTAACAGAGCAGGCAGAAACTGAGGCCAAAGCATCAAGATGGCCAAAGGTCATCGCTGACACCAGACGCAGAGTCAGGTTTATTAGCAGCCTGTGATGGACTGTGGACCGTCGCTTAACAAAAGAGAAGCCCTGTCTCCCTTATTTGCACAAGTCTTGAGTGGGCTCAGCCTCAGAAGAAGAGGATCAGCATATAGGCATGGCAGGCTTTACCAAATTACCTCTATATGTAAGGAAATAAAATATTTGCTAAGTATATAATGTTCTTTGAAATTCACTCCATGCTATTTGCTCAGTTGAGCATGGGAAAGCAAACAAGTGGATTCCAGGAAATGTAAATGCTGTTGGATGTTCTTGCATATTAAAAGCACTGTGATCTGATGAGATTATTGTGGGGAGGGGGGAAATTAAATTTAAAAAGTGAAAGCTGATTCCTAAAAGGAGTTCCTTTGTGGCATTGCTCCTAAGCATTTCTGAGGTCAGCCCGCTGCCTGAAGGCCCAAAGCTGCCTCTCACAGTAGGCGTGACTCTTTCAGCAGTCCTCAGGTGCAGCGGTGGCTGGTCCCACTGTGCTGGGATGGAGGACAGGGCAGCACATGGTCAGCAGACCTAGAGGTCACAAAGTTGGATCAAGGAGCAGGCACAGAGCATGCATGCAAAGCAGAGGGTCAAGGAGAGGAGGGGTCAAGCCGCACAGCAGGACAGGAAAACTCTACTGTGAACCCACACTGTTTTTGCTCTAGCAAGAATCCAACCCAGTAACTCAGTAAGGCAAACTAAGGCTAGTACAATAAAATAAATAAAATAAAATAAAATAAAATACAATAAAATAAAATACAATAAAATAAAATACAATAAAATAAGAAGCATGGTGTTCTCCCTGCTCCCTCATACCAACTGCATAGTCACTCCTGGAGCTCCAGGACAGCAGACTGGAAACTTGCAAAACATGCTCAGCAGCAAACTCACTGGGGGGAAAAGAGGGAGAAATGGAATAGAGGTTAGCAAGGGGCCAGGAGATGTTGCCTTCTCTGAACACCTGGCTACTAGGCGACCAAATGGAACAGAGAACCCCACCTTCTCCTCCATCCCCTCCCCTGCCCCCCACACTTTGCTGGCTGCTGCTCCTCTCCATCCCTTCCTGCTCAACGTGCTGCTGCCCAGCTGGGCCAAGCAGATGCCGAAGGGGCTTCTTGGCGCTGCTTTCAAGCAAGCCTGTGATCGGCTGGGGGCATCCATTGCAGCTGCCCCCACTGACGACAAAACCAGCACCACGAGTGCGCCTACCTAGTCACTTGCAGTGAGAGTGTGGGGAATCGGGCAGCATGTTCCTTCCAGGGGGCCGGCCTGAGACAGACCACAGCTTCTTTTTCCCCGACTTGCTCCGCTGGAGGATGGAGCCTGGAGCAGCCCAAGCACATGTGCACAGGAGACGATGTGGACAGGTGGATGCCAGCCGGAGGGAGGAAGAGAAGGAGAGCTGTGCACACTCAGGCCAGCGAAGAACCGGAGCTCCCTGCAGACAGAGACATTTTTTAGGTTGAAAATTTTTTTTTTAGGTTGAAATTTTTTATTTAAATAAAAACATACTACAAACAGAGACATTTTTTAGGGTCAGGGACAGATTGGGGGAAAGAGGGGGCGGCTCTTTACCTCGCAGGAGAGGGGGAGAGCCCATATTCCTTGCCCTAAGCAATAGTCCACCCACAATCAGTTCTTGCCTTCCTCTAATTCCCCCTCACGGTGCAGCCTGAATCAGGTTGCTTTATCCCACAGCAAAACAGATTGTTTTCTGGTGTGCCTCACAAGAAAAGATGCACCTTGCAAGATTCTCATTAGTGTTTTTACAGTACAGGTCAACTGGCAAATTGAGGGCTTTATTTATTTATTTATTTATTTATTAAAAACCTTTCTATACCATCTTCTTACCAATAGTCTCTGGACAGTTTTACAATAAAACAAAGTAATATTCATATATGAAGACTGCAATGTGTCCCTTTACCAAGGCATTTGCATCTGAATTCTTTGCAGAATTAAGACCTGTTCCTTCATATTTTTTTTCACCCAGATTTTCTTTCTCTGTCTTCCTATATGTTCCATTAAATGGCCACTAGGTGGTGCTGTGGTAGAGCAGAATTGTCCAAACACATGAGGGTCTTATGCTACCCGCACAGATAATACCAGACTTTTCTTGATTGAAAGAAAGCTGCAGCAATGTAGGGAGAGCTCATGGAGGATGCCAAGTCATGCAGAGCACGTGCGGACTGCTACGAGTGAGGAATCATAAACACATGACCAGTGCTGACTGTAGAGAGCTCCTACCCTTGAACAAGAGAAAGGCTTCAAAAACCAAGCATTCAGTTATGGTTCTAAAGAAGATAATTCTCACCGCTCTTGTCATTATGGCACTCTATGCTCTATCTGTTTGGCTTTGCTTTTATGATCGTTTCCATTCCCTCCTTCAGTCTCCTGTGGGAATAAGATCCACAGCAGAATACATATAGTTTGAATCTTCTGCATAGACTCTCACTGCAATGAGAACAAAAATGCCAAGTGTTTGAGACAATCTTCAATCATCTTGGCTAAATTTCTGGCCCCTTAAAGTTTCCAACTTGAAAGTCAAAAAATCTGGTACATGGAATAGATCAGCTTCTGCCTAAAGGAGTGGCTTAAGTTGTTTTATGCAGAATTAAAATCTCTGAACAGAAAACATGCCAGTCTTCCAGCAATTGCTAGGATACATTGAATTGGTTTTTAAGAAATGTGTTATCCTTTTGACTAATTTTAGTAAATTCAAGGCTCATTTTCCCACATAGAGTACTACAGAGGTTATTTGTATGTATATATGTATGTATGTATGTATTTAAAGTTGTTATATGCCATCCGATTACTAAAAGTCTCTGGACGGCTTACAAAGAACAAAAACCAAAGAACAAAACAAACTTTAACAACAGTAACACATAGCAAACTACATCTGATAAATAATGATAACAAGAAGGATAAAACCAATTAACTGCTAAAATATCGGGAAAATAAAAAGGTATTTGCCTGACACTGAAAAGAATAAAGTGACGGTGCCAGGCAAACCTTGTGGGGGCGTTTTCCACAGTTGGGGTGCCAGCGCTGAAAAGGCCCTTCTTTGAGTAGCTACCCTCCTAATTTCCTGATTTGTGTGGCATGACAATCCCTTGTGGGCAACTGGCCAAACTGGCTCACTGTGTTATCTGAACCCAGACATTTCCCCACATTATGGCTTTCTTCTCCCAAGAAGCTGCTGTGAGAATGAGTGGGTCATTCTAGGGGCTGTTTTACTTATACTAAGTCACCCTACTATCAGAACCCCAGTGACTGATCCCCCTGTGGCTAAAGGGGAGCTGTGAGTGAGGTGCTTAGCATAGCAAGAGTGGCAACATCTTGCCCATGGCACCACCAGCATCAGCCCGTCTGCAGTGCACAGGTGGCTACTCTTAAAAAAAAAAAAAATCTGAACTTCAAATATGCACACATTTTTCTAGCCGGACATGTGAAAGGGTGGAGATGCCCAGTTCTATAGGTTTGAAAATGGGAAGCCTCACCTGGACAATGTCCTGCTCTCAGAGTGGAGCAGATACAAGCTCTGAACATTGGCCCAGAGGCTCCGAATAGGGTTGTGGTTGTTTTGCTTAATGAAGGCAAGCCACATGTGACTGTTGCTTGCAAAAGGGGGTTGGTGCCTTCCCCTGTGCAGAGCATGATCTTCAAACCAACAAATGCACCTGGATGGTCACAGGTTCTCTACTGCTGTTCTCCACCTAATCAAAAGGGACTGCTCTTTAGAAGGCCAGATACTGAAGATGAAACTCAAATACTTTGGCCAACTAATGAGAAGGAAGGACTCCCTGGAAACAGCCTAATGCTGGGAACAAGTGACGGCAAAAGAAGAAGGGGACGGCAGAGGACGTGGTGGCTAGATGGAGTCACTGAAGCAGTCGGTGTGAGCTTAGGTGGACTCCAGGGGATGGTTGAGGACAGGAAGGCCTGGAGGAATGTTGTCATGGGGTCACGCGATGGGTTGGACACGACTTTGCGACTAACAACAACAGGGACCAAATTCTGACTTCAAGCTCAGCAGAAAGGTGATAACCTTGAAAAAAGACTATTCTGTGCAATACTATAAGTATGTAAAAGCTAGATATTTCTTTTTTATATTAAAATGAGCAAATGGAAGGTCCAGAAAATATTTTTTTCCATAGTAATACAAATGCACCCTCTACTGGCAAAATTCATCCCTGCATGGAATCTGTAATCAAAGTCTGAAACTCTAAACAGGGAGACCTGAACGTGTGCAAACAACATGAGGAATAAAGACTCATTGTTGTAATGATGCTGTGAACCTTTACATAGTTTAAGCAAAGCCTTATTTTTATGTGCGTTCTGGGATTCCGTGCATGTGTATAGATTTCCCTTGATGCACTGGGACCTTTTCCCAGGTTTGTGCAGCCCTAATTTCTCAGCCTTAATCTTGTAACTGGCAACAGTTTTTAAATCAATAGGGTGCTATATTATCCTTAGTTTTCTTTATTCACTGAACATAAATTATGTGTGTATATGTGATGTGCCTGGTTGAAATGAATGTTCAGCATGAAATGAAATATTTGATCATTTTTAGCATGACCCGAACAGGATCAGGAGCATGTTTTCTATTTAGAGCACTATGAAATGGGAAGCATTAGCAAAGGGCTTGATGGTCTTGCAAGAAATTTTCACAAAGAAGCAGTTTTCAAAAGATGAGAAAGAGAAAGTGAGAGAAAGTGGGATAATTTGGAGCTGATTTTGAAAATATTATGTGGACATTGTTCACAATACATCAGAATAGTAGTAGTAGTAGTAATAATAGTAATAATAATAATAATAGCAGCACTATCAAAAGGCTTGTGATGAATGTACACATGGAAAGTCTTAAGTTGCAGTCCTCTGCACACTTCCAGCCCATGGAATACAGCAAAGCTTACTTCTAGTAAGCATTCCGTTTTCCGGAGTGCTGACTGGAAGGGTGTTTTGCTATATGTTCACAGGCCATGTAAAGTGTCATTTCTGCAGTTATCCTCGGCCAGGAACTGTCAGGAAAAAAACAATGAGGCGCCATCTAGTGGCCTTAGAATTAATCTTCATACACTTGATGGGAGGACCACTCAAACACAAGATTCAGTGCCAGCATGCTGCATCTTTTTCGGATTTTAGGCTGAATATTTGGAGTAAAAATGCGTGCAAAGGTGACAGGGAAGTGGGAAAATCAGGAAAACAATTAAAATAATTACTGGAGCCCTAAGAGGTGGTGTGGTGTGGTGGCTAAGGTCTTCTGTGCCTAGCGAGCCTCACAGAACTTGGGGAGAGTGGCTGGCAGCGGGCAGAGGTGGGGTTGCCCTGTGAGCCATCAGGCAGTCCCCACTCTGGATCTTCCCATGACCGAGGAATTAATTGAGGGGCCTCAGGCAGCCCTGCTTCTCCCCTCCCCACATCTGTACATAAGAGCCTGGCTTACAGGGCGGTTCTGTAAAGGCTGCAGCAGGCCAACACACATGAAATGCTGTGAATGCTCCCAGACCAGCATATAGATGCAATACGTTTTACTTAACTTATGATATGCAGAATGTAGGTAAGTGCAGCCTTCCTCAGCCTGGGGTCCTCTGACGAGTGGAGTAAACTTCCAGTTGGTTGTGGATGCAGGACTTGTAGTCCACACCTCTGGAGGGCACCCAATCGGGGAGGGGGGTTATTGTTCCAGGTTCAGTGCTTGCAAGGGGTTACTATTCCGTTAGCTTAATATCTTTCCTAGGTAGATTGGTTGAAAATGTCAGTAAGCATATGGTGATAAGTCCTGCTGAAAGAGAATCAGCGTGGCTTCTGCAAAGGCAAGTCCTCTTTCAATGACCTTTTAGAGTACTGCCAGAGTGTCAAGAAGTATATGGACAGGGGTGATCAGGTCAGCATTGCTTGCTTGGTTTTCCAAAAAGGCTTTGGCAAAGTCTCTCACTGAAGACTCCTAAATAAACTTATCAGTCATGCAATAAGAGGAGAAGTTCTCTAATGGATCAATAACTAATAACATATAGGAAGAAGAGAGTGGGGATAAATGGTAATTTCTTCCAAAGAAGGGGTGCAACCAGTGGGGTCTCACAGGGTTCTGTGTTAGGAGTAATGCTTTTTAACCTATTCATAAATGAACTGGAATTGGAGGTGGGCATTGAGCAGCCAAGATTGGTGATAACACCCGCATATATTTTTCCCCCCCCCGGTTTATATCCTGCCTTTTTCCTACGAAGGGCTCAAGGCAGCTTACATCATTCTCCTCCTCCATCTTATCCCCACAACAACAACCCTGTGAGGTAGGTTGGGCTGAGAGTCTGTGACTGGCCCAAGATCCCCCAGTTGGCTCCATGGCTGAGCGGGGACTAGAACCCGGATCGTCTG
>NW_025336225.1:26355-28448 GCF_004798865.1 Varanus komodoensis | reverse complement strand
CACTGCATGAATGTGGTCTCCCAACAACCACGGTGATGCACACTAATACTCTTACAAAATGATCTATCTTTCTTTTCCAGATGCAGAGCAATGCTCAACCAATCAGGAGGGACAGAGTTCATGGATGATGATCCTGTTTAAAAATGCTCTATCATTCTTTTCCAGATGCAGTTGAATGTTCACAATGTCCCTCTGAACAGTACCCAAACACTGACCAAGATCAATGCATCCTGAAAGTTATAAGCTTCCTGTCCTATGAAGAACCCTTGGGAAAAGGTTTAGCTTCAGTGGCTCTTTCTTTTTCCCTGATCACAGTCTTGGTGCTGCAGACCTTCATTAAGCACAGAGAAACCCCCATCGCTAAGGCCAACAACCGAGCCCTCACCTACACCCTGCTCATCTCCCTCCTGCTCTGCTTCCTCTCTTCTCTCCTTTTTCTTGGAAAGCCAGGCAAGGTGACCTGTCTTCTCCAACAGCCCATGTTTGGAGTGATCTTCTCCGTGCCGGTTTCTTGTGTGTTGGCCAAAACCATCACAGTGGTGGTGGCCTTCATGGCCACCAAGCCAGGGTCAGGCATGAGGAAGTGGGTGGGGAAAAGACTGGCCACCTCCATCGTGCTTTCTGGCTCCCTTATTCAAGCTGGCATTTGTGCCACGTGGCTTCGCATCTCTGCCCCATTCCCAGAGTTGGACATGCATTCTTTTCCTGATGAAATCACTGTGCAATGCAATGCTGGCTCTGCCATCATGTTGTATCTGGTGTTGGGCTACCTGGGCTTTCTCTCTCTCATCAGTTTCCTGGTGGCTTTCTTTGCCAGGAAGTTGCCAGACACTTTCAATGAAGCGAAATTCATCACCTTCAGCATGCTGCTCTTTTGCAGTGTTTGGTTGACCTTTGTTCCTGTCTACCTGAGCACCACAGGCAAATACATGGTGGCTGTTGAGGTCTTCTCCATCTTAGCCTCCAGTGCTGGGGTGTTAGGCTCCATCTTTCCTCCCAAATGCTACATCCTTCTCTTCAAGCCTGAGATGAACAGGAGAGAGCAGCTTACAAGAAGGAAGCATTAAAGAAATGAAGAGCAGAATGGAATGAATGAATTCTGTGTTGTCCAAAGCATGAACACTGTCAGATTATGTTCAGCTTTCATCTTAGGGAACCAATAAGTACAGTGATACTAGAAAATCCATATTATTGTGGATAGTTGAGGTCATATGTTGACAAATGGCAAAACTGTCCAGGTGTAGGCAAATGATATATATGAAAGTTTGACCTCATTTTTCCTTCCATTGAGTTCTGTCAGCCTGAGAATCAGTCTCATGTTTGGCTAGCACAGGTAGTGCAAGACCTGTTAACTTCTACAGCTCTACAAAACAATACAATCTTCCAAAAATTGCTTGTACTCTTTGACTTCTAATCCTTTACAAAACCTCATTGTATGAAGTTAACTGAGCCGAGATCAGGTTTTTCTACCTGGATCCACATGCTACTCATAGGAGGTTTTGATTGAGTCTGTAGGCTTTCAAAGGACAGTATGATGATCTGATGTAAAACTGCTTTTGTGCCTTATTATTGAGCCTTCCTCAAGGAATAACCCTCATCAAATTCCAAATTTCAGCAGATCATCTACACAAAATTATTGCATCAAGGTTACTTCCATTGCCCCAGCTAGGATAGACTGTCATTTCCCTAAATCTGCCCTCTTGGCCATCATGAGAGAAAGAGGGTATGAGCCTAATTTTGCTGCCCTGCCCTGCCCTGTCCTACCCTTCTTTCCAAGTCCACCTGTTGGGCCCTCTGAACCCATCCTGAAATGGGGCATGAGACATCTCTGCTTCTGAGCCAGTATAAGCAGAACAAGAGAAAGAGTGGATGGTGTCCTAGTACCAGGATCGTGCCAATTGAATGGTGTGGAAAACACACCTGTCATAGTTGCGGGATCAGAACCAGCAAGCCATGTGGCCAAAACTCAAGTAGCCAAGGAAATAACTAAATTGTAGTGGCTGGAAGAGGCAAGAAGAATGGAGCCATTTCAAAATGTTAGCTATTGGAGAGAAGATCACAAAGGAGAATGTTTCCCAGGATGACCAACGAGA
>NW_025336225.1:22590-24385 GCF_004798865.1 Varanus komodoensis | reverse complement strand
TTTTCAAACTACCACACCATTGCACCCATTTCACATGCTAGCAAAGTGATGCTCAAAATCCTACAGGCTAGGCTCCAGCAGTATGTAGTACCACTCTAATGGCAGAAATTGAAGAGGAACTAAAGAGGCTTTTGATGCAGGTGAAGTAGGAGACTGCAATAGTTGGCTTGAAACTCAAAATCAAGAAATCTAAGGTGATGGCACCCGGTCCTACCAGTTCCTGGCAAATAGATGGGGAAGAAATGGAGGTAGTGACAGATTTTATTTTCCTGGGCTCCAAGATCACTGCAGACGGGGACTGCAGCCTGAAATTAAAAGATGCTTGCTCCTGAGGAGGAGAGCTATGGCAGATCAAGAAAGCATACTAAAAAGCAGAGACATCTCCCTGTTTTCCCAGTCGCAACGTATGACTGTCAAAGTTGGACCATAAGGCAGGTTGAGCGCTGAAGAATTGAGGCTTTTGAATTGTGGTGCTGCAGAAGACTCCTACATGTCCCTTGGACTGCAAGGAGATCAAACCGGTCAGTCCTAGTGGAGATCAACCCTGACTGCCTTTTAGAAGGCCAGATCAGTATGAAGCTCAAATATTTTGGCCACCTAATGAGAAGGAAGGACTCCCTGAGAAGACCCTAATGCTGGGAATGATTGAAGGCAAAAGTAAAAGGGGATGGCAGAGGATGAGGTGGCTGGATTGAGTCACTGAAGCAATCGGCGTGAGTTTAGGTGGCCTCCCAGGGGATGATGGAGGACAGGAAGGTCTGGAGAAATGTTATCCATGGGGTCACGATGGGTTGGACATGACGTTGCGACTAACAACAATAACAACTCAGAAAAACTCACCGAATGTCTAAGAGTAAATTACACAACATTCTGCTTCTGTGCAAGGGAAACTGGAAATAACTTATCAGGGAAACCGGTAATAACCTCAATTGTTTTCCACAGTTCCTTATTAACTTGTAGATCAAAAGAGCAGGAAATCCGTAAACAAGAAAATCTTACAATCATGGGAAGTAGAAACTTGAAGCCATTTTAAGCATTTCAGAGGCTCAACATTACTTTACAAGGCAGAATATTTCCACTAATGACTACCAGAAAGGATTGTACTTGCTGTTGTTCTTGTTACTGTTATGGTTACTAGTAGTACTAGTAGCAGTATTAGCAGTACTATTAGCTATTCATGACACAGATGAGTGCGTGGTGACCAGCCATCTGTACTGAGAAAGACAAATGGGTAAGCCTCTATTTCAATATGCTTCATTAGCTACTCTCTTGAAATGCCCATGACTGGACAGAGCTACGACATCTACAGTGCTGCCTCTGCTGTGGCACTTGCCCTGCAGGCCGAGTCCTCCTTGCAATCAAGTCTCGGAGCAAGGGTTTATGGCAAAGAAGGTGAACGTCAAGACCTGCAGCTTTGTCAGGTGCTGTCCACAAAGGAATCCCAGCTTTCCCATGTGTGGATTACGTATGTTAATTTTATACTACACAATATCCAGATGTACTAGATTAGGAAAGATTCACACAGCAAAGCACCAAATGCTTTTCATGCCAGCTGTGCTGAGTGGCTTCGTATGAGTTCTCCAATCACAGTGATTCTTGGGTTCACATTCTTGAAGCCCAGAATATAAGCCTAGAATATAAAATGAAGCCTATTGTATAAAATGCACTTGCTTTTCATCTGAATGTCCCTGAATTTTTTTGCCCAAGGTTAAATTGTTGCTGTATCCAGCAGTGTTTCAGGTCTCTCCTTAGATGCACTAAGAGAAGCCCAAATGATGTCACTGGGATTTCATTT
>NW_025336225.1:19956-21436 GCF_004798865.1 Varanus komodoensis | reverse complement strand
AGATAATGCCAAAATCAGACTTGGATATGCATGGACTTCATGAAGAAATCACATAGAAACAGAGCAAGTGAGAAGGGGTCTCCCAGACCATCCACACTGATCCCTGGCTCTAGCCAGTGAAATTCAGGTCATGTCATCACGTTTTATCTTCTCCTGGTCCACCTGGGCTGTCTCCCCATCATCAGCTTCCTGATGGCTTTCTTAAACTGGAATTGCCATACATGTTTAAGAGAGCCAAGGTTGTCACCTTCAACATTCTGCTATCTTGCAGTGTTTGGTTGTCTTTTGTCTTGCGATCACCCTGCTCAAGTGAGAAAGTATGAAAATGTTAGCCTTTCTAGCCTTTTTAGCCGTAGAACATATTTCTATTCTGTTCCCCCTGTTCTACAACCTTTGCTAGATAAATGTTTCCTCTACATCCAACTAGGAACATTCAGATGGAAAGAGAAGGAGGTGGAAAATTCTGCCGGATAGCTCATATCTTCAGTCCCTTCCCCTCCAGGGCCAGCAAACCACCCCTTTCCTCACTCCATGTAGAAAGGCCAATCCTCAAGGCCATCTTGCCTGGTTCTAGCACAGAAACACAGAACAGGGCACCTGACTTGCCTGTTCACAGGGTCTGAATAGCCTCTTTGAGGTTCTATTGCATCTGTGCCACTATAGGCAGGGCTTTGTAACTGTGTGTGGCAGCCTTCTGCCCTCTTTAGTGTGCCTGCGTTTTTAAGGATTGGCTACACTGGCAAGTGCTGGGGGTGGGTGGGGGGCTTGGCATTCAAATACATGAAGACATAAATGATAATACAAACTAAACTTCTAGGGTTGCTTAAGAAAGTTTGGTGGGGCATTAAAGAGTTGAGGCAAGTTTGGTTACAGGTGCTCCTGTGGAAGACTTCATTATGAGTGTACAGGTTTGGAGGAGAACATGCCCATGTTTCCATATGTGAAAGGAAAGTTGAGGTCCAGAGACTTTCAAATGCCACTTAGATGCTGGACACAATTGAACGTACTTTCTGTCATATACGAGAGATGAATCAATGAGGAACGATGACTCAGTGCCTCCATGTTTACATCATTGTCTGATGCAAGGGAAACCCTTCAGGAAGTGCAGGGGGAGTGAGAAAGAGAACTGTTTTTGTACAAGTGACAAGAGAAATAAACACCTTTCCTGTCATTATCAAGATTAGTGCAATTTGTCTTCCAGAACTCAGAGGGAGAGATGGTGAGTGTTGTGAAGGATGAAAAACGAGCATGAAACAAATATGATGATGCTTATATCAGCCTTTGCAGTCCTGCAATTCCAAGGAAGAGACCGGCAGAGCTCTGTTGCTTTGGTCTCATATGCTGTCCTTGGACAGCATTAATCTATGTAGCTGCACCCCAGCTGCCCATGCAACCCAGCTGCCTGGATACAGAAGACAAAGTTGTCTTCCTCCATGGCTGATGCTTGAAAAATTAGATGGAAGCTAAGAGGGCTTTCATG
>NW_025336225.1:18308-19380 GCF_004798865.1 Varanus komodoensis | reverse complement strand
ACAAGTATAGAAGAGGTACATTTGTGCATAAGGCAATCCAGATTGCCTGAGTCCCTGTCCCGTGCTCTTATTGCTTGATGGAATATGTCACATGCCTCCTTAAAATGATAAGTCTCCGTTGGAAGGGAATGAAAAAGGGGAGTTACAGGGAAAGAAAAGCAGGGGTGGGCAGTACCGGAGGAAAACACTGATACCTATATAGAAAATTAAGCTCTTACTTTTTTGTAGTTTTGAGTATTTGTTACTTACTGTAATCCCCCAAGATTATGCATTTAAAAGAAGCACTATTTCATGTAGAGAATACACATTTTCTCACCCTATACTAGATCTCTTCCCTCTCACCTTCTACCAGTCTGGTAGCACTGAAGAAAACACCGAGCCTGGGTCACAGCCGATGTTGAGGGACCCTGAGTTCCATCAGTCCTATTTTCATCTGATATGAGAAGTAGCACTGAAATATTGGGAGAGCCATGTGTGGATCAGCAGAACTCTTATTCATCAAACATCTCTGATTCACACAAGTCTCCATCATGTTGAGAGATATTTTCAGATCATCATGTACATTTGCCCATGAAGTATGCATCAGTTTAATTTGGAATAGTTTCCTCATAGGGATTTGGATGCTCTGGGTTGAGTACCCTGTAATGCAAGTTCAAGGCATAGAAATGTTTTAAGAAATAAAATAAAATAAAAAAAAAATAAAAATAAGTCTGTGGGTTCCTTGAATTTCCAAAACCTGAGCAGGATGTCATGGGAAGGACAGTGTGGAGGGATTTAATTCATAGGCTGGTCATAAGGCACAGATGACTGGAGGGCACATCAGTACTGTGGCATGCATCAGTTCTGATCATTCTGTGGATGTGCACGCTCATGGGCATTTTAGTGAGGAAATGCTAGTTGGATAAGTTCTGTTGAAACGTTACAAGGAATATCTTCCTCAAGTGACCTGGACAGCAACTCCCACCCTATTTTGGAGAAATATGCCCCAGATTTATGATGCACATACACTTCTAAGAATTGCACAGAAAGGGATTTCTTCAATGCTCAAAATCTCTGGGGTACACTTTGGATG
>NW_025336225.1:16069-17514 GCF_004798865.1 Varanus komodoensis | reverse complement strand
ATCTCCATGTTTACATTTCATGTCTTATACATTTAGACAGTTTATTAAGTTGACATACTTTTCTTTATGATCATTTCTAATGCTTTCAGCTTACATATGGATCATTTCCCTCACTAGAGCAGGAGATGACAGAGCTCTTTTTCTTCTACCACATGGTCCCACCTGAAACCCATCAACATATGGGAATTGTCAGCTTGCTTAAGCATTTTGGATGGACCTGGGTTGGGCTCTTTGTTGAGGACAGCACTCAGGGAGAACTTTTCCTGCAGGTCCTGGAGACACAGTTTTCTAGGCATGGAATCTGTACAGACTTCACCAGATGGATTCCCAGCCATCAACGTTTACGTCCTGCAAAAGAACTTAATGCTATGGCTCAATCTGTATTCAAGTGGATCAGTTTTAGAAAATCCAGAACCTTTATCATCTACGGTGAAGTTTATACATTGCTGTATATGCGATATTATATCCGTGGGAAACAATATCCTGGGTATGAGCAAAACATACTTGTTGGAAAGGTGTGGATTATGACAGCACAGATTGATTTTGTACTGGCCAGCATAAGCAAAGAGTCTGATATGCGAGATTTCCATGGGGCCATTGCCTTCTCCATTCACACAAGTGAGGTTACTGAGTTCCAGAAATTTCTTTATGTGCTAAAACCAGATTGGAAACAAATAGACACTTTTCTGGAGGAGTTCTGGGAGCAAGCCTTTGACTGTTCCGTTCCAGATCCACACGTGCATTACAAGATATATGGGAGCTGTACTGGAGCAGAAAGGCTGGAGAGCCTTTCCGGGCATTCTTTTCAAATGCGCATGACTGGCCACAGTTACAGTATTTATAATGCTGCCTACGCTGTGGCACATGCCTTGAACACCTTCCACTCATCCCAGTCCAATCAGAGAAGAATGGCTGGTGGCACGAAACCTGATCTGCAAGATCTGCAGCCTTGGCAGGTAAAGTGTCCACAGAGTCATGTCAGTGTGCTGATGAATGGATTTTCACAATGTTAGCAAGCCTGATGTTTCCAAATTTTCCTCCATGGAATGCCAACTGAAGGGTGCAATGAGCACGGGTGTGTAAAGACAAGGTCCTTGCATTTGTCTGTCTTTGTAGCCAAGAGTGCATAATGCGGTCAGTGCTTTGAAAAGTCATAGTATTTGCAAGTGCAAACTTTACTGGAGAGAGTGCACAAAACAATAGATGGGGCTGGTTCCTCCTTGCATGGGTTAACCTCCTCTAAATCACTGAGAAAGAATTTAGTCATGCAGAATTTATCTCCCTCATTTCAGGCAGTTCCACCTATGAGTGTCAATATCTGGAAGGGAGCGCTTGTGTAGAGAAAGGGGCAAGAGGAGAAAAAAGCACACCTGTGAAGTCCTCCTGCCTCTGGAACAACCTTTCTCCATCAAAATGTTTCAGAAACACAAGTTTCCACCATTGAT
>NW_025336225.1:13827-15592 GCF_004798865.1 Varanus komodoensis | reverse complement strand
CATTAATGAGGACAAAATCATTTGGCATTGGAGCTTTCATCAGGTATAGATATTATGGCTCTTAAAAGGTCTGGTAAGCATGCCAGGATGTGGAATAATGAAGTGGGAGCAAGAAGCAGAAATCGGCTCTCCTCTTCATTTCACCCTGCTCTTGATTGATTAATCTGTTCAATGCAGAATCACAGAGTTCACCAAAAGAATTGAAATTAATGTGAACAATCCCTGAATTATTCATAGTATTTACTTACTTACTTACTTACTTACTTATTTAAATCTTTTATATGCCATCCTATATGTGAGACATCTCAGGACAGCTTGCAATATTAAAATCAGAATACACTAAAACAATCAATTGCAATATAATAAAACAATAAATAACCAATAAAATAAAGAACTTAAATCAAAAGTGACTGTTAAAACCGTTAAAGTGTTCATTCTTAAAATAACGATTGAATTAAAAGGTTTTGACCTGGTGCTGAAAAGAATATAGGCTCTGTACCAGGCGAACCTCTCTGGGGAGCGGGTTCCACAATCTGGGCACCACCACAGAGAAGGTCCTACTCCAAGTAGATGTCCTTTTTATCTCCTTCAGGGAGGATTCCCAGAGCAGGCCCTTCCCGCAGATCTTAAGGGGAGTGAAGCCATATAAGGAATGAGACATTCCTTCAGGTATCCCAGTCCCAAGCCGTTTAGGGCTTTATAGGTCAAAACCAGCACCTTGAATTGGGCTCGGATTTCAACTAAAAGCCAGTGGAGCTGGTAGAGGACTGACATTGTATGAAAAGAACGGCCAGTCCCCGGTATTACACAGCAATGCATTCTTTCTTTGTGAGAGCAATGGTATTTTTCATTAAGAAACAAAAAAAAGGGACTACCAAGTAGATGAATGGTTTCCAAAAAGGAATCGCCAGCCTTGAGCAGGGCTGCCTTGGAAAGGACAGTCTCAAGAATTTTCCTTTCTGGGATCCCTATAAGTCAGAAACAACTTCATGGCGCATAAGAATAACATACAGGAAAAGTTGTGAGTGCATGCCAGACACAAGACCGTAGGAAACATAAAGCCCATTTCTCCAGTCCAAAAGTGGTTGGTTTGTGGGTTGCTTTGTTTCTCTAGTGGGCTTATGCTTAATGTCTATAACTAATAACTGACAGGTTAGGAAACTTTCTGGTGGATTGTTTTTTTCACTGAGTTCTGCAAACATCCATCACTTTCTATTATTCTCTCAGAATTTGTTCATATCTTAAAAATGAATTTCTAATGTCTTCCATTTTTATCTGTAGGTTGTGCCTCTTTCTGTCTGTAGTGATTCCTGCCCACCTGGTCATCAGAAGACAAAGAAGGAAGAGGAGAAATTTTGCTGCTATGTTTGCAAACTATTTCCAGAAGGGATGTTTTCAAACCAAATTGATAGGTGATATGATGCACCAAACATTCAAGGAAATTGATAGCATTGCTATAAAACTCAACAAATTCTCTTAAGATTGGAAACTCGCTTTCATTTTCAGAGGGAATGAGTATCTCTGGATGAAATGCTTTCTTTGCAGGTCAACCCCTTTCGCAATACTTTCTAAATTATGTTCTTTCTGTATTTTTCATATCCCCCTTTTTGTATGATTAACATGTTAGGGTTAGGATTCCTGTGATTCTATTTAGCCTGGCAGTACGTCCTCCAAACATATCAATGTAATAACTAGTGAAGACACATCAAAGCCTCTTTATGGTGCTGGTGGATATGCTTTCAGCGTTCAGCTTGCCAAATTCGAT
>NW_025336225.1:9365-13116 GCF_004798865.1 Varanus komodoensis | reverse complement strand
TGGAAAGCCAGGCAAGGTGACCTGTCTTCTCCAACAGCCCATGTTTGCAATGATCTTCTCCATGGCGGTTTCTTGTGTGTTGGCCAAAACCATCACAGTGGTGGTGGCCTTCATGGCCACCAAGCCAGGGTCTGGCATGAGGAAGTGGGTGGGGAAAAGACTGGCCACCTCCATCATGCTTTCTTGCCCCCTTATTCAAGCTGGCATTTGTGCCACATGGCTTCGCATCTCTCCCCCATTCCCAGAGTGGGACATGCATTCCTTTCCTGACGAAATCACTGTGCAATGCAGTGCTGGCTCTGCCATCATGTTGTATCTGGTGCTGGGCTACCTGGGCCTTCTCTCCCTCATCAGTTTCCTGGTGGCTTTCTTTGCCAGGAAGTTGCCAGACACTTTCAATGAAGCCAAGTTCATCACCTTCAGCATGCTGCTCTTTTGCAGTGTTTGGTTGACCTTTGTTCCAGCCTACTTGAGCACCAAGGGCAAAAACATGTTAGCTGTGGAGGTCTTCTCCATCTTAGCCTCCGGTGCTGGTGTGTTAGGCTGCATCTTTCCTCCCAAATGCTACATTCTTCTCTTCAAGCCTGAGATGAACAGCAGAGAGCAGCTCACAAGAAGGAAGCATTAAAGAATCGAAGAGTAGAATGGATTGAATTAATTCCTTGTTGTCCAAAGCATGAACATCATCAGATTATATTCAGCTTTCATCTGAGGGAACCAACAAATACATTGAAGTGAAGAGAATCAATATTGTTATTGATAGTTGAGGTCATGTTAATGAAAGGCAAAGGTATATATGAAAACTCCTCGTAAGCCTGCACATTTCCCCCCATTGATTTGAGTCAGCCTGAGAATCAAGGTCATGCTCTTGCTAGAGCAGATAATGAAAGACAAGTTCATTCCTACACCTCTGCAAAGCATGAAATTCTGCAAACCAAATTGGCTTGGGTTGTTTGACCTTAAATCCATTACAAGGGATTGGTGTATAAATTTCTATAAGCCTGCAGGAAGATTCCAGCCATGCATTTTCATTCCCCTGCTTAGAGGTTTTGACTGAAGCCCTAGGTTTTCAAAGGAGACTTTGATGATCTTTGGCTAAACTGCTTTTGTTTTGGACCCTCCTCAAGGAAAGACTGACTTTCCTCTACACATCCCTTCTCTGTCTGTCATCAAAGCTGACTTGATATATTACTAGTTCCATTGCTCTAGCTTATTTAAGATGTCATCTATCTCCTCTTGCCCTGAAACCCCTTCCTTTTACAGCACCCATTTCCATATGGCAGTGGACCTGTGTAGATTCCACATACCTCTCCCCCTCCAACTCCCCTGCTCCTGTTCCCGCACTTCCTTTGCACAGTAAAAATACCTAGTCAGTTCATGCTTTGGCTTTAGGAATTCTGTATCTGTTATTGTAAATAACAGAACATTGAAACCTGCTAGATTTCTGTAACTCCTGATTGTTTTATTTATCTGTTCCTGTAGCCTTCAGTGGGCCACGTTGTTTTTCCTGGTGCCTATCATGATTTCTCAATGATTCAGTGTTCTTTCACATAGTCCTTGCCCTCTCACCCATTCAGAATCTCATCAATGCCTTAAAACTCTGCACATGACCTACAGCTAATACAAAACAAAGTCTATGCTTTTGAAGCTTGTAGCCAGTTTGCTATCCTGGTTGCACAACTTCACGGTTGTTTTTCCCTGTCAGGGAGGGATTCCTCCAGTGTCCTACCAATCAATTACTTAAACTGAATGGAATGTCTTCCATGTGAATCAAAATGTATATTCTCCTGGTTCTGTGGTTCTGAGATTTCCTGAGAGTGTATAGGACAGGTCAGAAGGTTTTCAATAAAGAGCTGAGGCGAGTTTGGTTACAGATGCTTATGCAGAAGAAATCATCTTAGTGTGCAAGTTTGGAGCACAGCTTGCCCATGTATGCATCAGTGAAGTTCAAAAAGGACAGGATAGGTCAGGAGGTTTTCAAGTGTGACAGGATGATTCAGGAGCCCTGTGAGTTCCATCATTGCCAGAAGCAAAGCAAACATAAGAGAGAAGGAGAGAGAGAGAGAGAGACTGAGAGCTGTGTGTGACCAAGAGACAAGAGAAATGATTACCTTCCTTGTCATTATCGAGATCAGTGCAATTTATCCTCCTGAACTCAGAGGGAAAGATGGCGAGCTTTCCATAGGAAGGAAAACAAGCCTGGAAGAAACATGGGAATCTTATATCAACCTTTCCAGCTCTGCAGTTCAAAGCTAGGGACTACCAGGGCTATGCTGCTTTGGTCTCTTATAGGACAGCCGTCATTTCTGTATCCGCCCCTCAGCTGTTCTGTAACCCATATCCCCTTTACAGAAGACAAACAAGTCTTTCTTCATGGATGTGCTTGCAAAATTAGATGGCAGCTAAAGGGGCTTTCCTAAACAGGCACATGCACGAAATGAATGCAGGAGGGTTTGTCCATAGCAGGAAGCTTTGCTTCTGCTTTTGTGGGCTCTCTGCTTTGCTCGTATGGCTTCTGCTTCTTCCTTGGGTGTGTGAAGTCGATGCAAAGAGAAGAGTTTCATGTGATCCTATCCCAATTCCACATGAGTCATATCTGTCAGGGGGCTTCCTTATGGGTGGGATGGTTTCTCTGATCTCTGTTTATTTTTCAGAATCTTCATTCAAGGAGTGCCCTTGGCAGGAATTCACGGATTATATAACGTAAGAAGACTCTCCCTCTCTGAATCTTTTGAATAGGGCCAACTGAGAGCAGACTATCTTTACATAACATCAGTGCTGAAGACTGGAGAGTTTCTCTTACAGGCAAATTTCTTTTCACCTATGAACTCATTTATGGATTCCTTTCCACGCAATCATGATTCTTCCTGAATGATTTCGCAGTTCTCTCTGAATAACTTTTGGGGAGAAATGCATGTTCTTTCTTTGTACCGGATTTCGTAAATGATATTCTGTGAACTTGCAGGGTCAGAAAAATTATTATTATTATTATTATTATTATTATTATTATTATTATTATTATTATTATTATTATTACTTTTCTATGCTGCCCCTTGCTGAAACCTCGGGGCAGCTTACAACACGATAAAATACATTGAAATACAATAGCACATAATAAATTACCATTAAATACAAAAATACAAAAAATACATTGATTTACAAAAATAAGGTTAAAATTATCAGTATAAATTAAGTAAATAAAAATATAGGAGGAGAAGGAAGAAGAAGTTGCCCTGGCCAGATCATATGTTTTAACAATTAAAATGATGTTTCAATAAAAAGGTCTTTACCTGGCGCCGAAAAACCAGTAACGACAGTGCCAGGCGGACCTCTTTGGGGAGTGAATTCCATAGGTTGGGTGCCACTGCAGAGAAAGCCCTCCTCCGAGTACTTACTCTCCTAATTTCTTTCATGGAGGGTTCCCGGAGAAGGGACTCTCCCGCAGATCTCAAAGGGCGGTCGGGCATATACGGACGTAAGCGCTCGTTCAGATAGCCAGGATCCAAGCCTTTTAGGGCTTTATAGGTCATAATCAACACCTTGAATTAGGCCCGGGCTTCAATGGGAAGCCAGTGAAGCTGACGGAGGACTGGAGTCATGTGAGCATAACGCTCCGTCCCCGTCAGCAACCTGGCAGCTCTATTTTGCACCAATTGAAGTGTTCGGACTGTCTTCAGGGGAAGCCCCACGTAAAGCGCGTTACAGAAGTCTAGGCGGGAAGTCACCAGCGCATGTGTCACCGTCGCCAGGC
>NW_025336225.1:2350-9265 GCF_004798865.1 Varanus komodoensis | reverse complement strand
ACCGCTGTCACCTGAGCTTCCAAAGAAAGCTCCGGGTCGAGGAGTACTCCTAAGCTGCGGACCTTATCCCTAAGGGGGAGTGTTGCACCATTCAGGACCAGGTCAAATCTACCCTCTCCAAAACCCGATCCTCCAACCAACAGGACCTCCGTCTTGTCTGGGTTGAGTTTCAGTTTATTTGCCCTCATCCATTCCCTTACCTCGGCCAAGCACCGGTTCAACACAGCCACTGCCTCACCTGGATTAGTGGAAAATGAGAGGTAAAGCTGGGTATCATCAGCGTATTGATGATTCCGCAGCCCACACCTCCTGATCACCTCTCCCAGCGGTTTCATATAGATGTTAAATAGCAGATGGGATAGAATGGAGCCCTGTGGCACTCCATGGCATAGCTGCCATGATGTAGAGACATGGTCCCCCAGCACTACCTTCTGGAATTGACTGTTGAGAAAGGAGTGGAACCACTGCAGAGCAGTGCCTCCAACTCCCAATCCCGCTAGCCTATCCAGAAGGATACCATGGTCGATGGTATCGAAAGCCGCCGAGAGGTCCAGAAGAACCAACAGGGATGTACTCCCCCTGTCCTTCTCCCTGCACAGGTCATCGTACAGGGCAACCAAGGCAGATTCAGTACTGTACCCGGGTCTGAAGCCGGACTGAAAAGGATCCAGATAATCAGTTTCATCTAAGAGTGCTTGGAGTTGTCCCGCCACCACTCGCTCCAACACCTTGCCCAGAAACGGGATGTTGGCCACAGGTCTATAGTTAGTGGCCATCTCTGGATCCAGTGATGCTTTCTTCATGACCGGTCGTATTACCGCCTCCTTTAAAGGGGCAGGCACTCGACCCTCCCTCAGAGAAGCGTTAACCACTTCCAAGATCCAGGTCCCAATCCCGTGCTTGGAGTTATTTATTAACCAAGACGGGCAAGGATCCAATAGGCAACTGGTGGGACGTACTCGTCCAAGCACCTTGTCCACATCATCGGGCCGCAATAATTGAAATTCCTCCAATAATTTTGGACCAGACGGTAGCATTGGTGACTCCTCAGAGACCTCCGATTCATTAGTGGAGTCCAGCTCGTGACGAATCTGAGTGATTTTCTCCCTGAAATGACTGGCAAAGTCGTCACAGCAGGCCTTTGAGGGTGGCATCGGATCTTCCTTAGGACCCGGGCAAACCAGGCCTTGCACCACTCGAAAAAGTTCCGTCGGACGGCATTGTGAGGAGGCAATGGAAGTGGAAAAAAACTTCTTTTTTGCCGCCTTCACCGCCACAGCATAGGCCCGATAGTGGGCTCTCAAGTGTGTTTGGTAAGATTCATCCCGTGATTTTCTCCACCTACGCTCTAGCCGTCTCCCAACTCGCTTCATCGCCTGCAATTCAGGTGTATACCAAGGGGAAGAGCGGACTCTGCCCAGTGGGAGAGGATGCTTGGGAGCGATCATGTCCACAGCCCTGGTCATCTCTCCGTTCCACAGTTCGACCAGAGACTCGACAGGAGCACCCGTCTTGTCAGCCGGAAACTCCCCCAGGACCTTCAGGAATCCATCCGGATCCATCCGGCTCTGGGGGAGGGCCCATACAATCGGGTCTGCACTCTTATAGAGGGAGAGGCCGTTCTCGAGCACAAACCTCACCAGGAGGTGATCTGACCATGACAGGGGAGTCAAACATAAGTTCCTCACCCTCAGGTCATCCTCTTCCTGCCTCGTCGTGAATACCAGGTCCAGAGTGTGTCCACGTTCATGGGTCGGGCCGATGACGTGTTGAGACAGGCCCATGGCCGTCATAGAAGCCTTGAAGTCCTGAGCCGCCCCGGTCAGTCCAGACTCGGCATGGAGATTGAAGTCCCCCAGGACCAACATCCTGGGGGTCCTCAACACCAGGTCCGAGACGGTCTCTGTCAGCTCAGATAGGGAGACTGCTGGGCAGAAAGGTGCACGGTACACCAATAGAATCCCCAATCTGTCTCGTTCGCTCAACACCAAGTAGAGGCACTCCAGCCCTGGTCTCAAAGGGACCGGAAGACCCGTGAGAGAGATGGAGGCTCTGTAAACCAAAAATGTCAGCCACCGGAATGGGGATGGAAAAGGGAAAGGAATTGTCCCACTCTGCTGATGTTCCTAACTGTGGAAATTGGCTTAATTGGTGGAAAAGAAAACACAGATCACCTGAGTCCAAGTCTCGTTCTCTATTGTTCATTTGAATACTGGACAGGAATACATGCTGAAGGAAATGGAACCAAAAAAGGTGGACTGAGAAAGAGCAGGGAGGTAAACCCATGACCGTGAAAACCTGTGTCTGCAGAGGCGTAAAGCATCTTAACATACGTGATTCTTAGGGGGGGCATGTAAAAAATGAAATATCTGTAATAAATGAAAATTCCACATGCTTGCTTGGAATGATAAATGTCAGTCAGAAAAGAAGGTGTAGGGTAAGAAAACAAGGGAAGGGCAATAGAGGAGGAAGATACAGGTAACCATATTCAAAATGAAGCATTTTCATATTCTGTTTTTTTTTAGAATTTATTATTGTTGCTTACAGAATTTCACATGTTCTACCTTTAAGAGAAGCAGTCTTCCATTTAGGGAATAGATATTTGCTCATAGCAGACTAGCACCTTCTATGTATCTGTTAGCCCTGACGAATGTGCGAAGCCTGTGCCACAGCAGAAGTTGGGGGACTCTGAGTTCCAACAATACCAACATGGCCTGATGGGTAGCAGTAGCACTGGAATATTTGGAGTGCCATGTGTGGATCATCAGAATGCTGATTCATCAAGCGCCTCTGATTCCCATGATTCTCCACTGTGCTCTGAGTTTTAGACATTTGTATCACATGGATGTTTTTCATATTTTCATGTAGATTTTCCCTGATGCATGCATCAGGTCCACTTGGGATTGTTTCACCATAGGGTTTTTGAGGCTGTGTGTTCAAAACCTCATGACATAAATTCAAGTCTGCAGCTTCCTTGAATTTGCAAAAGCTGAGCAGGCTGTCATGGATGGGAACGGATGGACGAATTTCATTTATAGCGTGGTCATAGAGGAGAGATGACTGGAGGGCCCATAAGTACTCCAACATGCATCAATTATGTTCATTCTGTAGATGTGCACGCTCTTGGTCATTTGAGTGAGGGAATGCCATCAAGATAAGCTCTTTTGAAAAGTGACAAGGAATATTTCCCTCAAGTATCCTGGACAACAACGACCACCCCCTTTTGGAGAAATGTACCCCATATTTATGAAGCACACAGACTGCTAAGAATTGCACAGAAAGAGATTTCTTCAGTGCACAAAAACTTTGGGGCACACTTTGGATGCACTGTGAAACCAAACTGTCATGTCCTAGCTATTTTGCCTCATCTGGTTCTGCTCCATATGTAAAGATTTTGAATGGGGGTCTACTTATTCCAAAGCATGTAGCGATGAAGGGTTCTTAAAAGCATTGAATTAAAGGGATTACTATGCATGCTGATTCTTTCCATGTTAAGACATCCCAATCCCTCACAATTCCTAGTTGGAGTTATGGAAAAAAGAGTTGCCTATCTTTTACACCCTTTCTCAATAAAGAGAAGCAATTTCTTAAAATCAGGACACGAAAATGAGGAAGGCAAGGACAAAAAAATAATTACGTGAGGGAATATTTTACTTGTTGTAGAATCTAAAACAAACAAAATAACGAACAAACCGGTTTTGTCTCTGTTTGCAGTGTTGCGACACATTTCTACCAAAACATCTTGTCCTTGACTTTTGCTGTGACTGAGATCAACAGGAACCCTGGGATCTTGCCGAATGTCACACTGGGATTCCACGTCTATGACAGCTGCAATAATGCCCAAATGACGTATCGTACCATGATAGATCTTCTCTTCCGATCCTATAGACTTGTGCCTGACTACAATTGTGATGCATGGAAAAGAGTAATTGCTGTCATTGGGGCACGTGCCTTTGATACCTCATTGTGCATGGAAAAAATCTTGAACCCATTCAAGATTCCTCAGGTAGGTTCATACTGAGGAGGTGGGGACCATGGAGGACTCGTACCTTTACTGATTCTCTCCAAAACTCTCTGAGAAGAGCAACTTTGAAAAACACCTATCTGATTCTTAAGGAACAACTTTAAATGTAAATGCATTCCTCTGCACTTATCAGCAAGGCTACATTTCATGTCTTATAACTTTTCAAAATAGATTAAGCTGACATACTTACTTTTACGATCCTTTCTAATATTTTAAGCTTACCTGTGGATTGTTTCCCTCAGTGGAGCAGGAGATGACGGCGCTCCCTCTCTTCTACCGCATGGTCCCACCTGATATCCATCAGTATATAGGAACTGCCAGCTTGCTTAAGAATTTTGGATGGACCTGGGTTGGGCTTTTCATTGTGGATAGCCCTCAGGGAGAACTTTTCCTGCAGGCCCTGGAAACACTGTTTTTTCAGCATGGGATCTGTACAGAATTCACAAGATGGATTCAGAGCCATTACCATTTATACCTAGCAAAAGCATGGAATGCTGAGGCCCATGCAATGCTTCAGCTAATCCACTTAAGGACATCCAGAACCTTTGTCGTCTATGGTGAAACTTTTACATTCATTTATATGTGGTATTTCATATGTAAGAATGGATATCCTGGGTATGAGCAAAATATCTTAGCTGGGAAGCTGTGGATTATGACAGCGCAGGTTGATTTTGTGCTAGCAAGCAGAATCAAAGAGTATGATTTGCAAGCTTTCCATGGTGCCATTGCCTTCTCCATTCACACAAATGAGGTTCTTGAGTTCCAGAAATTTCTTCATGTGCTAAACCAGATTGGACACATATAGATGGTTTTCTGGAGGAGAACTGGGAGCAAGCATTTGACTGTTCTGTTCCAGATCCCCAGGTGCCTTACAAGATATCTGGGTGATGTACTGGAGAGGAAAGGCTGGAGAGCCTCCTTGCGTATACTTGTGAAATGCACATGACTGGCCACAGTTACACTCTCTATAATGCTGTCTATGCTGTGGCACATGCCTTGAATGCCTTCCATTCATCCCAATACAATCACAGAAGAATGGCTGGTGACATGAAACCTGATCTTCAATATCTGCAGCCTTGGCAGGTAAAGTCACCACAATGTCAATGTGCAGATGAATGGATTTTCACAATGTTAGCAAGATTGACGCATCCAGCAGTTCCTCCATGAAAAGCCTGATTTATGGTGCAATGAATATTAGTAATCTGTAAAGGCATGTTCCTTTCATTTTTTGTCTTCGTAGCCAACAGTGTATGGTTTTTCAACATTTTGAAAACCTTTGTTTTTGAAAGTGCAGACTTTATTGGAGAGAAGTGCACTGAACAATATATGGTTTCTCCATGCTAAGGTTATCCTCCACTAAATGACTATGAAACAATTTAGTGATGCAGAATTTCTCTCCCTGATTTCAGGCAGTGTCATATCGTAGTGTCAATGTCTGGAAGTGATACACTTGTCAAGGGAAAGGGCCAGGAAGAGGAGAAAAAAGCACCCAAATTCAAGTCCCCAGTGCCTCTTGAACAACATTTCTTACTCAATGAGTTTCAGAAAACACAGTATCCACCATTGATAGCACCTGCAACATTATAGGGTTCCTGAAAAATTTTGGAAGGACACCCCCCCCCCCATCTGGTGCACTAATGACAATTTATTCTCTTTTGCCTTCTGCTCGCCCCGCAACTTTCAACCAGCTGCACCATTTTCTTCGTGGCATGTCCTTAACAATTCCATTGGAGAAACAGTCTCTTTGAATGAGAATGGAGAAGTGGAAGGTGGATTTGATATCATGAATTTGGTGACATTTCCAAACAGGTCCTTCCACAAAGTGAAAGTGGGATGGGTGAACCCAAAAGGGGTTGATGGAAAACCCTTCCACATTAAGGAGGACAAAATCATTTGGCATTGGATCTTTCATGCGGTATGGATTTTATGGCTCTTAAAAGGCCTGGTAAGCACTCCAGGATGCGGATCAGTGAAATGGGAGCAAGAAGCAGAAATCTGCTCTCCTGCCCAAGTCACCCTGTTCTGGGTGATTAGTTTAATTAATGCATAATTGCAGAGTTCACTAATGCAATTGACATTAATATAAGCGAGCACTGAATTCTTCCTATTATTAGAAAGCAACTCTTGCTTTCTTTGTGTGATGCATGTTATTCTTCAAGTTAAAAAGAAAGGGAGGGGAAGACCAAGTAGGAGATGAACGGAATCCATAAAGGAAATCCAAGTCTTAACTAGGTCTTGCTAGGAAAGGACACACTGCAGGATTTTCCTTTATGGGGTGTAGATTCGTTAGAAAGAACATTATGGGGCACCTGAACTCCATGTATGAAGTGTTTGTAATGCAAGTCTCACAGAAAACTGCATGAAACCATGAAACACAGCATTGATTGTATCCTTTCCAAAGTTTGGTTGGTGTTTGTTAGTATGTTTGCTTGCTGTTTCTCCAGGCAGCCTATTCTTAATGGATATATGTAATAGCTGACAGGGTCTGAAACTTTCTGGTGGATTGCTTTGTTCACTAAGGTCTGCATACTTCCATGTCAGGGGATCACATATTGTTATTCTCTCAGAATGTGTTCATCTTTTAAAAAGAAATGTCTACTGTCTTCCACCTTCATGGATAGGTCGTGGCTCTTTCTGTCTGTAGTGATTCCTGCCCACCTGGTCATCAGAAGACGTGAGGAGGGAAGGGGAGAAATTTTGCTGCTATGACTGCAATCTATGTCCTGAAGGGAAGATTTCAAAGCAATCAGGTACATGATGTGATGCAGCTAGATTCCAGCAAAGTTCTCATATGCTCATCCCATTTCTGAAATGGGAGTTCCCTGAATAGATATTTAATATGCTAAAAAGTGTACCTTGTTCAGTAGCACTTGGGAATTCAATGAATTCTC
>NW_025336225.1:0-1766 GCF_004798865.1 Varanus komodoensis | reverse complement strand
TGTTTGAAGTTCACATAAGCCTCAAGGTCCAATGGGCAGGAGTAGTGGGACTAATTCCCCCAATCTCAGATTCCAGTGTCAATGAAGAATAGGTCACTTATTTCAGCAAGCACAGCTTACCTAAGTCCCGTGCTTTCCTGAAGTCAGGCACTCCCATCAAGGCTACCCGCCATGGCTTGTCTTAGCAACCTTCAATCAGCACTGCATGAATGTGGTCTCCCAACATACAAGGTGATGCATACTGATACTCTTAAAAAATGATCTATCTTTCTTTTCCAGATGCCGACCAATGCTCACAATGTCCCTCGGAACAATACCCAAACACTGACCAAGATCAATGCATCCCGAAAGTTATAAGCTTCCTGTCCTATGAAGAACTCTTGGGGAAAAGTTTAGCTTCAGCTGCTCTTTCTTTTTCCTTTATCACATTCCTGGTGCTGCAATCTTTCATTAAGCACAGAGACACCCCCATGGTCAAAGCAAACAACCGGAAGCAAGAGGAAGTGGGTGGGGAAAAGACTGGCCACCTCCATCGTGCTTTCTTGCTCCCTTATTCAAGCTGGCATTTGTGCCATGTGGCTTCGCATCTCTCCCCCATTCCCAGAGTGGGACATGCATTCCTTTCCTGAGGAAATCACTGTACAATGCAATGCTGGCTCTGCCATCATGTTGTATCTGGTGCTGGGCTACCTGGGCCTTCTCTCCCTCATCAGTTTCCTGGTGGCTTTCTTTGCCAGGAAGTTGCCAGACACGTTCAATGAAGCCAAGTTCATCACCTTCAGCATGCTCAGCTTTCATCTTAGGGAACGAATAAGTACAGTGATACTAGAAATTCCATATTATAGTTGATAGTTGAGGTCATGTGTTGACAAATGGTAGAACTGTCCAGGTGTAGGCAAATAGAAATGTTTTAAATTAATAAATAATGATATACATGAAAGTTTGACCTCATGTTTCCTTCCATTCAGTTGTGCCAGTCTGATAATCATTCTCATGTTTGGCTAGCACAGGTAGTGCAAGACATGTTGCCTTCTACAGCTCTACAAAACAATACAATCCTCCAAAAATTGCTTGTACTCTTTGACTTCTAATCCTTTACAAAACCTCTTTGTATGAAGTTAACCGAGCTCAGATTAGGTTTTTCTACCTGGATCCACATGCTACTCATAGGAGGTTTTGATTGAGTCTGTAGGCTTTCAAAGGACAGTATGATGATCTAATGTAAAACCGCTTTTTTTGCCTTATTATTGAGCCTTCCTCAAGATATAACCCTCATCAAATTCCAAATTTCAGCAGATCATCTACACAAAATTATTGCATCAAGGTTACTTGCATTGCCCCAACTAGGATAGACTGTCATTTCCCTAAATCTGCCCTCTTGGCCATCATGAGAGGAAGAGGGTATGTGCCTAATTTTGCTGCCCTGCCCTGCCCTGCCCTTCTTTGCAAGTCCACCTGTTGTGCCCTCTGAACCCATCCTGAAATGGGGCATGAGACATGTCTGCTTCTGAGCCAGTATTAGCAGAACAAGAGAAAGGGTGGATGGTGTCCTAGTACCAGGATTGTGCCAATTGAATGGTGTGGAAAACACACCTGTCATAGATGTGGGATCAGAACCAGCAAGCCATGTGGCCAAAACTCAAGTAGCCAAGGAAATAACTTAATTGTAGTGGCTGGAAGAGGCAAGAAGAATGGAGCCATTTCAAAATGTTAGCTATAGGAGAGAAGATCACAAAGGAGAATGTTTCCCAGGATGACCAACGAGA
>NW_025336224.1:0-20055 GCF_004798865.1 Varanus komodoensis | reverse complement strand
AAGGGGCGGCATAGAAATGTTCTAATCATCATCATCATCATCATCATAGTCCATGTCACACTATGCTGCAGCCCACCATGCACAGCTGAGTATCAGACCCACATGTCCTCCCTCAAAACATTCCCATAAATATTTTGATCCTCCACATAGAAACATAGCAACAGAGTGAGTGAGAAGTGTTCTCTTGGGTCAACTAGTCTGATGAGGCCACAGAAGCTCCAAAAGCTCAGGAATGTTCCTTCTCTGCAAGCCACCCATGTCTCCTTCGGGTAACCGCAAAAAGGGGGACTAGGTTTCTGTGGAACAGGAGGGGAATGACTGCTCAATATGCTTGGCGTCATATGCCAAGACTTCATGAGGGGCACTATGGAGGGAGGGTAGGGTTTGGTGAAAAGCACCACCGAAGAGAAGGGAGGGAGTGTTCTGGAAAGATGGAGAAGACAAGGAGCAATGCAAGTTCGTCTCAGGGCCGGACCTTTCCGGGCACTGCCTCTTCCTCTGCACTCACCCACCTTCCCGAGCGGAGATGGTCCCTTCCGTACACGGAGCGCAGTCATAGCAGCACACGGGCTCTCCCTCCCGAGCCACCTTGAAGAATCCCGGGCGGCAGCTCTCCACACACCTGGCCTGGGGAAGGGGCTGAGCGAGAGGGAAGGAGCGTCAGGGCAGGAGACCTGGGTGCTAACTCTGTGGATGGGGAGACAGAGCTGGAAATGTTGGGGAGGAGGTCCGGGATTTCAGCATGTTCCATTGCTGAACCCCAGTCTTTGAAACTGGAGCACCTGGAAATCCATCCAAAGGAATGTCCCCTTTTACATCTCATGCTTTCTATTAATGTCTTAAATGGCTGAACATCTGATTAGCCAGAATGTTAGCAAAGGGAAGGCAAATGAAAACAATGGAATGACAGGGATGGTTTTCTTCACCTGATCTTGCCATCGGGGCCACACAATGGGATCTCGGTGAATGGTGAATTTGGGGCTAGGCAAGCCTTGTCTTTCTAGGCTCCCAACTTTCACATTTACAGCAGTCCAGTTGGGAAACTTCACCCAATTCACGAGGTCCAGGTTGGCTTTCAACTCTCCGTTCTCATCCAAATACACCCCATGAATGGAATGATTGTGGAACTGGGGGTCTCTCAGGAAAGGGTGGAGCTGGAGGAACAGAGAAAGAAGCATTGTTTGTGGCCTTGCCCTGGGATGACCCACCCAGTGAAGGAGGAGTGCTGTGATTCCCCATCAGTCCTTTCATTTCTAGGCTGGGCACGGTCAGTTGATCCTGTCTCCCCTGAAGAGCTCCAGTTTCAGGGTCCTCATGAACTTTTCTCCATGCTCAATGTCCAGGGAGAAGAGCCCCACCATCATCCACCGGAAGTGTAGCAGCAGCCTGACGATCCCTGGGTACTGGAGGCCTTCTTCCGGGAGCATCCTGTACAAGGGAGGGGACTGGCTTTTTTCTTTCCCTACCTGAGCGGTGAAAGCATAAGTGACCTGCGAGAGAAAGGAAGAGGGATGCTGATGGATTGATTCCTCTCAGCACAAGATCAAAAGGGACGGATGAGGCTGCATGCAGCCACTGCCAGCTCTCTTGGCTCTGGCCTCTTGGCAGAGCAGTCGAGCAGCAGAGGCAGAGCCTGGGAGAGGGCTGAATGGCCAGGGGACTGGCGAAGGCAAGGGAGGAGCTGGGCAGCGGAGCAGAGAGCCAGGGACAGCGAGAGGATGGGGGGGGCAGAGAGGCCAGAGCAGCCAGGAGGAAGCAGGGGGGTGGGGGGGCATCAAAGTTGGCCCTTTTACATCGCTGCGTCGTGCTGTAGTTATGTCGGGCACTCAAGGAAAGTTTCCACCATTGCCCTGGGCCTTTAAGCTCTTTTTGGTGACCCTCCAAAGGATCAAATGCGACACCAACAGACGGTTCTTCTGTCTGTGGACAGCAAGGCTTACTCAGGGCCAGGGGACAGATTGGGCTGAACTCAGCCGAGAAGTGTGGAACACCTGTGAGAAAAACGGATGTGCCTCGCTGCCCAATCTGGCTCTAGTGCACATTGCTGTCCTCACATTGCTCAAGCGCCTGCCTCTGACTTGGAGGAAATGTGTTACGCGCATATTTGCACGGAGCATTTGCGCTAAGGCCACCTTGAACCGACCGCATGTTCTGCTCCGATACTTTCATCAGCGACTGATCTTTGCAACTATTTCATGCCTTAGATGCATTTTGTATTATAAAAAACAAAATGTGGATAAAGCTCGGGAGCGTGTTCAACTATCAGGCATTGGGCAACATTCTAGAAGGACAGGTTTTTCAGTCTACTTTTGTGTGGGCAACAAGTGAATCTGGGGTCTGAAAGTCACCCCAGGAAGCTGGGAGAGGGGCGCTCTGCAAGAAGCCACCCCAAGGCTCCTCCCAGACATGAAGAGCCTGATTAATTCATCTGTGTGTGTGTGTGTGTGTGTGTGTGTGTGACTTCTCTGCCACCCAATTAACTATAGGCGCTCAGGGAGGCTCACACCGCATAACAACATAAACAACATACAAAAACATCACTGGTGCTGAAGAGGCTGAAGTGGACAAGTTCTGTGAAGGCCTACAACATCTTCTAGAATTAACATGTAAAAATGATGTCCATATCATGCGGGGATTTTGGAATGCTGAAGTAGGAAACCAAGATATGCCAAGGGAAGAATGATATAAATTGGAAATATAGGGCATTCAAAAGAAATACATCCACATTTCTAAACCTCTTCAGAATAATTCTAGATGCTGTGTGAGAACTGAAAATGGCACCACTGATTTTCACAAGAGATACTTTGAGAAAGGGCTACATATGATCCCCAGTTTTATATTTTGATAAATCTGGATTACCCCATGAGAAACCAGACAATGAAGCACTCAGAGTTCAGCACCCCACAGAAGAGCGAGGCCATGTGGCCGACCGGGGTTTGCTGATGGCTTTGGTTATGTGCAAATGCTATGTAGCAGCAGGGAGACATGACGTTGGCCCCTGCAGCCAGAAGTGGATGAGGAATGAATGAAGACGAGGCCAAAGGGATGCTGGTTGGCCGAGTCCCAGATAGCACCCCGGTCACCACTGGTTGCAGAGCTCCAAAATCTGTGCAGCAGTCTTGTTACCTGGGCGGTATAATGGATGCAGATGTGGGACAGAACCAGGTGTGAAGGCCGGAGAGGCAACGCAAGGGCTGTGGCCCGACATATGTGCTTGTTTGCAGCATGACCCCATGGACATCAGAAGGACGAGCAGATTATTTAGTCCCAGTGCTGTGCCGAATGCAAGTGAGACCTGGAAACTTGCAAGAAAAATTACCAGGAAGAGAACCTTCTTTCGTCTTTGTTGCCTTAGAGAGATATTATATATTGCATGTTGGGAGAATATTGCAATTGAGGACGTATTAAGAACATGAGGTATCGGAAGAGTCTCTGCTGGATGACACAATCCTTGGTGTGTGCACTAACCATTGCTTTTAGAAGCGTTTCCCTCCTAAAAACAATCCCCCCAACACCTCACTGAGAGTGCTGAAAGGGGCTTTTGATTTGAATCAATCCTCCCTCCATATGGATCTTCTCCATGAGGCAAAATAAGCTCTGAACCCTCAGAGTTTCCCCCTCCGTGTCCAGCACCTGCCGTGCCTCTTTGGCACCAACCCTCCCTATTTCAGCCACACCAAGATTCCTTTCGGGTGCCAGCCCAAGTCCGCCTCCCCCTGTGGATGGAAGCAGAGAGGATCTCACTCCCAAAGATGCGTTGTGGGTTGCACAGGCTCAGATGCTCTCTGTGCGCACTACCATGTTCATAAGAAGGTGATACCTGGCTGACAGAGAATCCCCCTGAGTCAGGCTGGCCTAACCAAACAAGGGATGGATCGCAGGGGTTTTCTCGTATCACTGGCTGCTCGTAGCAAGCAAGGCTAGTGGCTTCAGATCCCACCACCCACAGCATCCGTTCGGATCGGCTCTGTCAGCCGGGCTGGAGATGCCCCACTGTGGTGCTTCCCTTCCTGCCCGGCTGGACACTGGTCCATCCCAGAGGGAGCCTGAGGTGGATTCGTGCCCCGCCTCCTGGTGCTCAAGCCATGGAGCAACAGGGGGGCCCCTTTTACCCTCCAGCCTCTTTTTTTCATGGATGTGGAACTGGTGGATGAAGGAGTTACTAGTCCATTTTGACTTGGTGGAGATGACTAACTGTGAGAGAGGATAATGACCTGCTGCCTCAAACCAGGGCAACCCCAGCTGACCATGCTCTGCACACAACCAGCTGTGGAGCAAAATACGGTGCGGGGCAGCAGTGCCTCTCGCTAACACAACATTCATTCCTGCTGCCCAGGTCTCTGTGGCCTCCATGGCTATCATTCAGTGTTTCATGGTGACCTGAACCCGGTTAAAAGCCCACTTTTAACAGAGCTGAGGGGGAGAGGCCCAATTTGCCGACGCTGCAAAGCAGTGCAGCCAGAATAGTCCGCATGCGGGCAAATATAGGAGACAGGATGCTGGAAGGAAGGCCACTCTCAGCCAAGGTGGTTGGATGGTGGCCCACATCTGGCTCAACTCTAGCCTGACCGGTTCCCTTCCTGAAACACAATCCCCCCAACCCCTCACTGAGCTTGCTGGAAGGGGCTTCGGTTTGGAATCAGTCCTCCCTCCATACAAATCTTCTCCGTGAGGCAACATAAGCTCTGAACTCTAAGAAGCTCTCCCTCCCGGTCCAGCAACTGCTGTGCCTCATTTGCACAAACCCTCCATTTTTTCAGGCACACCGAGGTTCCTTTCGGGAGCGAGCCCAAGTCCGCCTCCACCTGTGGCTGGAAGCAGAGCGGATCTGACTGCCAGGGATGCTTTATGCTTTGCACATGCTCAGTTGCTCTGTGTGCGCACTAGCACGTTCATAAGAAGGTCATACCTTCCTGCCAGAGCATCCCCCCAAACAACGGATGGACTGCAGGTTTTTCCTTGCAGACCCAGCTTCTGCTAGCAAGCAAGGCAACCCCCTTTCTTTTCATTTTTTCCCCTTTTTGAAACATTTAGCAGCTGCATCCCTCTCCCAACTTCTTTCCCTCTCTCTCCCTCGAGCACAAAATGTCCACTCACACCGGTCAAGCTTCTCAAAATCTCACCCACCGTGCACCATCCCAGAAGCATCCCTGGCCAATCCACCACCTCACACAATCTCTTCCACATGGAAAACACCCAGCACAAACAAACCAAAAACTGCCAGCGCACATACAGAGAACTTTCTAGAGTTCTAGCCATGAACACAGGAGTGGAGTTGATGATGAGGGTGAGAATGGGGATATTTTAGCAGGTAAGGTGCTCTTGAGCAGGGAGAATACGAGAAACTGCCAAGCAGGGAGACCATAATAGCACATTAATTATGGGTGATTACAGAGGCTTGACATGGCAGCAAGGGAGGCACGTGAATCATGACGGGCCCTGCATGGGAGTTTGATTTTCTGAGCACTGCGTCTTCTCTGCCTGGCCAGGGGGACCTCCAAAAAATGTCCCTTGCAGGGGCAGCAAGACACCAGACCCGTTTCCAAAGCTGGTCTCAATTTCCTGTGCTCCCCCTGCCACACACACTGCCCCTGTGACCATATCATGACTTGTCCTGGGTGCCAGGGTTTACACTGTTGGCTCAATGGGAATGATTTGATGACAGGCTGAATACTTTGCTTCTAGTGATGGGGTCTTTCTTTTGTGTTGCCTCGTTTTCTCACTGGATCAAAGGGGGCATCCCCATGTGCCTGGAGAATCATGATGCACCTCTCTGTTTTGCGTATTGCATAAAAGCCCCTGAGAGCTTGAAGCTCTCTCTAGAGAGCTGAGGATGGGATGGGGGACTCATCCATCCTGCCCTACAGACTGAGCAGCCCTGAGAGTCACGTGTTCCTGACTGGCCACATGCGCTTAGCTGTAGCTGCCGTTAAGCTGCCCTTCCCATCCCTTCCCCTCTTTCACCCTCATTCATCCTTTCAGCAAGGATGCTCAGGAACCCCTCAGCTGTATTTTTATGCCATTGATACATGGCTCTTTTCCCCCAGCTTGGGTGTCTGGTGTGCTGAATCCTGAGACTGTTCCTGGATGGAGGGAAAAGTGAAGCTTCACCTATGATTATTCCAGGAAGTCATAGAACTGAGACACCCGGCCTGCTTTCTGTAATGCTGAACAAGCAAAGATTGAAATTCCCCAAACCTGAAGGGCTGAATGTGGCGGGGAAGACCAGAGGGAGACTGGACTGTCTTTTGGGAGGCAGGGGGCCTGGTGGGGTGAGTGCCAAGTGGGAGGCCCAGAAGGGCCAGTTCCATTCCCTCCCCATCCTCAAAGCTCCTGGAAGATGCTTGGCCAATCAGTCCCTCTGAGCTCACCTCCCTCACAGGGTAAATGGGAAGGAGGAAACCTGTAAGCAACTTTTGGTCTTTGGAAGAGGAGAAAAGGCAGAGAATACCTGCGGCATAAATACAAAATGCAGTGACCAATATTTGCCCCCTTTCTGCCCCCTCTGCAAGCCCCATGTTCTCCCCCTGGGTTCAATTTTTGGCTGCTGCCACCCTTCAATTGTGCCTGTGAAAGGGAGGGGGACCACCAAGTACATGAAACCCTGACCTACAAAATATGAGGGGATTCTGGAAATGTTGCACTGAGCTCAGTGGGCCGGTTGCTTCCCACATGGCACAGGAATCATTGGGGAGCTGCCAAAGCACCCATCCCCAGCAGGGTGGCTTCATTCGCAGAAGGTGTCCGAGCTGGATTCTAGGCCAAGGTTGTTCATCCAGGAGGATTCTGGCAGGACTTCTCCAAAGGCAGCTTCCTCCACCCTCCTGCAGTGTCCCTGCTGACTCCGAGAGAAGCCAGAGTTCGCAGTCCTGGGGACAGACTTCTTCAACGCTTCCCCATGTGGAGAAAGACATTCCCTGCTCCGCATCTTTTCCTTCCTGCTCTCAAAAGCAGTCTGGGGGCCTCCCGGCAGCTCTGGTAGGAGGCCTCTGCCGGTGCGCTCTTGCAACAAGGCCTCTTTGTGAGCATATGCCAGGGAGAGAGCCCAGTGCAGGCTCCTAAGGAAATGATCCGCAATGCCAGAAGATTCATCTCTAAGGAACCCTCCCATCCCCAAGGACCACACCCTGGAAAAGGAGCTGGAGGAATTTCAAAGTGGCATTGGTGGTTCCTTGTCAAGTTCTGGGAAAACATTATTTGTCTGCCAAGCTTCAAGGTAAAAACTGGAAATTTCGAGGACTGAGAACAGAAGCTATTTATAGAAACAATACGAGACGAAACACAAAACTGAGCAAAGGCGGTTAACCAGGGAAGATATCTTGCATGATTCTTTCCTGGGTATAAAATGGAGCTTTTATTCATCCCAAGAAATGAAAAGTACAAAGGGTTATTTTTTTTTCTAATTGTTTCAATCTGACACTGTCCATATGCCCAGATTCGATCACTGGCTTATTCAGAAAAGTTGGAATTTTGCGCTCCTGATGAACAAAACAAACAGATTTTATGCTTTGCTTTTCATCATGAGATGCTCCTTGGTATTCAGGTCAGGCCTCCATAGAATGATGTAGCACTTGGGCAGGAAGATGCAGCCCAGCAGCCCAGCGCTGGAGGCCAAGATGGAGAAGACCTGGACGGCCACCATGTACTTTCCCCTGGTGCTCAGGTAGGTGGGCACGAAGGAGACCCAGACGCTGCAGAAGGCCAGCATGCTGAAGGTGATCAGCTTGGCCTCGTTGAAGGCCCCGGGCAGCTTCCTGGCCAGGAAGGCCACCGAGAAGCAGACGGCAGCCAGGAAGCCCATGTAGCCGAGGGAAGTGTAGAACATGGCCACAGAGCCTTCGTTGCACTGCAGGACGATCTGCCCAGCCTGGGAGTGCATGTCAGCGTCAGGGAATGGAGGAGCAGTCCCCAGCCAGATGGTGGAGAGGACCACTTGGACACTGGAGCAGCAGACGACAATGGAATTGGCCAAAGTCCTCCCCAACCAGTTCCTTGCCCTGTTGCCTGGCTTGGTGGCCAGGAAGGCAAGCACCACAGTGACGGTTTTGGCCAGGAGGGAAGAGATGGCCACTGAGAAGATGATGCTGAAGGCTGCTTGTCGCAGGAGGCAGGTGATGCTTCTTGGCTGGCCAATGAAGAGGAAAGAGGACAAAAAGCAAAGCAGGAGGGAGACAAGCAGAAAGTAGGAGAGGTCTCGGTTGTTGGCCTTGACTACTGGAGTCTCTTGGAATTTTCTGAAGATCCCCAGAATGCCTCCTGTCGTGATGGAGAAGAGTAGGGCCATGCCAGTGAGGAAGGACCCCAAATATTCTTCATAGGAGAGGAAGGTGATGACCTTGGGGATGCACTGAACCCGGGCCTCGTTTGGATGCTGAACTTCTGGACACCTCAGGCAATGCTCTGCGTCTGATGAAACATGAGAAACAGCATGTTGACTCCTGTTCCCGTCTCTACTCTTTACATGTTTTTAATTACTGTAGTCTTTTTTATTACTACTACTTTTATTGACTGTGGTAGTACAAGAAGGGGTATGACTCTGGTTTGAGAGGCAACATAGAGTGCTTTCCTGTCAAGCAAGGCCTGCTGGGCACCTTCAACCTTCAAAATCACAAAAGTTCCTCAGATGCAATGTCAAGGCAGCCCACAGCCTGGAAGGAACATTAGTAAGTGAACTGGGGTGTGAGGCCATACATTTTGCCTTGCAATCATGAATCAATTCATGCACCGGAAACTGTCAGACCCTGGCAGGACTCAATCCCTTGCACGGGGTGAAAATCTCAGGATGAAGTGGAGGAGACACGCCTTTGGCTGGAAGGCCTGAAAGCCTGTTCAGTCTGGAGGGCAGATCCCTGGACCATCCACAGCCCCACCACAAACCCACATGGAGAGCGGCATTTTCCACTATTGCCACTCCGACTTCAGGGGGAGAAGATTAGGAATGGTTGAAATCGTTCCCCTGCAGAGTGTGACGTGTTTTGCATGGTCCCTCTCAGACTTCTGTGTTGCCCATCATGGTTGTGCATCACACACAGCCCCGTCCCTGCTTCCTGCAGTTGCAGATTTGCTCTTGCAATCGTGCTCAGGGCAAGGAGACGCTGCACCTGCTGTGCAAGGTCAAGCAGATGAAGACGGCCCCCAACAAGCATTCATAGTTCAGGCCATGCAAGCAGCCTTCTCCTGGCAAGGTAGCTGCTCTCGTGCCTGAGTGAAGTGTTTTGATGCACGGTTGCACCTCTCTGCTGGGATTCCCCAGCTGCATTTCGAATCCCAGCACTAACTCCAATGCTGCAGCGTTTGATCGAGACTCATGGAAGAAACGGAAAGGGGTGCTGCTCTCTTGCCCAGGACTCACCCAGCCTGAACCCCAATTCCTCAAAATTGTTTGAGCCTGACACTGGGTACGAACCCACCGCAAGAGCATGGAAGACACACGGGATTCATTCCTGAAACAGTTTCTAAGATTCCAGCTGTGCACCTTGTGAATTCCGTCATTGCCTCCCCAGCCCCCAACCAGCCCATCTTCTGCCACAAGCTCTCCAACAAGTCACTTGGCCAGCGCCAACAGCCCTTCCTTCTCTGCTCTGCTCAGTGGAGACAGTCACCCCTCCCTGAGCTGAGAAGAGGGACCATTGGAGCAGACTGAGGAACTGAGTCCCATCGGTTGCTCAACCACCCCTTCCACTCCCCCAGGCGAGGGGTGGCTGGAGAAGGACCAAAACTGGACACTGACTTGTGGGCAGCAGCAGCAGCCTGACCTGTCTTGTATGCCCCTCCCCACTGAGTAGCTGCATCAGCTCCTTCACACCCATGGAATTCCACACCTGGCAGCCCTTTCCTGTGTGGGAGCAAAGCTAGTTCAGAAAGGCGGTCCTGATGCTCGTTCAGACTCAGCCACGGAGTCACTGGGTGCCTGTGAGCCACTGTGAGACTCTCAGCCCAGCCTACCTCACAGGGTTCTTTTGAGGACGGCACTGAGCAATGGAGGAGAATTAGAGAAACCACCTGGTGTTTCTTGAAGGAAAATTGCTGGATTGAAGGGAAATGAATAAAGAAATGCAGGAATACTTATAATATGGAATTCCAGGTTCAGCACAAATGAAAGCACATTCATTAGGATATGGTTTATACCTTGTTTTTTAACATTAGAAAGACATAGAAACCCCCGTTTTTTAGAATCCCATGAAAGCCCCCCCATTCCCAATCCATGTCATGCTAGGCTGCAGCCCACCATGTTCAGCTGAGTAGCAGACCCACATGTCCCCCCTCACTACATTCCCTTAAGTATGTTGAGCCTCCACATAGAAGCATAGCAACAGAGTGAGTGGGAAGTGTTCTCCTGGGACAACTAGTCTGACCCCCGGGTCCAGCCAGCAGTAAGAGAGGAGAAATCCTCATTCTGCTCTCCAGATGAGACCGCAGCAGCTCTGAAAGCTGAAGACTGTTCCTGCTCTGCAAGCCACCCAGGACTCCTTCGGGAGCCCCAAAAGAGGGGATTAGGTTTCTGTGTAAGAGGACGGGAATGCCTGCTCAATACATGTGGCAGCATAGGGCGGCTTATTTTATACCGTATTTTTGCATTTTTAATTCAATGTTTATATTTTTGATTTAATATTATAATTTTTTAAGTTATTTTTGTAAGCCGCCCCAAGGCTTCGGTGAACGGAGCGGCATAAACATGTTTTAATAAATAAATAAATGAATAAAATATGCCAAGACTTCATGAGGGGCACTAAGGAGGGAGGGTAAGGTTTGCTGAAAAGCACCAGCAATGGGAAAGGAGGGCTTGTTCGGGAGAGATGGAGAAGACAAGGAGCAATGCAAGCCCACCTCAGGGTCGGATCCTTCCGGGCACTGCCTCTCCCTCTGCACTCACCCACCTTCCCGAGTGGAGATGGTCGCTTCAGCACACGGAGGGCAGTCATAGCAGCACACGGGCTCTCCTTCCCGAGCCACCTTGAAGAATCCCGGGCGGCAGCTCTCCACGCACCTGGCCTGGGGAAGGGGCTGAGCGAGAGGGAAGGAGCGTCAGGGCAGGAGACGTGGGTGCTGATTCAGAGGATGGGAGACAGAGCTGGAAAGGTTGGAGAGGAGGCCCGGGATCTCAGAATGTTCCACTACTGAACCCCAGCCCGTGAAGCTGGAGCACCTGGACATCCCTCCAAAGGAATGTCCCCTTTCACATCTCATGCAATGTATTAATGCCTTAAATGGCTGAACATCTGATTAGTCAGAATGTTAGCAAAGGGAGGGGAAATGAAAACAATGGAATGACTAGGATGGTTTTCTTCACCTGATCTTGCCATCGGGGCCACACAATGGGATCTCGGTGGATGGAGAATTTGGGGTTAGGCAAGCCTCGTCTTTCCAGACTGCCTACTTTCACATTTACAGCAGTTCCGTTGGGAAACCGCAACCAATTCACGAGGTCCAGGTTGGCTGCCAACTCTCCGTTCTCATCCAAATACACCCCATCAATGGAATGATTGTGGAACTGGGGGTCTCTCAGGAAAGGGTGGAGCTGGAGGAACACAGAAAGAAGCATTGCCTGTGGCCTTGCCCTGTGATGTCCCACCCAGTGAAGGAAGAGTGCTGTGATTCCACATCAGTCCGTTCATTTCTGGGCTGAGCACGCCCAGGTGATCCTGTCTCTCCTCATGCGCCTGAGTTTCAGGCCACGCATCATCCTTGCTGTCCTCCTCTGGAGGCCATCCTGTTCCTCCTTCTGAGCTCTTGTGCATTTAATGTCTGTCAGCGGTGGCACTATGAGGAACAGGTGGGATCTGCAGGTCCCATCAGCATTGCCTGCACTTCCCCAGTCAAGTCTTCCATGATGTGTGGTTTTCCCTGCCTCCTGCACTACGCATCCCATTGCCACTGTGCTCCCCGACCTCAGAATTCCCCTTGCCTTGTGGTGCCCACTCTCTGCTCCGGCCCTCTCAGGTTGCCTCCAAGATGGCCACCTGCGGTCCCTTGCTGCACGTGGCTGCCCCTCTCACCTTCGGCAGAGCACCAGGCATGGCATGGAGGTTGCAGGCCACTACCAGGTGGAAAGGTGCCAGGTCCATATTCCCTGACTCTGGAGTCTACCTTTCCCCCCAGATTGTGACATTCAGGCCTTTCTTCTCTCCTCCCTGAAGGTGATCAGCGTAGTCCCTGATCCTCTCCCCATCTCCCCTTCCACTCCATGTCAGCTCACTCGCTGGGACCGTGCTTGCTGACATAGGCCACCCCGACCAACTGGGGCACCATTCCCTACGCCTCCCAGCTAGGAACCTGCATGTATCCTGGGGTAAGAGATGCTCACACAAAGAAGGGCAGACTGTTCAGCTGGCATTCCAGGTCACATGCGGATTGCCCTGTATTCCCAACCTGACAAGGCAGCAAGCCCTAGTATGCTCATGTCAAAGAACCTGAGCAAGGACCTGTGCTGTCCTTGTACAGACCTGTATGCACATAGTCTGCCTCAGTGCGACTCGAAGCAACTCCACTGGCCAGGAGCAGCTGGACTCAGTCCTAGGAAGCCAGGAGAGGGTGCCACCAGAGGGACCAGACAGAGAGTGTTCCACCTGCCCCTTCACTGGGAAACTCTCAGCTCCTTTCTCACATTTTTGGAACAGCAGCTAAGAAGATGGTGACTGGGGAGAATACCTGCCATGAAGGAATCCGGTGTGCCTCTGGCCCGCCTCCACGCTTCTTGTTCTTCCTCCTGGATCTGGAGGAAAGCGCCACATCCACGGCACGGGCCACGGCCTGGACGGTGCTGGAAGAGAAGAAGCTGTCCAGAGAGAGGGTTCGATCCTTGTCCACTTGGGAGGAGCCCTCCGGATCCTCCTCCTCTCTGCATCTCAGCCACTCTTTCACTGACAGAGCATGGTTTGAATACGAACACATGAATGCTGTTTTCACAAACGCTTCCATACTTGCATACAAATTCTGAAAATCATCAAAGTTGGCCCTTTTACTTTTTTGGGGAAGGAAGGAAAAATATGTATACACGTGCTGCAAGTTTGTTGCACTTGTTGCATATGTTAAAGCCAAAGTAAAGTCGCACATAGTTGAGGAGATCCAGACTTTTCCATTAACAGGTTGCATGGACATTTGAATAAGTAATTCAACAATTACTATTCCATAGAATAAGAAAAGCAACTCTTCAAAATAAATGAAGACATTGATTTCTACCACAATTTTCCATGACTGCCACCCAGCTGGGAAATAACCCGATTTCATTTCTGAGACGTTGCGTGAAAAAACCACGCAAATGCCATTCCTGAGGAGCTCCGGTTTCAGGGTCCTCATGAACTTGTCTCCCTGCTCAGTGTCCAGGGAGAAGAGCCCCACCATCGTCCAACGGAAGTGCAGCAGCAGCCGGACGATCCCTGGGTACTGGAGGCCTTCTTCCGGGAGCATCCTGTACAAGGGAGGGGACTGGCTTTTGTCTCCCCCGACCTGAGCGGTGAACGCATAAGTGACCTGTGAGAGAAAGGAAGAGAGAGGCTGATGGATTGCTTCCTCTCAGCACCAGAACAAAAGGGACGGATGAGGCCGCACGCAGCCCCTGCCAGCCCTCTTGGCTGGGGCCTCTTGGCAGAGCAGCAGAGGCAGCGGCTGGGAGCGAGGCTGAGAGGCCAGGGGATGGCAAAGGCGAGGCAGGGGCTGGGCAGCGGAGCAGGGGGCCAGGGGCAGCGAGGGGAAGTGGGGCAGAGGGGCCAGAGCAGCCAGGAGGAAGCAGGGGGGTGGGGGGCAGCCCTCGTCTGCCTCCCTTGGCTGCGGCCTGGGCCGTCCAGAGACTCCCCTCCCTGAGAAACAGAGGTCTGATAGTTTGTTTGTTCATTTTGTTTGTGCTGTGCTGTGCTTCGCTTTGTTTTGCTTCCAATTTAAAATTAAGTTTATCCTCTCCTTGTGTGTGTGTGAGATTGGGTTTCTGTCGGGAGAACTGGCCAAGGGAGAGGAACTGCAGGGCAGACAAGGTGCGGGACCAAGGCCAGGTCTCAGAAGGGATCCCGATGGCAGGCCAGGAGGCGGCCTTGGCAGGTAACGGGGGTTGCTGTCCGTTTCGAGAGCCGCAACGTGTCCACCCTTCTCCCCCCGGAGACTCAGGGATACACTCGCCCTCGGTGCAAGATGGGGACCCTACCAGAGGAGGAGGTAAGAAGCCAGAGGGCCGAGAGCTCCCCAGACCCCCCAGAGCAGCCCCCCCCCGGAGAGAGGGCTGAGGGAGAGGCCACGGGAGGAGCAGCTTGGAGACCGGGAGGCGTGTCCCCCACAGGAGGGGGAGGCCATCACGGCCCCCTCCTCCTCCTGCACCAATCTGGAGCTGGGAAACAGGTTCTCTCCCCTTGGGAGGCTGGGGCTGAGGAGGCCTCGGGTGGCCAGCACGACCCCCAGCCTGGGACGTCAGATGGCAAAGGGGCCGCTGCAGGAGATGCGAGGGCCAGGGCACGGCCGCCCACCAGCACCGGGAAGGCACAGCGGTGGGTGATTGTGTCGGGGAGTCTGAAACTGAGGGGCACTATAGTTCGGAGACTCACTTGCCAGAGACAGCCAGGTCATGTCGCTTCCTTGATGCTATGGAGGGAGGGCTTTTCACACCAACGGTCCCATAAATCAAAAATTTACTGTCAAAGAGATTCCCCCAGCATATGCAGTTCAAGTTAAAACAGATTTGAACTGCTCAATATCACAGAAAGCCAACCAGATAAACTTTGGGAGGAAATAAAAACAACCATCACTGAAGCTGCCCAGAAACATATTGAACAGAAGAAACCAAAGAAATCTGCAAGGAGGATATCAGAAGTCACAATAAAGACTGCAGAAGAGAGAAGGAAAGCAAAAGCCTTTGCTGACAGGGAAGAAGTACGAAGACTAAACGCAAAATTCCAGAAAGAGGAAAGAAAAGATAAAGAAAAGTACTGGGCTGAACAGTGCAAGAAATTAGAGGAAGAAGTCAAGAGTGCCCATACAAGAGAGTGTTTAAGGGCCTTTGGCTTCCCTTGCGCTCAAGCATATGTATAAACATCCCCCAGAGGAGAAATGGAATCCTTTGCAAAGAGGACAGCCTTTACAGAACAGGACAAGCACCACACACCCATCCAGCTGAACCATCAGCAGTATCTGCATCTGTTCTAGATTAAACTTCAGTTTATTTACTCTCATCCAGTCTATAACTAAGTTTACGCATGGAGAAAGCTGGAGGTGCTGCTGCTGGTGCAGTCCTGCCCCTGCTGACCAGGGGCTGAGCTGCTTGGACCCGTGTTCGCTACCCAGGTGCACCAACTATGGTATGGCTTGACTCCGTCAAGGGAACCCCAGCCTGGAATTGGCACGTGCTGAGCAGGGCTGTGAAGGACAAGGTATTTGGGAGCGTCTCCATTCAAGGGGAGATGGGCGGTTGGTTGATGTGGCTGTAGCGGGGGGTCAGACTAGATTCCAAAGGGGGCTCCTTCCGCCTCTCTCTCTTTCTCCGATTCCCAAGACTCCATCACACAAATGGGAGAGGGAACGGTTTATAGGGTTAGTCAAAGACAGATCCCGTGGACACCCTCCTGGGCTCTTGGGGTCACACTTGCCCTTCAGCACTGTATGATGGGAAAGAGAAGAAAATTACCCTGGATGCCCATGATATGCTTGACCCTGAAGTGCAGAATTATTTGCTCTATATCTCGTCCAAATAAAGAAATCATTTTTTTCCTGAGAACATTACAGCAACGCTCAAGTGTTTAGGGTTCTTTCAGAGAGACATAAGAAAGTGGAAGATAGAAGCCTCTGCCAGGATGGCAGAATATATAAAAGATAATTTTACATATGATCAGAAAGGTCACCTTGTTTTGAGTTGAGAATTGCAGCTTAAAATAACAATGTCCAAAAGTAATAATATTGATGTCCTCTCTCCATCTAATCTCTGCAAAATGCTGAACATATAGAAGCCCTGCAGATGATGGCCGGGGCAGGTGGTCTCAAGCAGAGGAGGACTCACTATAGATGAGGACTGTATGAACATGGAAAACAGTGAATCAGAGGGACCCCTGGCCCAGCCTGCTCAGCTGCAGGAATCCTCAACGTGTGGTTATTGGTTGGGCACCCACAGCAACGAATCTTTTCCAGAATGTCACTTGTGGTGCTTCCATCTCTCTCACGGTCAGACAAGGAACAAGGGGGACCTTTGGTTCATCCTCAGCATTAACAGTAGTCGATGGGGGCCTGGTGTGGGGCCTGGGGGGCCTGAACACTTTTCCTCATGGGACTGTGTAGGATCGTATGTTGTCCCGTGATGGAGATCATGCTTGACAATTGTTAGGGGATCTTTCCCTTTCTCTACATAGAAACTCATATCACTTCTCCCAACCCTCCCACCTGCGGGATTTTGAAGATGCCCAGCACGTTGGAAAGCTGCCTGGAGCTGTCCGAGTCAGATCCTTCAAGGACGGCCAGCAGGTGATCTCGCCTGCCACACTTGTAGTTGGGAACGTGGGCCTGAGCGGTCGAGAGCAGGTCTATGGCTGCGTCGGACGTCAGTCTGACATCGTGAGAGTTGTCATAGATGCTGTAGCCCAGGGTGAGGTTGGGCAAGAGGCTGGGATTCTGGTTGACCTCCTGGATGGCAAACAGGAAGGAGAGGATCTTCCAGTAATCTGTTGCTGCCTTCCTGGAAAGGAAAAAAAGCAGGGGAAGTCTCACCCAGCCTTCCCTGCTCATGGATCCTTCCGGTGCCATTCGAGGCTGCATCCTCCTTCACCAGCATCCACGTGCTTAGCTTCTTCCCAACCCAGAGCCAGAGCCCAACTGCCGATTCCTGCAGGACTTCTGATGGGATTCCTGTGGCCTCTTTCCCACTTTACGCAACATCCTTCCCCCATGACAAAACTCCTGCAGCCAAGGTGCCCATCCGAGGCAGGAACCCAGGAAGTCAGACATTCGAACTGATGGGGATGGGAAGGCAGAGGGGTGCGGAGGCATGGAGGGGGGAGCAAATTCTGGGGCCTGTTGCCCCCCATTGCCCTGCTGACCTAGCTGCCTGAGAGTTCATCGGCTGCGTCTTCCTGAGGAATGTGCCAGCTAGAAGAAATCACACTAGCTTTGTTTGCTACCGCTAGCAGAGTTGCTGGCTGCCCATGGCTCTCAGCAGTAAAAGGTCCAGCAGGCCAGTGGCTTACCCAATATTTTCATTAGAGGCTGGTTGATTGAAAGTGTGTGGTCGAAATGCCCCTTCTGTTGCAGAGATGCTGGCACAGAAGATGAAGTCTCCTTGCCGGAAATAATTGCGTAGCTGCAGCTCATCCCTGTGCCAGCTCCAGGGGCATTTGGCCCCCAGCCTCGCACAGGAGGCCTCTTGGAGCAGCAGCCGCAGCAGGACGAAGAGGGCCACTCTGCCGGTGCTTGGCACGGCCTCCATCCTGCCCCTTTCAGCCCAGTAGAGGTGCAGTTGGCAGAATTTCCTCCTAAATTCACAAGGAGCCCGGAGAGGCAAGGCTCCATCCGAAGGAAGTGGGAATAAGTGCCTGCACGGCAGACTCCTCTGCAGCCCCAGCCCCTCCCGATCCCTGAGCAGGAAGGCAGGGAAGGAGAGATCCCTCCCGTTTGTGCCTGGGTGCCAGACAGTCCTCTGCCATCTCAGGGGGGCCTCGGGCTTTTCAGGGTGGTCCTGGGGGAGGGGGGCCAAAGAGGTCTAGCAAGAAGTGCAGTAATTCATGAATATTTCCATTATTATACGGCCTCATGGCTGTTGCACCTCTGCGGCTTCCTGACAACCTTCCTCACTCCCATGTGCAGGAGAGGCACACTCTGAGAATGTGCCCGTGTGGCCCTTGTGAAGAAAGTAGGACCAAGGGACCTTTCCCTCGTGTGCTTTGCAACTGGCCTTCAACGTGTGTCTTGCTGCCTCCCGTATTTTCTACCCCCCCCCCCCACCGCAAGTATTGCCTCTGCAGTGACGCAGCCTGGCCCTGCAAAGCCACTTCCTCGCATTCTCCCTGCCAATTCCTGGTGTGCTCAGCTTGCTCCCTGGAAGACCTGCTCATGCCACCTGAACCTTCGAGTGCAGCACCGTCGTCACGGTGCTGATGGATTTTCCCTCGGTGCCTGGCTTGCGCTCCTGGGATGGGACAGGTTGAGATTTTGTTTGAAAGCTGCTCCTGCAGGGATAAGCAAGAAGGGCAGCGAAAGGGAAACACCCTGATGTAGGAACTGCTCCATCCGTCCCATCCCAGCAGCCTCTGAGGGACTCTGAGTGAGGGTATTCCCACCTCTCCTCTTCCCTCCCCTCCTATCTCCCTTGGAAAAATCTTCTCCTTCCTTCCAGCTGTGCCCACAGGCCATTCCTGGGATCCGCTTCTTCCTGTGTGTACAGAGACAGCATATTTCCTGCTCATCTTTCCGCTTCTTTTTCTGCCCTCAAGGTTGAGGAGAGGCACATCTGAAAGCAGAGCTGGAACCATTCTTGCTGGACAAGATGAAGTAGGGGAGAGTGTTGTGCACCTCTGCACGGCATCGAGTGTGCAAGAAGTGGGATGGGGACTCAGAGATCCGTGTCCAACTCCCCACTCATCCCTGAAGCTCACTGCAAGACTTCTGGCCGGTCATTCACCCTCGGCCGATCCTACTTTGCAGGGTTGTTGTTGTTGTCAGGAAAGGAAGACTTAGGAGAAGCGAGCAACGTGCTTGCTTGCCTCATGCATGGAAAAGGTCAGAACAAAGGTCAGAATGTGATGCTAACAATTGTGACAACGATGGAAAGAATGTCCTTAGAAGACTCCAGCAGAATATTCAGTGGAAAACACCTCCCAGAGCAGACATTGCCAGATGGGCATCCAGGCTTCCAGAAACGGCCTGCCCATGGTCTCCTTTTCAGACTTTGTTCCACTTCAAGGCAGCTGTGCAGGAGTCGAGGGCTCTGGTCCATTCTGCCCTTGAGGTGCAGAAAAGGAGCCCCGACCCCTGGGCGACATCATAAGGTTGCGGGAGAGCAGCCTGCATCTTGTAAGCTGTGGCAGGTCCTCTGGAGTGACTTCGTGTTGCACACAAGAGCCCCTGGGCAGCCCCCGTAGCTCCCCGTGGGGTGAGGTGGTGGGCAGGGGGGTGTTCAGCCTGGGGATTTCCCATTGATAAATATTTCTGTGAAATTGGCTGGTTTTTCTCCCCCTGTTGAACTTGCAGCTGTTTGGAATGTGACGTTTGAGTGAAAGGCAAAATTATTTCTATTCTGGATGTTGTTCGTATGGCATGTGAAAATGGGAATGACAGGAATTCCTTGATTCAAGGGGTGCCTGGTGCTTGGTGTGTGCGAGAATTTGAAGAGATTTGGTAAATCGTGATTTGGTACCTTTTCTACTGGAAAAAAATATGGGAAGAAATGTGTAACTTTTGGAGTAAGGACAAGAAAAACAAATGAAAAAAGGAGGTATAGTCTTCCTTGCTAAGAGCACTCCCATTATTGAAAGAGACGGTAACTGCAGTCTCATCTCTGGGTTTGTTCTGGCAAAATGAATTAGGGGGGATTTGTGCTGGAAATATGGATTTCTTGACTCTGTGGGATTGGCTATTCCACAGAGCGAAGGAAAAAGGTGATGCTTTGGAAGGAAGGTACCACCACTTTGTGGGTGCCGCAGAAGCAGCACACAAAAAGCATCTGAGCATGTACAGAGTTCAAAGCACTTTGGGAAGTTTGAGTGGCTCTGCTTCCAGTCACAGGTTTTCAAAAGAAACTCTTTCAGTATCTAGAAAGCTCTCAGAAGAAATCTTGTTATCTTAGGGGGAAAAAAAGAAAACTTGTGTAACTGAGGCAAGGCATTTTAGGTCCTGTGAGTGTTGAAAGCTTGTATTTGCCTCAGGAAAAATTCTGCCTGGGAAGGTTTGGGTTAAAAGAAAGACCCTTAAGTACTCTCAAAGAGGAGCTAGGAGATTTTTTTTTCAGAAAGGGAATCCTTCCAAAAAGCAATGTAGTGAGCATGTGTCTTAATGATTTGTGTCAGCCATCAAGAGATTTTCCCTCTCCAAAACTTCCATTTTTCTATGAAACATGGAGGTTGGTCTTATATATGTTTGTGTGAATAAGTCCTGAAT
>NW_025336223.1:4330824-4354893 GCF_004798865.1 Varanus komodoensis | reverse complement strand
GAACAAGTTCAAAGAAATTTAATTTATTTGAGAAGAGAATTTTATGACAGTAGTAATAAAAATTCTAAAATGCTGGTCAGAGCCACACAAGTTAAAAAGGCAAAAAGTTTAACTGGAGTAATGAAGAATGCAAAAGGAGAAAGATGTAATGAGATGAAACTTTTACTTTTTCAAAGGTTTTTTTGAAAAGTTATATATGGGAAATGAAATAGGTTTGAAAGAAAGTCAGATACATATTGAAAAGATTCTAAATTGTAAACTTAGAGAAGAGGATAAAGAAATTATGGAAACTCAAAGAGAAGAAGAAGAGCTATTAGAAGTTATTAATAAATTAAAAATAGGGAAAGCACCAGGATCTGATGGATTGGGCATTGGATATTACAAAAAATAATGGAAGGGGAAACAATTCCAAGCTCTTGGAAACAATCCATGATAGTATTAATAGCAAATCCTAATAAAGACCTTACAAACCCTGGAGCTTATAGACCGATATCTCTTATTTATCAAGATGCTAAGATTGTTAAAGCTATATTAGTAAACAGATTGATTAAATTTATAGATAAATATATAAAGAATGATCAATGTGGGTTTATAAGAGGTCGACACATGTCAGATGTAGTAAGGAGAGTATCTGAGTATTACTACATCTGACATTACTACTACAAGGAGATCTGCAGGAGAGGCCCTTCTCCAGGAACCCTCCGTGAAGGAAATTAGGAGGGTAGGTACTCGGAGGAGGGCTTTCTCTGCCGTGGCGCCCAATCTATGGAACGCGCTCCCCAGAGAGGTCTGCCTGGCACCGTCGTTATTTGTTTTTCGGTGCCAGGCGAAGACATTTTTATTCAAACGTCATTTTAATTGCTAATATTATTTGCTTATTTTATTCTTTGGCCAGGGCGACTTATTTTATATTGTTAATTCGTTTTATATTTTTAATGTATTATAATTTAATTGATGTTTTGTGAGCCGCCCCGAGGCTTCGGCAAATGGGGCGGCATAGAAATTTCCTAAATAAATACATAAATATATGTTAACTATTATATTCAGAAGCAAAACATAAAGGCAAGTATATTAGCATTAGATATATTTAAAGCCTTGATTGTGCAGAATGGCCAACAATGAACATTCTAAAAGAAAAGATGGGATTTGGAATAAAATTTAAGAAAGTAATACATCAATTACACTGGTACCTTGGCTCACGAACTTAATCCATTCCAGGACTGGTCATGATCCAAATTGATCGTGAGCCATATATCACTTCAATATATGGAGTGATATTGAATTATAATAATTAAGGGAAATAGGTGATCATCCTGGTTTAAAAAGGATATGAAAAGATTATTAGGAGAATTCAAAATCCCTTTTTAAAGACTACGATGGAAGTATGGGAAAAATGGAGATAGCAATAAATGCCAGCAATTTCTTCGTTAACACCAGTGGATAAATAGATGGATATAAATACAAAAATAAATATATTGTTTATTTTTATTATATATTTATAATAAAGTTATATTTATTTCTTTAAAATATTAAAGATTGGAAAACATAAAAAGCATTATACAGGCAGCAAAATAACTGCAACAGGAGTAGCAGATTAAAGAAAAAAGGCCTAAGCAATAACAAGAATTTAACTCATGTCCTGCAGTCCTTCCAGAAAAGTCCAAACTGTCTGAATTGCCCCTTAGTTTGAACTTGTAACAGTTATGTATTACATTTTTTAAAATGGACACACAACTTGTAGAGATGCTTAGAAAAGGAGATTTGTCTTACTTGTTTTAAGTATTCATATCCTGCAACTCCAATCCAAGATGTTTAGGTAAAGAGAAGAAAACAAGGAACAAGTTTTCTTTGGCTGTAATTAGCTACAACAGATTGCAGCCTTTAAAAACAAAAACAAACAATGTGCTAATAAGCAATATCACTTCTGTAACAGACCCCGCTGCAACTTCTTATTATAGTTTACTGTGCTGCATTGTGTAATTATGGAGGGAAAAGCTGATTCCGTAATTGAATCCACTGTGGCTTGTTACAAACTAAACTTAGGACCGCTCCATGGGGAGGTATATGCTGATGTTAATGAGAATGGCTTAACATTAGAAAGCACTAATGAACAAACTCAGAACTGAGTTTAGGACCTCATAATTTGAAAGTCAGGATGTGTTGCGAATTAACAAACCTTGCTTTGAAGCTCTGCTATCATGTCCATGCAATCTTCAGCTTCCCAGAAACTTGTTTGGAATACTGTTCTCATCCATGCTGGAGCATGAAGGAGGGAGGGGCTGCTGCTCCATGGTACCAAAGCATCTCACCTTCTTACTTACAGTGAATTAAGACCTCATCAGCATCAGTCCACTCGGATATCTGCCCCGCATCTGAGTTGGCAGTTTCCACCTGTATGACTGTATTATTATTATTAAATGTGGTTTATGAACCATTAAAATAATTTGATTTGTTAACCGAGTTACAGAGCAATCTTTCTCGTTTGGGTAGGTGGGTGAGTGGGGGATCCAAAGGTGGAAAAACTGCCTTATATCCACTTGTGTGGCTTTCACCAGCAGGAGAAAATGGCAGAACCCCTCCCCAGAAACACTTTCTACTCCAGGCTTTTGTATTTCTTGAGTATATCTATTTGTAAGAAACATGGCAGGACTTCAGTTCCTTTGCATCTACAGCCGGCGTCCCTAGGAACTTCACATGGAACATCTTCATTTTGTGTTCTCCCATGATGATGAAAAAGCATGACTCGATCGCCTTCCAAGGATGGACCTCCAGGACCCCATTGCTGCTTGAGGCAAAGCAAAGAGGGTGCCCTCCTTTATTCTACACATAGAAACCAACTGGACTAGCAGTTGAATCTTCATCTTCATCTATCTATCTATCTATCTATCTATCTATCTATCTATCTATGCATTTATTTATGCATTTATCTGCTGCTCCCTACTCCTAAAAGAGTCTCTTCATCGCTTAGCAACTTCCTGGTAGCAAGGCTAGTTTAGGGAATGCAGGATAAGTTGTGTGGCATACACAGCTCTTTCTTGCAGGACATGGGAATGGCTATGGGTCTCAGGACGAATGCCTGGGAGCCTGCCATGCTATGCCCAGCACCCGCTGCCTCAGGCAGTTGCCTCACTCTGCCCAATGGCAGACCACCTTTTCCATCCATGGAGGGGGAGAGCTGAAAAACCTTCCCCTGGGATGCCCTCATCAGCACAATAAGGCTGCAGTCAAAGTGAAATGATGATCAAACAGGAACAACTGAAGGATGAAACTGGAAGGGCTGTCAGTGCTTATTATTCATAATAAAATGCATAACCCACTTTTTCCTCTGAATGCAGAATGCCAAAGTGGCTAACAACAATTATTAAATGTTATCATAACAATAAATACATGAATAGCCATTAAAATATTGGCTGTTTTAATATGAAAAATATGAAAAGCATTATGGAGGCAGTAAAATAACAACGGAAGCAGCAATTAAAAAACTAAGCAATAATGAATCAGAAGGCTTGCTAGAAAAGAAAATTTGTTGAGGGGTGACAAAACACTAACAAGGAAAAGATAATCTAAGCTCAAATGGCAAGGATTTCCTGTGGGCTGTGGATATCTCAAAAAAAATGTCAAAAATGTGCATCAACCATTCATTTTGGTGTGAACACTGAAAAAGCTTTTGATCAGCTATAGTGGCTATAGTTAAAGATGGTATTGAAATGTTCAAATATGTTTTGAACTTTGATCGGTTTACAGAAAGGCTGACCAGTATGGAAATAACAAGTCCTGATATTTAAGGACCCTGGGGTATAAATAACGTAACAAAATTAATATATCAATAGGATATGTGAGTTTAATTTCAGGGATTTTCTCTTTGTTATTTAAAGCATGATCCTATGCAAGTCCAGACAGAAAAATGGGCTACGGTGTCTTGGTCATGCTGGGAGTTACCATCCACTGCTCTGCCTAAACTTTGGAACATCTGATTTATCAGTCTGGAGTCCAAGTTCCTGGCAAGTGTGCCCAGTGTTTGTGGGAATCTTGCCAGGGACTGAACCCCATACGTTGCACAAGAAGCACCCCTGTTCCATGTCAGGTGGTGTGGAAGTGGGATGCTGCTACTGGTTTGTTCCCTTTGATTGGACACATCATGGATCCAGCCTCTGAGTGATCCAACGTTGTGTGAAGGCTTATCGCGACCTGGAGTTCAGGTGGTTGGTGTTCATTCTTTCTGCTGGACATTTGCCATGCTGGTGTGTCTCAGCTCTGAGGATATGGTTAAAGTCCAATGGTTACAGTCCGATGTATCCCAAGAGAAGATACTAATACCACAAATATAGTAGCTAACTTCCAGTAGCTTGGTGGAAGCAGAATTTAAAATACAATTATTAAGGTATGAAGGGTAAATAATATTTTTCAACAATAATGCATCCAATTCAAACAGTATTTCTATAAATTTATATATTAAAATAAGAGTATTAATTTGATAGAAAAATGATGAAAATTCTCAGCAATTTACTTGATGGCACAGTTAAAAAAGAAATAGACATACTTTGATAATACAGTTGAAAGAGTAATAATGCATTGGAAAAGATATAACAAACATTATTCAGAGAAACCCTCAAAAGAAAAGATTCTTTCTTAAATTAGAGAAAGTGAATCAACTGCACATAACCTCAGCTGGTATAGAACATTATAAAAATAAGTAACTATGGAAGAATGTACTCAACAATATTTTAAAATGATCTAAGTGCCATTTCCACATGACTTTCACAAGTGACTGCAGCAGGATCCCTGTATCCATGTGGATTGGTTCTAAACTCCTCGGCAGGTGCCTGAAACTGCAGTTAATAGTGAACACTATATGCCCTATATTCTTTTCTTTTCTTTTCTTTTCTTTTCTTATTTCATTCATTCTTACCTCAGCATATAATTTTTTTCTTTCCTTATTAAATCAAGAATTTTTGCTTACAGGAAGCACTTTATGACTTTTCTTTGGCAATTCATAGCACTTTACAACTTCTGTTTCAGGTAGAGGTCAACCACAGTTAACTGAAAATGTGGTAACTGAACCAGTGTTTACAGGGGTCCTGTTATATTATATATGTATTTAATTATTAGCAACTCCTTTGGATTACCAGATCTGAGGTCAGAAAGGAGCTCCAACACTGAAGCTGGGAATCCATGCTCTGATCCCCTCCTTCACAACCAGCACCAAAACAACTAGGCTGGGTGTCAGAAATGCAACCTGGGAGTGGGGAACTGAGAGGAAAGTAGAACAGGGAGGGGAAAAGACAAGAACTGCCAAGATATGAAGAATCCTAACAGCTCTCCATTCTCCTCCCCTCCCCTCCCCTCCAAAGCACCCCAGCCAGATGGCTGAAAATGGCCATCTATCTATAATGCAGAAAAGCAGAAATGGGGAAGTTGAAAATGCTTTTGTCACTCTCAGTCTGCATACATAGCATGTGTGTAAGTCTCCAAGTTCTTACAAGTACTGGGGACGCAACCCACAGGTCTGCACCCCAAACTGCATTATATTTGAAAGATTACCAACACATGGAAAGAGACTGGGAATAGGACAATTGGCAGTAGCAACTGTAGAGAACCAAGCAGACTGACAATTACCTACAAATATTGGTAAACGTGAAATCCAGAGAGAAAGAGAGAGCCCTGTGGGCCATTATTTCTTGTTGCGGAAAAAGCCTGTGATAGTGTAGAATAGGAATATCTGTATCAGTTCATAATGTCGTAGAGTAAAATGGTGCTGTATGTTTTTGTAAATGGAACTGGAACTGATCTTTTCAGTTTGAAATTTTGACCAGTCATGAATGCTTATTGTCACCACTTCTGTTTCAATAAAACCAAGAGCAGAAATTTGATCTAACCAGAACATATCTGGATTAAGATTATGATAAATTTAACAAGTGGCATGGGGAACCTGTAACACCATTTTCTAGAAAAATCAGCTTCTAGCAGCCTGCTAAACCACTGTTTGGAACTCAGTTCTTCAAGTAAATGATGTAGAGGAATGTTTTCCTACCGATGCCCCATTTTCCAAAAAAAAAAAAAAAAAAAATCAGCAAGGAAATGGGGCATGCTGAGATAGAAGGGAAACCAGGGCATTTTGCACTGGCTGACATAGGTAGGTTATTTGGGCGCCGCAGGGAGCAAAGCATGCAGGGAGAATCATTCCATGCATCCTGCTTTCCAACAAGATCCCTGGGATAGGGAGAGAGAGAGCGGGAGAGAGAGAGGCTTTAGCATCCATTCTCCAGCAATTCTCATCCAGATCACTGTTTCTCTAATATAAGGAATACCTGCATCAACTCTAATTAAAAACAACAAAAGAGGGCAAACAGCAATCCTGTTTGCTGGGGAGGGGGATTAAAGATTATCTCCACCAACAGCAATCGTGTGTGTGTGTGTGTGTGTGTGTGTGTGTGTGTGTGTGTGTGCGTGTGTGTGTAAATGCATGAATTTGTATGTGCAGCCCACTTGTGTAGGACTTTCCCTGTGTGTGTGTGATGTTTTCTGTGGGAGAGGTAATCAATGTGCTCCCCACCCCCAAAAGGTTGGGGCCCCCCCACTTCAGAGTATTGCTGATGATATCATTTTAGTTTGGGAAGACCCAGAAATGTCATTTGGGAAAATCTCAGAATTTCTTAGGGAATATGGCCACATTTCAAGATAAAAGAACAACTTGCATGGCTAGGTAAAATACAGTAAAAGATAACAGTGACTGGGGATCCTCCACCATTTTCGGTCAGTGCACAGATATGGAATTTTGAGAAACTGTTGTGGGCACCCTCAAAAGATGCTTGCCATGGGATTGGGAGCTGGCCGTTTTGGCCAGCCACACAATATTATTTTCTCAAAGGCTAGATTTTTGAGACTGAAAGACAAGTAGCTTACCCAGGTATGCAGCAGAAGGGAACTGCGAAACACAAAGCAAGTAAAGCTGGTACTGGAATGCAGCCTTTTGCTTTGCAGCAGCCTCCCCCCTCCAGGTTTTTTCCTCCACCCCCTCCAACCAGGCTTAAGAAATGATTAAAAAATCAGGAGGGGCAGGGCAACTGTTGGGCAACAAGACAGGTATCTGCAGGCACATTAGTAGCCAGGGCCACCACTTTGGAAATAGAAATAGATCATCTGGAGCAGCTTTGGAAGGCACTGGGGGCCACAGGGTGGAGGGGGAAACCATTCTAGCATTGGCTTTCACTTGGCTGGTGGATAGCCAGGGTGAGATACAATCCAGAATGTAGTAAGTTTCATCTCAAAAAACAATAGATGTGCTTTCAACAATTGTTTGGTAAATCAATGTTCTGAAAAACATTGATAGATAGTTTGATATTATTATTTCTTCTAATATTGATAAATTAGCAGAATAAATTCTATACCGACAGTGAATAAGATGAAATAGGGTTTTCAAACTTGGAAATCCTCTCCTGCCTAGTGGCCTCTCCTGCATGGTATACGCCTAAGTTGCAGGCGATGAAGCAGACTGGGAGACAACTAGAGCACAGGTGGAGGAAATCTCGGGACAAATCTGACCGAACACACTTACCTGCACATTATTGTGCCTATGCTGTGGGGGTGAGGGCGGCGAAGAGGCAGTTCTTCTCTGCTTCTATTGCTTCCTCACAGTGCCGCCTGGCAGAGCTTTTCCGAGTGGTGAGAGGCCTGATACATTCTGGCCAGGAGAAGGAAGCGGTCGCACCTTTGGCAGCCCGCTGTGACGACTTTGCCCAGCACTTTAGGGAAAAAGTCACTCAGATTCGCCGTAATCTGGACTCCACAGTTGAATCCAGTATGGGAGGTGTCCAGAGTGCCGTCTACTTGTAGTCCATCATTATTGGATGAGTTTCAGTTATTGTGGCCTGATGATGTGGACAAGGTGCTTGGAATGGTACGTCCCACCACCTGTCTCCTGGACACTTGCTCCTCTTGGCTACTTAAAGAAGCCAGTTACGGGATTGGTCCCTGGGTCCTGGAAGTTGTCAACACCTCACTGAGGGAGGGCCGGGTCCCTACCCCTTTGAAGAAGGTGGTGATTTGGCTTATCCTGAAGAAGGCATCCCTGGACCCAGAGGTGGCCGCCAATTTTAGACAGTTGGCCAACATCCCGTTCCTGGACAAAGTGTTAGAGCAGGTGGTGGCGGGACAATTCCAGGCACTCTTGGATCAAACGGATTATCTGGACCCATTTCAGTCTGGTTTCAGACCTGGTTATGGCACTGAATCTGCCTTGGTCGCCCTGTATGATGACCTGTGCAGGGAGAGGGACAGGGGGAGTGCATCCCTGTTGGTTCTCCCGGACCTCTCAGCAGCTTTTGATACCATTGACCATGGTATCCTTCTGGATAGGCTGGCCAGGTTAGGAGTAGGAGGCTCTGCTTGGCAGTGGTTCCACTCCTACCTGACTGGCCAACTCCAGAAGGTGGTGCTGGGGGACTATAGCTCTGTGCCACGGCAGTTGTGCCATGGGGTTCTGCAGGGCTCTATTTTGCCCCCATGCTTTTCAACATCTACATGAAACCGCTGGAAGAGGTCATGAGGAGGTTTGGGCTGCAGTGTCACCAGTATGCTGATGACACCCAGCTCTACCTCTCATTTACATCTGCTCCAGGTGAAGCTGTGGCTGTGCTGAGCCAGTGCCTGGCTGAGGTAATGGGCTGAATGAGGGCCAATAAACTGAGCCTCAATCCAGATAAGACGGAAGTCCTGTTGGTGGGCATTTTGCAGTTTCAAGTAAGTGACTTTGACCTTGTCCTGGAGGGGGTAGCACTCCCTCTAAAGGACAGGGCCCGCAGCTTGGGAGTGCTCCTTGATCCAGAGCTGTCACTGGAATCTCAGGTGGCGGTGGTGGCAAGGAGTGCTTTCCTACAGCTTCAGCTGATCCACCAGCTGTGCCCTTACCTAGACAAGCACTGCCTAGCAATGGTGATTCATGCTCTGGTAACCTCCCGGTTGGATTACTGTAATGCGCTCTACATGGGGCTGCCCTTGAAAACAGTCTGGATACTTCAGCTGGTACAGAATAGAGCTGCCGGTTGCTGACAGGGACCGGTCATTATTCTCATATAACGCCGGTCCTCTACCAGCTACACTGGCTTCCAGTTGAAGTCTGGGCCCAATTCAAGGTGCTAGTTTTAGCCTATAAAGCCCTGAACGGCTTGGGACCAGGATACCTGAAGGAGCACCTTTTCCCTTACATGCCCTCACACCCCTTAAGATCTGCAGGAGAGGCTTTGATCCGGGAGGCCTCTTTAAAGGAGATAAAAAGAACAACTACCCGGAGCAGGGCCTTCTCTGTGGTGGTGCCCAGACTATGGAATGTGCTCCCTGGAGAGGTGCACCTGGCACCGAGTTTATATTCTTTTCGGCGCCAGGTTAAAACCTTTTTATTTAATTGCTATTTTAAAAATTAATATTTAATCATTAACAGTTGCTTTTTTTGTTTTTGCTTTTATATAATTGTATGTAATTTGGTATTGTTTTATCATTTTAATTGTACATTTGGGAGCTGTCCCGAGATGCCGAGGCGTGTGGTGACAGCATATGAAAGTTTAAAATAATAAATAAATAAATAAACGACAGCATTGTGATGAACGCACACACCACCTGCCTGAGGAGCAGGCCAGCCTGCAACCTTTCCTTCCAGTTTTCATATTGTCACCATTTATTGCCACTATCCATCAATCTAGAAATTAGTTACTTATGCAAATTTTAAGGTCTATGGGTGGGAATAGCTCCAGGGATGAGCTATTCATTTACTTAATTTATACCCCACATTTCCATGAAAAATAGTGCTCAAGATAGCTGACAGTAAAATACAGATACAAACTTTAGAATTTAGACATGAAATACATCAGTTAAAACCAGTGCTTTTTTTGTAAAAAAAAAAAAAAAAAACTCACTATCAGATAGCAGACACCATAGCAGCCTGCAGGCACTATGTTAATGATGTCTGCTGCTGATCTGTTCAAAATTCATTGAAAAAAAGGTGCCGGAACGCCATTCCGGTGCGTTCTATGACAAAAAAAGCCCTGGTTAAAACACACATTTCAGGCCCAAGTCCAGATGGGGTGGATGGAGTGCCTAGGAGCAGCAACGATGCCACATGTTGTCCTGGTTCTGTGTTGCCTTATGATGAATTGGCATGAGTGCACGGTGCAGAAGGACAGCATGGAGGGTAAGTTGTAAGCAAGCACAGTTTCGGACATTGCATAACATCATTGGTCCCATCTACCAAGGCATGAGCTTTTGCTTCTCATTCCCTGGATTTGTGGGGCTTGAATCAATATGAGATAGCCTTAAGTTGATCTGGCAGGTTTTCTGATAGATAAACTTAACTTTTAGAATGAACAATATGGGAAGGCAAACAAAAAGGATGGGACAAAGGACAATGTTGACATGTTCCTCTTTCCAATTATTTATTATTTATTTATTAAAACATTTTTATGCCGCCCCATTCGCCGAAGCCTCGGGGCGGCTCACATCAAGCCTCGGGGCGGCTCACAACATAACCTTAATTAATTAACCTTAATAAAGTGGTGTCTGATATTGCTAATGGGCTGGATGAAGGTAAATACAACAGTAGCTTAATCCAGGCAAGATCAGAAGTGCTCTTGAATGGAGTTGTATTCCCTGCACTCCTGAATTCATCCTTAAACCAGGATGTTCAGTTTTAATTAGAAGCCAAGCGACCGTTTGCACAGCTGAGGCCAGTATGCCAATTGTGCTCCTTCCCGGAAAAGTTGGATCTGGCCAAGGCTACATACTGTTTGGACGACTGCTAAAGTCCTAGATGACGCTGCTTTGAAACATGTTCAGGAACTTCAGCTGTTTACAGGCACTGTTCAGAATTCTGGTTTTTACTTATAAAGCCCTACATGACGTGGGACCAGACTCCTTGGAATGCTTCATTTTGCCTTATGAGCCTGTTGTGGTTTTAAGATGCTCAGGAATGGCCTTCCTCTTTGTCCTTCTCCCACATTTTGCAGGAATGCAAGGGAGGGCCTTCTTTCTGCAGGGCTGGTCCAAAGCTCTGGAATTTCCTGCCAAGGGAGACAAGGCTAGTTCCACATGCATATTCCTTCTGCCAGCAGGCAAACCCATTTCTGTTCAGAAGGGCTATTGCTTGTTAAGCTGCCTTTTTTGCTGAACTAGGTTTTAACAGTTACATCATATTTCTTTGAAATGTGTTTTTATCAAATTGATTTTATGATGTAGTTCTGTTTTAATTTTCTCATCTTTTATATTTATTTTACTATGGTCAGCTCTATTTTTAGAGAAATGGTAGGATCTTAAATAAGCACATTAATAAATAGTGTTTAATAAATAACAAATATTGCAAACAGTAACCTTCCTTAAATGGTGTTCAAGAGTCTTAAGTTGCTTTTAAATAATTTACATATGTTCAGTCAGTAATAAATTATATTAGTGTAATTCACATAATCTCAACAGGTGGCACTGTTGCCTTTTGCTCTTATTTTCACAAATTATTTTCACAAATCTCAGGGTTAGTCAGATTAGAGCCGCCAGGTTTTTGACTGGTGTCAGTAGCTTTGAAAGGTCTTCACTCTTTCTGGGGGCAATTGGAGTGCTGGTTGGTTGCCTTTAAAGCACTGGTTCCCAACCCTTTCTATGCCCCACACCCCTAGACAATGTTCGATTTATGTTCACATCTCCTACAAAAGTAATATCACATTTGAAGATGAAGAGGTAAAATTTTTGAACCACACATTAAACCACATACAGTGCTGTGGGTGAACAAATTGAACTAAAAAAATAAGATTTTATCTCAGTGCATAAAATTCAAATATAAATTGAGCAATTAGGAAAAAATGTTAAAAAGTAAAATCAATCCCAATTGCCAACATAAAATTCAATTATTTCTTTGTTCCTGCTTCTAATTCATGATTTTGTCAAAACATGGAACTGTCTTGCTGATTGCGATCCACAAGGCTGCCTGTGGATTCAGCTGATGCCTAGATTTTGTCTTGATCGACAAAAGAGAACTGAATCCAAATGCAAGCAAAATAATAATAATAATTTTTATCATTAGGATAATTTTTGGCGAATCACAATGCAGCCTTCCTCTTTGTAGCACTCCCTGCAATGCCATCTCACACCCCCTGGGGGTGTGGGCACCCCAGGTTGGGTACCCCTGCTTTAAAGGTATATATGGCTTAGAACCCAGGAACATGAAGGAGGACCTACTCCCTTACTAACCAGCCCGTGCAATGAGGACATCTTAAAAGGATCAACTTTAGGTGTCACACACAGTAAGGTAAGGCACACAGTGACAAGACATGGATCTTCTTTCCATGGTGGAAAGAATTTCCCTTTTGCGGAATTCCCTCCTTGGAGAGGCCCATCAAGCACTTACATTGTTAACCTTTGGCCAGCAAAATATATTTATTTTCCCAGCCTTTCTTAGTTCTTTAGCGTATTTTGCTTTTTAACATGTTCTTGACATGGTTTATTTCTGTATTTTTTTTCAACTATCCTGAAACCTCCACTGAGGAATAGTACATAAATCTTTACTTGTAAGTGCAATCTTTACAATTCCCAATTGTATTGTACTCCTAACACTGTGTACTATTGTGAAAGCTCACCAGAAGGAAATGGATACATTTGAAACGTGGTGCTGCAGGAGAGCTTGGCAAATATCTGGGACTGACAGAAAGATGAACATACAAATCAAGGCAGAACTTCCCCTGGAAAGCTATTGCACTGAAGTTTGTACTTCAGACACATCATGAGGAGGCAAAACTCTCTGGAGAAGTCAATCATATTAGGGAAAGGAGAAGGCAGAAGAAGAAGGGGAAGGCCAAATATGGAATGGACCAGCTCCATGAAGGAAGCCTAGACTTCACAGGAGCTGAGCAGGGCTGTGAAGGACAGTATATTTTGGAGGGTGTCCCTGCAGGGGGTTGCCATAAGTCAAAGATGAATTGATGGCACACAACAGCAACAACTAAATAAAATAAAGACAGAAATAAAACATTAAAGCACTATATTCTTGAATCTTACATCTGCCTCTATTTTCTAATAGAGAAAACGTCTGTTAATGCAGAGGCACAAAACCCCAGGACTAGAGCCTCAGCTTGGCGTTCTTCGGGTCCCCCCATATCCTCGCAAGGCTGTGCCCACCTGTCCTGCCCTCTCCCTCAGCCATGGATCATTTGGTGGTCACCTGGCTGCAGTCCCCCCCGCCCCCCTTTTGAGAGAAGGCTTCACTGCTGGCAGTAAGGCTCTTGTGAGGCTAAGCTGTTGGAGGTGGAAGATGCAGGAGAAAACCTGGTGAGATTTTTTGGCTCCAGCCCATTGCCTTTGCCTTGCTCCTCTTGCCTTTGGGCCACCCACTAGCAAGTGCCGTCCCTCAAAAGATCCTCTGGCTGAAAAAGGACCTGCACCCCTGCCTTAGTCCAGTCATGCAATCTAATATTGCTAATTATTGGAAAGCACGTGGTAAAAGTAAGAAGGATGCCCTGCCTGGGGCGGGAGAGGGGCTCTTATCATTGTCATTTTATTCCCACCTTTCTTCCACGGAGCTCAAGGGAGCGAAATTTGTTCTCCTCTCTTTTTTATCCTTCCGGCAACCCAGTGCTGGGCTGGACTGGGAGAGAGCAACTGGCCCAAGGTGACGCCATGAGCTCCACTGCTAAATACAGACTTGTATTCAAGTTTCTCCCATCCGAGCCTAAAGCTACACTTCACTACAGTCAGTGAAGTGTAACTACTACACTTCACTGACTTTCATTGTCTAAGGATACACTCAATACTGTAGATAGTTTTAGTTGTGACATCTAAAAACAAAATGGAGAGACAGGGTACTCAAAAATGTGCATTGAAGGTGTTTTCCTGGTGCAAGCAGTAGAAGGCATCCATTGAAATGAACCAGCAGGGCGGCTGAACTGAATAGAAAGAGGAAATGTCATCAGATGTTCAGAGGTCACAGAATTAACGATCAAGAGGTGCAGTCAAGCAGGGTGTTCTTGCACAACCTTATGCAATAAACGGAAGCTGCACCAGAGGACAATATGAAATGAACTAAAGATGGATTTCTTCAAACAGTTCCTCCTCTATATTCCAACTAACATGTACATAAATTAGACATTGATGTTGCTTGCTCCATATGGCACAGGGAACACGTGATGTCCAATAATTGCATACATGGCTGAATTTAGGCAAATGCAGATTGCTTTTCATGGTACCAGTGCGAGAGCATCTACAACTGCTGACCTGCTTCCTTCATTAGTTGACAAAGGCAAATAAACCTTCAAGAGATGGGGTGCCAAAGTAAATATCCTGGGAGATGTAAGTGCCACCTGTACTTTAGACTTTGCAGTCATCACAACCTCCACTTGTCAACTGCCTTAAACATTGCTATTTTGACCTCTGCTAAGATTAGTGATACCACCGAATTTCACAATCAGTAAATTTGTTGGTTGAAACTCAGGCATTCAAAATGCCGACCTTTGCAGTGGGCCAGAATCATAGCCTTAAAGAAACAAGTATTAATTTCAGAATACAGCATGAGCTTCGGCGCATGCACAGTCTGCCTCTAAGCTGTGGCATTTCTACTCATGTGCTGAGTTGCAGAGGGCGCCTTGCTGAACTTTTCCCACAAATCAATCACGCTCAACGAAACGGTCATGTAGCTCGTATATACTCCCACATATGGATCCTTATGTCCCTCCTCCATATACCCATCACTGACAGCAAATAAACATGATAAAGAAAGGCCGCATGGAAACGATCAGTCGGGAAGGGATGCATCATATCATGACTCATTAGTTCCAAACGATGGTTCCAAAATGAGGTTTGATATGCACATGCACCCAAAAAATGTATCACAGAACTAGACCTCAGATTTAAAGAGAACTCTTATTTCAGATTACACAGATTACTCTCTGATGCACCCATGCATTCACTTAGGATAAGTTTATACATCCCTGTCTAAGATCCATTATGGTACTTTTACATTCTCCATAGAAATATGCTTGGGTCACACAGAAGCAAAGCAATTATTCAGATACGGGGAATATTTATTGTGTGTGCAAATGGCAAAGACTGTATGTAAGAGACAGAGATTCTCAAAATGTGGAAAGCACGCAAAAACTGAGAGGGTTGCAAGTGTAGAAGCGAGTCTGTATGGCATCCCAAAATATGCTTTGGCCCAGCCGTATCATTTATCTCCATGACCATTCAAGATCCATAAGAATGCTCTTCAATCAGAGTCACTGCTCTTGTTTTATTTTATTTTTCGATTTATATTCTGCCTTTTTCCTACAAAGAGCTCAAGACAGCTTATATCATTCTCCTCCTCCATCTTATCCCCACAACAACAACCCTGTGAGGTAGGTTGTGCTGAGAGTCTGTGACTGGCCCAAAGTCACCCAGTTGGCTCCATGGCTGAGCGGGGACTAGAACCCAGATTGCCTGAGTCCCAGTCCCATGCTCTTAGCCACTACACCACACTGACTCTCTCATTCTTATGGGATGTGAGCGTGTGATGACCCCAAATGATACTTAGAAATAAGAAACAGGGGTATGCATGCCCCCCTCCCTCCAGGAAAGTGTCCCATGCCAACAATTGCCAATCCATAAAGGATGGAGGTATTGCAGCCTAGACTAAGCTCTGGGCATCATGCACTGACAAAATAGGAACATATTCTCTGTGAGACGCCTTAGGTCATACGTCACCCACATGAAGCACAGGGTTGGATGCAATATGGGGCACCTCAAAGGCAACAGTCTGCTTGTATCCATGGATGATTTGGGGTGGGCCAAAGGTTCTTGTGAAGTGCTCCTCCAAGGGCTATAACCATAACTGCATTTGCCATTGCCGTGGGCCCAGCAGACTTGACCGTGTCTTGTTCCTAAAAGAAAAGCTGGGCCTGCACATGATGCTGGGGCATCTGAGAGTGATGGGGGAAAGGGTTCCCACTAAAATTACAGCATTCACTGGCTCTGGCCCACAGATGCCTATGGAAAGCATTCTGCTTTCCGCCACTCCATACAAGTATCTGCACACAGAGACCAAAGAGATTGCTGGCAGGGAGAGTTGGGATAATCAGAAAAATAGAGTAAGGTAGGGTGGGAATGTTAAATTTATATTTATTTATCTATCACTTTTGTATACCATCACAATAGCCCCATGGCTCCCTGGACTGTGGACGTAACAAAACTGTAAGACAGCATAACCACATAAATAAAACAATTAAAACATTAATATCAATAAACAATAAAACAATACAACATCCTCATCACAGCAAGGGGGCCAAGCAGTAGCATACATTAATATACCGGATAAATCTTAAAAGCTCACAATTAAAATACCAAATTTACTAGTGAAAATGCCAGTCTTGTCAAGCCAGAGAATCACAAAGATATGCTGCCTCCCTGGCACCAAAATGAGTTGTGTGCACCAACAAATTCACACAACCCACTGACAAATACCCCTTCCTTCTCTTCCACATGGAACTAGCAACTTGTCCATGAGAAACTTCGCTGAAATAACATCAGACTTCAAAGCTCTAGGAAGGAGTATCAAAAACACTGGGGTCCAGATAGCCTTCGCCCCAATCTTATCAGTATGTGGAAGAGGAACTGTTAGGGAAAGAAAAAATCCTTCAAGTGAATGACTGCCTACAATGGTGGTGCTGTAAAGAGAGACTTGGGACTCTGGGACCCCAAGCTAAGGTTCCTGAGATGGACTACTGATAAATGATGGGCTGTACCTCACAAAGAACAGGGAGCATGTCTTTGGCCACTGCATGAAAAAGTTCATCAGGAGGGCTTTAAACTGAAACATGTATTTCAACAGAGAAAAAACTTCAAGTGGGAAAATGTTGCAAAGACCTGTAACGTTTAAACCAGAAATATTTCTGTTAGGCTTTCTCCCGGATGATATTGATAAACAATAGACTTGACTTTGCATGTAATAACAGCGGCGAGGATCGCATATGCACAGTGTTGGAGAAATGAAGAGCTACCGGCTGAGATTTGATCTTGAACAAGATATTGGACTGTGCAGAAATGGACAGACTGATTTTATCTCTTAAGGAAAAAGAAGATACAGTTTACTACCGAACATGGGACTTTTTCTGTCAATGGCTACAGAATCAGAACTCTAATTCGGGCTGAAATACATAGCATTTGTAGAGAGAAATAAGACTGTACACAGTATGTTTGAAGTCTTTGGAATAATTATTTGTTTAGTGAGTAGAAAACAATAAAACTTTGAAACACAAAAAAAACCCTCAAGCATGGCCCAACGGCAGTCTTCCAAAACACACAGAAAGAAAACCAGAGCACAACAAGAATGAACTTTGATGTCTCTACACCAGTGCCCAGAGTATGGGAAACAAGCAACACAAACTTGAGCTCCTAATACATGAAGGCAATTACGATCTTACAGGAAGAACTGAAACTTGGTGGGATGACTCACATGACTGGAACTCTGTTCAAGAAAGAGAGAGAGGACAAAAATGGAGGTGGAGTCACACAGGAATTGATATTCCAAAAAGACCCATATATCTGCACAGAACTACAAAAACTTAAATAATACGTTAAATAAGTTAACTTAAATAATGGAAGAGGAAACAATTCCAAACTCTTGGAAGCAATCCATGATAGTATTAGTAGCAAAACCTAATAAAGACGTTACAAACCCTGGATCTTACAGACCAATATCTCTTATTAATCAAGATGCTAAGATTTTTACAGCTATATTGGTAAACAGATTGAATAAATTTATAGATATATAATGATCAATGTGGGTTTATAAGAGGTCAACAAATGTCAGATGTAGTAAGGGGAGTATTAAATATTAACTATTATATTGAGAAGCAAAACATAAAGGCAAGTATATTAGCATTAGATATATTTAAAGCCTTTGATTGTGCGGAATGGCCAACAATGAAGATTCTAACAGAAAAGATGGGATTTGGAATAAAATTTAAGAAAAAAATAAATCAATTATATTTGGAAAATCTGGCAAAAATAATTGTAATTGATGGTATTACAGAAACAATAACGTTAAGCCGAGGAACGAGACAGGGTTGCCCTTTATCCCCAATATTATATGCATTAATGATGGAAGTCCTGGCAAATGCAATTAGAAATGATATACAGATAGAAGGAATTGGAGTATGTCAGAAAATTAAAATTAATTTATTTGCAGATGATACATTGTTAACATTTCAAGATCTATAAATACTATAGAGAGAAAATATTCACATTTAAAGGAATTTGGGAAGTATAGTGGGTTGCAAGTAAACTGGGGAAAATTGGAAATGACGTTATATAATCATAATAGTGAAGAATTGGATATATTAAAAGAAAAGTATATATTAAAAATAGTAGACAGTATTAGATATTTAGGAATTGATATTCCAAAAAATAGTCAAGAATTAAAAACTAAAAATTATGAGAAGTTAAAGGAGGATATAAAAGATAAAATTGGAAAATAAGAAAAGGTAAAAATATCATGGTCTGGAAGAATAGCAGTAATAAAAATGAAAATTTTCCCAAAGATTAAGGTTTTTTTCTGGATGTTTCCAATTAAGTTTTATGATCAAGAATTAAAGGAAATACAGAAGTTATTGGAGGAATATTGTAATGGAGGGAAGAGAGCAAGAATAAGTACTATGGTATGAATCACAAAAAAAGGAGGGCTGGGTATTCCAGATGTTAAAAAATATTGGGTTGCAAACCAATTAAAGATAGTTTCGTATATTATAGCCAAAGAAAAGAAGTAATATGGGGTGATATTGAATTAAAAGAATTAAGGGAAATAGTTGATCATTGGAGAGCCAATCCATATGAACCCACTTCCTGGCAACAGGACTGGTCGCTGGAGACTGGGTACCTGTGTTCAGAGGGTTGCCCCTCACTCTTATGTTGCGGATGAGTGGATGCGCGAGTGGCAGAACAACCCACCTCACAAGCTTATGAGAGTCCTGCACATGATTCTCTGGAGGTGTTCAATGCCCCTAGTCCTGCTAGGACTATACATAAAACAAGTGTTGCTGCTTTACACACTGACATTAGCACCTCCGCCCCAAGGCACTGAAATCGGGAAGGAAGTTTGATACAGTAAAGTGGGCATACCCCCCACTCTTGATAGGCCTGGGCAGGCCTTAGACATCTACCCAGAGAAGCAGGAAAGACTGACAAAAAAGCGCTATTTGGCATTTTAATATAGAAAAAAGAGATAATGCCACAAATGATCTGGGATTGTATTTTAGAAATTTTAGTCAACAATTTGTGGTAAAGGAAGAAAAGCTGAATCCAGGAAACTGATTTGCAAACTAGCTACATCTGGCATATATTTCATTCCGATTTTGTTCATCAAAGCAAGGAGCAGAAGGGGGAACATGACGCAGAACCTGAAGTCCCACTCCCAATCAGTGGAAACTGATTGCTCAGCAACCTTTTCCTGGCTTTTGAGACTGCATCAGTACCACCCACAGGTATTTCAAGCCCCACTTCCTTTGCAACCTCAATGATTGGAAAAGTATTTTTAAAGAATAAAAAACTAGAGGGCTGGATCTTCCGAATGAGGAGTTATGAATTCTTTGTCGGTTATTGCAGCAAGTTCAGAAAAGAGTACAGTCAGTCCCACAATACATCACATTCTCTCTGACAAAATACAAGAATGTCCAAGTTGTTAATCAAAGCAAATGCTGAGCTGCTTTTGATTTAAAGAGCAAGATGTTCCTATCCCAACTGGTGCTTCCAAAACAACACACAAGTTCCATGGCACAGTCTTCGGTCAAGATCTGGGTTATTTTCTCTGCCATGTTCCCATTGATGGTGAGTGATCGGAAATGGTCAAAGTCACTCCTGCCCAGTTTCCGCAGGCGCCGGGCAGCTGCTCGGTAACACTTCCACGGCTGTGGTTCAATGAGCAAATATATACATTTAGAGGCAAGGCAGGACAACAACTTGACTAGACCACTGTCCCCATGATTCAGATGGATCCACATGGTCACAGACATACAGAAGCAAATGTCAAACGTCGAACGGCCAAACCTGCTCAAATAGCAGCTCAGCAGCGCTTCTCTTGCACTGGAGTCCATGATGTCAAGGGTGGCATAGGAAATGGAGCCAGGGAAGGGGCTGCATTGCTTGGCTCTTTCAATCAGCCCAGCATCAATGTCACAGCACAGGAGCCTTAGATCCTTCCCAGCCATAGAATGTTCTGGGCTGATTTTGCTCTCCTGCAACTCACTAAGGTGTCTGTAAAGGGCAATGCTGAGCTCCTGAAGAGAAAAGGAAAAAAGAAGACTTTCAGTATGCATGTTTCGCTCTAACATCTTCTACAACAGAGATGGCTGTCCAGCTTCTGGGGCAGCCTTAATTTGCCCTTACCAAAGTTTAATCAAGATGCATAGAATAACAATAGATTTGCTCAAACATCATTATTCTTCACTGTATAAACAAACATGTTTGTTTTTTGCATATATGTAAAAAAGGGATGTAGTGGCGCAGTGGGTTAAACCACTGAGGTGCTGGGCTGGTTGATCGAAAGGTCGACAGTTTGAATCTGCACATGAGGTAAGTTCCCATACTCTGTCCCAGCTCCTGCCAACCTTGCAGTTCGAAAGCATGCAAATGTAAGTAGATGAAAAGGTACCACTTTGGTCGGAAGGTAACAGCGTCCCGTGAACTTTGGTGTTTAGTCATGCCGACCACATGACCACGGAAGCTGTTGGTGGACAAACGCTGGCTCCCTCGGCTAGGAAATGGAGATGAGCGCTGCCCCCTAGAGTCAGGCATGACTGGACTTTAACGTCACGGGGTAACCTTTACCTTTACCAATCTTAAAAACATCCCTCTTGGATCAAGCAAACCCCAGTCCAGCATTCTATTTCCAACAAAAGCCACATGAATAACTCCAGGATTTGTCTAATCCTATTATAAACTAAGATATCTATGATACGTCTGAGGAGTCCTAAACTCCACAGCCACTGCAGTGGAAATAAGCCACATGGGTTCCGCCAGATGCTACTGGATCATTCTTCCCATGATACCTGATCATGTTGGCTGAGACCAATGGGAGCAGACTCCAACAACAGCTGGAGGGCACAGGTGCCTCACTCCTCAATGTTAACTTACTCTTTGAAGGCCCATAACTTCGGTAGGGGGTCCCATTGAATAATAAAGCTTCTCAGATCACAACTAAGAGCACAAGCCAAGACAGGATGCAGCATGCATTCATGGTAAAAGTCATGAGACAGCACCTTTTAATGACAAGATGTAGCCCTAAAAGAGTTATTTAAGCATCTATAAGAAAAAAAGCCTGGCTGGATAAGGCCAAAGGTCCATCTCATCTAGCCTCCCCCTGGTAGCTAGTTAGGTGCTTCCAGGAACCTCCTATGCAGGGCTTGAAAACAACCACCCTCCTCCACAACTTGTATCTTGTTTCAGAACATGGTGATTTCACACAACCACCCACCATGACTACTAGCCATTGACAGACATATCATTTCAAACAAACTCCCTTTTGAAGCCATCTAAATTAGTGGCCCATAAATTAATTCTGTGAATTGTGTGGGAAAGCTCTTCACTTTGTCTATGAAGAATCTACTACCAGCACATTTCTATGAACGAACCCAATTATTAGTATTGTGCAGGTGAGGAGGGCAGGGAGAGTTAGCCTTTCTTCATTCTCTTTGGTTCCGTCAATTGCAGGAAACTATTTGTCCCTGCAAAAGAAGCAGCCACCTCTCTGCCACAGTGATGATGACCCTATTCTGCGCAAGTAAGGTGTAAGCACTGAAAAGAGCCATGCAAGGAACTTGTCGGTTTAGTTAAAGGGTGCACATGCACGCATGCGCTTGCACATCCATGACCACTTCTTAACATTAAGGTATGTATCATGACACCCCCCTGCACTCCTTTCTTCCTCCAAGTGCCAAAGACTGTTTCTCTCCCCTGCACCCCCAGGAAAGGTAGAGTGGAGAAAAACTCGGCCAATCAATCAGGTCAGCACATTAGTACAACCGTTACTGTGTCCACCTTTACGGTGTACTTCTCCTCGGGAAAACTGCTGCACCTCTTGAATTCCCACTCGGCAGCAAAACATGGGAAAGAAGGCTGGAACACTACTCACTAGACACTTACGATACCCTTCCTTTCCCTTCCCTCCCCACCCCACCGATCTCTCTGTCTCTCTCACCCCCGAATTGCACCCCACGTCCAGCCCCAAAAGGGGCCCCGTACGCGGATTTGGGAACAGCTCGCTCAGCAGCGCGGCGGGCAGGAGGCGAACGCGCCCCTCCGGCGGGTGGAAGCGGGAATAGTCCGGGAAGTTCCCGAATGGCGCCGCCCCACCGGGGAGAACCGGCAGCTCCGCGCCCCCGTGGGTCTTACAGCACTCGCGCTTGGGCGCCGTCATCTCGGCAGAAGCAATTGCTGCAGCGTCCGGCTAGGAAACAAGTCGAGGAGCAACAAAGGTTCCGGGCAATGCGGACGGGAGAAGAGGATTCCGGAAACGAGGGGGCATGGGAAGGTATGTTTATTATCTCATTAATAATAAGAAGAGGGTGTTAGGAGAGCTCTGACGGGTATTTGGACTCCTTACTCTTAATGTTTCCTCATGTAACACTCCTTGTAGATCGATGTGCTATAGGCCAAGAGTGCAGCCCTAACCATGTTTCGATAGAACCGGCTCACAATAACTGGAGCATGCTGGGAATTGTAGGCTTTGTTTCTGCCTGAGCCTGCGCAGATTGCTCATCAAATCTGGTTTCAGTGAGTAAGGCGTTGCTGCGTTATTTGAACATACATCCCATTGAGCTCGAAGGGATATCCTTGGGAGTAAGCCTCACAGACAGTAAAAATACAGGGAAAATATCCAGGGTACTGTAAAGAAGCTCTTTTGATTAGTATCTCACCTTGTTACTTTTGTGTAATGCCTGTAAACGTGCTGGTGGGTGGGCTGGAAATTGATTTAATCCCCATTAGTGTGGGATGATTGTATTAGTCATAAACACCAAATAAATAATGTGTCGACCATGTTAATCAAAAGATGGGAAGTGGCTACCTAATTTGTTTAAAACCAGTGGTCAGCACAGTATAGTTGTTACGTGCTGTCTTACAATGACCCTAGGATTGAGTGACCTCCAAAAGGTCATGCCCTTGACAGCTGTTCTTGTAAACGTAAGACTGGCATCCTTCAGCACAATATTGCTTTTGTTTATACCCTACCTTTCTGTTTCAGAAATTCAAGGTTGCTTAGCAGGACTTCATCATCACCAGCACCATCATACAATAGATACATCATTCAAATTAACCCAAATCAAAATAAGTGGTACTTTTTTTAAGAATAGAAGAAGCCAGTTTACAAGTTATTGAAAAGGCCGCTCCTTGAAAAGCCAGTTGAAATAATATTTAAGAAATATTAAAATGTTTAACAAAAAGCAAGCAGCAGCGAGGTCTAGCAAATCTCCCTTGGGAAGGAAGATGTTCCAAATTTTGAGTGCTACAAGGGAAATGACCTCCTATCTTGCAATCCCAATGGTATGTCTGATGGTTGGAAACATAGAGCAGGCTACAGAAGTGGAGTGTGTAGGCCTGTCTGCATGGGAGGAAATTCTTGAAGTTCTGTGGTCCCAAGCTTGTGAAGCAAAGCAAGTGAAGCCCATGGACCTGCTACCAGCATCTGCTGGCCAGGTGAAGCCCTCATGTTGGAGGTTCTACAGAAACTTCCCACGATCCACTGTGGCTTGCTGGTGCCTTAGGGATCAGCATTGCTGGAATGGGCTGGAGTCGCCTGGCAGGCGCCATCACAAAAGTGCCTGTTTGGAGCCTTTGATCCCTGCTGCCCTCGGCTCCTAGCAACAGGCACAGCACTGCTCCTTTTATCCCTTTGGCCAAGCGGTGTCTCCACCTCCTTGTTTACTTTTGGAAACAAGGAGACAGTGTGAAACACCCAGAGGGGGAAGGAGGAAGCATGAGTGGAGCCGGCTGGAGCCGGGGGGGGGGGGGGGGGGGGGCGAGGGGGGGGGGGGGGGGGGGGGGGGAATCTGTCTCAGGACCTCAGGGGACCAATCTGGA
>NW_025336223.1:4153331-4330724 GCF_004798865.1 Varanus komodoensis | reverse complement strand
GCCTGACCGGCTCCCCAGCCCCCCACTCACCCCTCTGTCCTGCAGTTTGGGAAAAGGCCATTGATGCGGGTCTTCCAGGAACAGCTCTGCAGTCGGGAGGGAGCCCTGAGCCTGCCCTGGCCAGGCCGACAGGCTGCCAGAGAGGGCCCTCAAGTGAGCCACTTGAAGGGTTCCCCCGAGCTCCCCCACTCTACCCACTAGGCAACATGGGACTCCTGAAGTGGGCCCGGGACCATCTGTATCGCTGCAGCTGCCACTCCTCTGCATGGACTGGGAGGATCAGGGAGAGGAAGCCAGAGGAAGACTTGAGTGAGTTCTCAGTTTAGAGAAAGGGGGCAAGGCTGACGGGAGGAAGAGGACCCTGAGGCGAGCCGCTTGAAGGGCCCCCACTAGCTCCCCCCACTCTCCCCACTAGGCAAAGTAGGACTCCTGAAGTGGGTCCAGGACCATCTGTGTTGCTGCTGCTGCAGTTCCTCTGCATGGACTTGGAGGACCAGGAGCCGGAAGCCAGAGGAAGTCTTGAGTGAGTTCTCTGTTTAGAGAAACAGGGAAAGGCTGACAGGAGGAAGAGGACCCTGAAGCAAGCCGCTTGAAGGGCCCCCACAAACTCGCCCACTCTACCCATTAGGCAATGTGGGACTCCTGAAGTGGGTCCAGGACCATCTGGGTTGCTGCTCTTGCCGCTCCTCTGCATAGACTGGGAGGATCAGGGAGAGGAAGCCAGAGGAAGACTTGAGTGAGTTCTCGCTTTAGAGAAAGGGGGCAAGGCTGACGGGAGGAAGAAGACCCTGAAGCGAGCTGCTTGAAGGGCCCCCACGAGCTCGTCCACTCCACCCACTAGGCAACATGGGATTCCTGAAATGGGTCCAGGACCATCTGGGTTGCTGCTGCTGCCGCTCCTCTGCATGGACTGGGAGGATCAGGGAGAGGAAGCCAGAGGAAGACTTGAGTGAGTTCTCGCTTTAGAGAAACAGGGAAAGGCTGAGGGGAGTAAGAGGCCTCTCTCGAGTCTGGATTCTTCTGCCCAGGAGATGCCAGCCCTGTCTCCTTTCCCGTAGGTCCAGGCTCTGCTGGAGCAGAAGTCCTTCTTGAGAGAAGGTAAGAAGGACCATCTAGCGTGATGCACACACACATTCGGTCCCTCCCATCTGGAAAGGGCCATGATTTGCCAGGCATTTAGTAGCGCTGCTCTGTGCCGCAGATCAGAGAGGACACCGCTCACAGAGAAAGACTTCCATTTCCTGGCGGTCCTGGGCCTCGGTGGGTTTAGAAAGGTGAGGGACCCAGAGAGCCCCGGAGCCATTTTGGGATGCCAGGAGGAAGGAAGCCTGGACTTCCCCTCTCTTTCAGGTCTTGCTGGCCGAGTACAAACCCGAGAAGAAACTCTTGGCCGTGAAGAGTGTCCGCAAGGGAAGGAAATGTCAGAGGCGTCCTCACTGCACTGAGGTGGGAACCGGAGTGGAGCAGCTCAGCTCCATGCATCCCCTGGGGGTTTGCGTAGAGGGTCAGTCTGATGGGTGCCACCTGCCTTGGGAGAAGCAAGGGCATCGCCAGGCCAAGGCTGGGGGCAGCGGGTGGTGCTGGCGCACAGCCACAGGTTGCTCGAGCGGATCTGCTTCCTTGACGCGGAGCTGAGAGCTGTTCTGCCTGAGTCCCATCTCTCTGCCAGTCTCACTTCTCTCTGTACTTGGTCTTTTCAGGCTCGAAACAGAGAAGTGTGTGTTGCAGCTCAGCACCGAGAGGAAGCACCCATTTGTCATCAAACTTTTTGGGAGCTTCCAAACGGCAACACACGTCAGCCTGGCGATGCAGCACACTCCCACAGGTGACCTCCTCGACTACTGGCTCAGCCTTGAGTCAGGTGTGCGTCTTTCCGGCCACCCTGTTCCATGTGCGTGGCGCGGGCAGGTCTTTCCCCCACCGACCCCCAGTGCTGCAATCACGAGGCCAGAGAGGCCTTTCCCTGTGCCGCTCACACTGCTCCAGAGACACCCGGCCTTGCCAGTTCTCAGTGTCTCAAGATCCTCTCAGCCACCGTGTCCCCAGCCCCACATTCCCCAGTGGAGGTATGGGGGACAGGATGGGGCACGGTTTTCCCAGTGCAAGTGTGCAGCTCGGTTCTCCCATGCGCTGCGCCTCGCTTGATGTCCCCTGCACGGAAGTGCACTGGCCACCCGAGTGTGCAGACCACATCTGGAGCGCTCCACCATCCCCTTCTGGGTCCCCCCTCCGTGATTGGTGACATCTGCAGATGTGGCCATGAGTAGTTCCACTCATGCACAAACAAGCTCAAAAGGCTGGTCCTTACGGGGAACCCCAAGAAGGGACAATGGCACATTCGCGGCTCTGTCTTTTCCGAAAGGTTCTGTGGAGGCTGCGTCACTCTCAGGCTGGAGCCCCTCCATTTGGCCAAGATGAGTGCACAGAGCCCCCCCCCCTTTTCCGCCGGGGACCCCCCCCCCCCCCGCTCCTCCTCCTCTCACTTGGCCTGTTCTTCAGGGATCTCAAGCTGGAGAAACTGCTGGTTGATCGCCATGGCTATGTGACAATAACAGACTTCGGGCTTTGCAAGGTAGGTAATGGCCGCGGAAGGGCTCTGCACAGCCCAGGCACTGCCTGCCTTTAGGGGGTGGCCTGTGGGCCCTCCCAGCCCATAACCTCCTGCACAGTTCCTTCCAGGGATCGTCTACGGGGACATGTGGCATGCTGCAAACCATGGCCTCAGAGATCATCCACAGGAAGCCATACACGCACTCAGTGGACTCCTGGAGCTTCAGGGTCATCCTCTACCAGCTGCTCATGGGAAGGGTGAGTCCAGCACAGGTGGCACCATGGAGGCAGCAATGAAGCCCCAGGGAGCTCAGTTGGAGGAGCCGTTTTGCAGTGCGGCAACGCTTGCGTCTACCAGGGAGTCGCCTCCCCTTCCTGCCCATGCCTGGCCCAGGCTCCCATGCAGGGGACTTGGAGGCCCTGGCCCAAGCCCAGGGCTGAGCACTGCTTTGCCTGCTCCTCAGTTTCATCACGCCTTTCTTGGAGAGACACTTGCCCTGATGAACAGCATCCCGACCGCCGAGGTCCGATACCCAGCCGCCCTGTCCCAGTAGGCGCTTTCCATCATGTCTCAGGTGAGGAGAGAAGTCTTTTGTCCTTCATGCCAATTCTTTTCTGGTGCCTGCTCCAAGTGGCCCTGGGGCCCCCAGGCAATGCAGCCCCTGAAGCACACCCGGAGGGGTCCTGCAGCCCCTAATGCGGAGTCACTCTCCTTACCCTTTCCCTGAGCCTGTCCTCATCTCCTCCTGGCTTCCAGCCGCTCTGCAGGGGCCCCTTCCCCAAGAAGGGTGCAGGCTCCTTGTCTTGGGGGGCAGCCAGAGATGGGTGGCTGGAGGCCTTGTCTTACTTTCCCTGCAGTGTTTTCCAGCTGCTGATGAAGACGCTGGAGCATCACTTAGGGCACAGGGAGCAGGATGCCGAGGAGGTGAAGGGGCAAGTCTTCTCCCAGGTACGAGCTCCTTCAGGGGGACAGCGGCCTTTTTCCACCACTCCTGACGCCTTTGCTACCTCCAAGCAGCCTGCCCCATTGTCACCTGATGCTTTCTTTCCCCTTTTCTGGGCTCTGCTCTGTTCAGTTACACTTTTTCAGTTACGCTTGGTTCCGTTCAGTTACGCTTGGTTCCGTTCCATTCCATTCCATTCTGTGATGCCTTTATTTATTTATTTATATAGTAAAAGCTTTTATAGCCCGTCCACTACAAGCGTCTCAGGACAGCTTACAAGAAGGAGGACAGGGGGAATGAAAATATACAACCAAACAAGGCACTGCGTCCAACCTCAATTATAAAACCCTGAATACAACCATTTAAACATTAAAATGATGGGAAAATAAAAAGGTTTTCACCTGATGCTGAAAAGAATAAAGTGACGGCGCCAGGTGAACCTCCTTGGGGAGCAAATTCCAGAGTTGGGGCGCCACTGCAAAAAGGCCCTGTTCCGGGTAGCCACCCTCCTAATCTCCTTCAAGAAGGGCTCCCGGAGCAGGAGTTCTGCCACAGATCTCGGGGGGGGGGGGGGGGGCACCAGGGAAGGAGACGCTCCTTTAGGTATCCGGGACCCAAGCCATTTAGGGCTGCATAGGTCAACACCAGCACCTTAAATTGGGCCAGGACTTCAATTGGCAGCCAGTGCAAACAGTATAGGACCGGCATTATATGAGAGCACCTGCTGGTCCCTGTTGTTACCGAACTCAGCCAGTCAACAGCTAGGGCAAACCTGTGTGGATCCCAGACCCGAGTCAAAAGGAGCCTGAGACGAGACTTAGAGCCAAAGCCAGCTTTATTCTAGTGCACTATAGAATAAAGGGAGACAAAAGGGGACATTCAGCCCAAAGCAGTGTCTCAAAAGTTGCACCCCAGTACATGCATTTTATACCCTAGGTAACCAATTAGGTCACCTAATACACATCTAATACATCGATACATCAATGTATGCACCCCCTCCCGTGCTGGAGAAAGAGTCCTTTCTTCTGTCAAGGATCAGACATTTCCCATGTCTATTTCTTATCTGCTCGAGATTCACACAGGCTTGCCATGTTCTTTCTCCCTGCATATTTGCAACTTTCGTGCCAGCTAGAACCAGTTTCCACTGTCCCTTTGACTACTGTATTTGAGGTCAGGCTAGCTTGTTAGCTGTGGGTTACACAAAGTTCATTTTGTTCTTATCCACCCACCCTTCCGGGACAGTATAACTGTGGTGTTTTTGCTGTTTTGTTGTGGCCTTCCTCTGGCCAACTACTTTTGGGGCCTTCCTCTGGCCAACTACTTTTGGGGTGTTTTGGGGTGCTGCAATTGGCAACAGTTTCCCCCCTTCAAAGGAATCTTCTTATTAAAAGACAGATTCCTCTTGATTAGGGAGATGGGTTACTAAGCCTTTGCAGCTTTGCCTTGAAGGTGCTGGTGTGGGTGAGGGCTGTTTGAACAGTGAAACATAGAAGTATGGAAACAGAACGAGTCAGAAGGGGTCTCTTGGGTCATCCAGTCTGATCCCTGGCCCAGCCAGCTCCACTCATGACATGCCTAACATGTGCATGTCTGAGAAACATTAGAATGAATAATTGTTGACAAACACTGTCAGCAACAGCAAGCAAAATAAGGAGGAAAAGCACAAAAAAGAAAATATGCAGTTTCAAGCTTTTGTAGCCAGCTTCAGTTGGAGAACCCTACAAGTGTTGCAAACCCTGTCCTGGCTTGCTAACAATGCAATGTCTAGCAACTTTGTATGGCAAGTTGCTGAAGTTGAGCTAACTTAGTTGTATGTCTGAAATGGCATCAGCGGTTTCACTAGAAACACAGAGAATTCAGAGGCTAGCACTCTAATGTCATGGTGATTTCGGAAAACCCCAACTGGTGAAAGAATGGTACAGAGAAATAAATAGCCTACCCCGCTTTGGCAATGTCTTCCACCAATGTTTGAACTACCTCTCTACCAGCCCTTCAAACTGGCTACCTTTAGGATCCAGGGAGAAAAGAAAGGAGGGGTTTCTCTAGCTAGCAAGTTGCTCCCTCACTCCAAGAGAGATGGCTCAGCTTGCCATGAGGACTCTGTCCATCTGTGCTTAGATTAGCTACTCTTGAGAAAGCCATTGACCAGCCAGCCTCCTTCTTTGAGGTCTGGGGTGGTCAACAGGCTTGGGATTTGGTGTTTAAACTCTCAGTTTGTAATCAGTGCTGCTATCTACTTTCCTCTTCCTCTTTGTATGTGTGCGTGTCTGTGCATGTGCTCTCTTAAAATCCCTCATTTCTTTCTGTTTTTGTTTTGCTTATTCAATTTTGTTCCCCAAGCACTTGGGTGCCTGTGCACTAAGCATTGTGTACAACTCCTTGGAGTGGGGGGAGGTGCAGTTTTTGGAAACAGCTAAAAGGGTGCAGAATTAAAAAGGAAATGTACAGAAAGACAGGCCACAAGGGGATCTGATGGCAGTGATGATGAAGGCAGCACTGCAGCAGGAATGGGGAAAGGCAGGGAGCAATGGAAGCCGCCAGCCAAGATTGGAGTTTCATAGGTGAGGAAGGAATCGGTGTGATGTGCAAACAGGAGTGACACTGGAAAAGGGAATGCCCCCAGAACAAGGCCTGGGCTGTCGTGGCCACTTTGGAGACTCTAGGGGAAGAATAGGGAACTCATGGGAAGAATTCCATGTCACCCCCACAACCCCGGGAGTGAATGAGGGTGGGAGATGAGGACATGGATTTCTTGGTGGACACTAGGGCAGTCTGCTCAGTTGTGACTGTCCCAATGGGGGGAGGGGGGCACAACAGGGATCCTTGACGATGGGGCACAGGGCATCAGGCCTGCTCAGTTGTGGGGCCCTGGGGGTGCTTCCTACAGAACTAAGTCTTTTTGCCTTCAAATGAGAATGCCAGGGTTGGACAAAGAGCCAGCTGTGTTGAACCACCCTCTCTCAGGGGAGGAGGGAATTCACCCACCTTTCTCTCAAGCACTGGTTAAGGACTTGTCCAAATGGACTAGAGACTCCAATGGTGTTTTACTGCAGTATGTGAACAATCTTTTAATTGCCACTGAGGCCACAGACCAGTGTACATCTGCTGGATTTTGTTGGGTCACTGAGGAGAAGACGCAAACCTCACAAAAACAGGTGCAGTATTTGGGTTCCTGACTTTCAAGGGGGGAAATACCAGCTGCCTCAGGAAAGGAAGGAGGCGGTTTGTCAAACTCCCATTCCCCAAAGCTGTATATGCAGGCTTGGAAAACTGGCAGCCAGCGCTTTCTTGGGCCACTCATGGCTGTTCCTCAGCACCAGGGCAACTCCTGGCATGGAGGTGCGAAAAAGGTGGGGGGCTGGAGCTGGTCCTCTCCAGCACCAGTCCTGGCAGGCACCTCTCTCCACCCTTCTGCGGCGCTGGCTAGCTGGCTGGCATCACTCCTTCTCCAAGGCCAGAGCAGCCATCACTGCATTAGAGTTCATCCCCTAGAAGGCAAGGGGCTCCTCAGGGCACTAGATGCTGCAAAGGGTCCAGGCCCTGATGAGTTGCACCCGAGGGTGCTTTGGGAGTTGGCGGAGGTACTATTGCACCCACTGGCCTCCATTTTTGAGGCCTTGTGGAGAACAGGTCTGGTTACAGAGGACTGGAGGGTAGTGTCAGTGGTTCCAATCTTCAAATCAGGTAGTAGAGAGGACATGAGGAATTAAAGGCTGGTTAGCCCTATGTCCATTCCACAGAAGGCAAGGAAAAGGCTCATAAGAGGGAAAGCTCTGGCAACCCTAGATAGGGAAGGGAGGTTGGTGGCCATGCCACACAGCTTCTGCAAAAACAGGTCCTGCCAGACGAAACTTTTGAAATTCTATGACAAGATTTTGAGGTGGCTAGATGGAGGGGACGCAGTGGATGCCACTTAACTGGATTTCAGCAAGGCCTTTGACAGACTGCCACACGATATCCTGGTTGAGAAACTGATGATTTGGGGGGCAAACTGATGTACTGTCCAATGGATTAGGGCATGGCTGATGGACCAAAAGCAGAGTGTAACAATTAGTGGGGAATCTTCAGGATGGTGGCTGGTGATAAGCAGGGTCCCCCTGGGCTCTGTCCTGGGACCAATCCTCTTCAATTTTTTTCATCAACGACCTGGAAGAGGGGGTGACCAGTCTGTTCATCTAATACTCAGACAATACTAAAATGGGGGTAATGGCCGTAGCTGAGGAGCAGGTACTCCAGATCCAGAAAGATCTGGACAGACTGCGGAAGTGGGCAAGCGACAGCTGGTTGGCGTTCAATGTGGATGAGTGCAAGGCCTTGCACTTGGGAGACAGGAAGAGGTGTCACAGGTACAGGGTGGGGGACAAGTGGCAAGAGAGCAGCACTCGTGAAAAGGATCTCAGGTACTGGTCGACAGCAGGCTACACATGAGTCAGCAGTGCGATGTGGTGGTCAAGAAAGCAAGCACCACCCTTGGGTGCATAGCCAGAATCGTGGCTTCCAGATTGAGAGAGGCATTACTGCCACTCTATATGACTCTGGTGCGCCCACACTAGAGTATTGTGTTCAGTTCTGGGCCCCACATTACAGGAAGGATATAGCCAGGTTAGAGTCAGTGCAGCAAGGATGGTGGCCAGTTTGCATGGGAAGCCATATGAGGCGAGACTGAAGGAACTGGGTCTTTTCGGCCTGGAGAAGAGGAGACTCTCAGGGGATCTGTTGGTGACCTATAGGTACCTGAGCGGGTGCAATAGGGAGGTGGGCTGAGACTTGTTTTCCCCTATGGAGGAGGGCAGGACACATTCCAGTGGAGCAAAGTGCAGGGAATCATGATTAAAGGTGGATGCCAGGAAGTACTTCCTGACAGTTAGGACCCCAAGGGTATGGAATGGGCTTCCAGGGGAGGTGGTTGAAGCCCCATCACTGAAGCTCTTCAAGGATAGGGTAGATGTGCACATGGCAGCCATGTTGTGAGCGGAGTCGGCTGGATAAGAAGGCCTGGGAGCCCCTTCTGACTCGCTCTGTTTCCCCCTTCAGACTCGCTCTGTTTCTATGTTTAACTTTTGCTAAACACTTACTTATTATTGCTGAGGTGCAATAATAAGTAACTAAGGCAGGAGATTAAGAAACTGGAATGTTTCATTTCGATTACCATGGAATTATAGAATAGCAAAAATATCATGAATGTATGAATAAGAGTTCTCAAGTGCTGATCAGAAATAGTAAGTAAAGACCAAAGGCAAGGTGCAGTGCTTTTTTTGTAAAAAGAAAAAAAGGTGCCGGAACGCACATTGCTGCCGGCAGTAAGCACTCAGCGCGCGACCACACACACCAATCCCAAGCCAAGCAGCGTCCCAAGCTGAGCAGTGCCCTATCAGCACAGACACAAAAGCAGCCTGCAGGCACTATGTTAATGATGTTTGCTGCTGACCTGCTACGCCGACAGGCGATTCAAAATCACTCCGTAAAATCCATTGGAAAAAAAGGTGCTGGAACGCTGTTCCGGTGCATTCTATGACCAAAAAAAAGCCCTGGCAAGGTGTATGTAGTGAATAAGAAAGCAGAAAGCAGATGCCCCTCTTTTTGTGCAGGCGGAGGAGGAGGCCCCGCTTTGGAGAGAGAAAGAAAGGGAAGGTGTGATATTCCACTGCTGCTCAGCCCCACTGGGCGAAAAGCAGAGAAGGGGGTGCTCTTGGCAGGGGCTTCTGTCTGGATCCCAGCCCTGCTTGCAAGCATGCAATCACGACTCAACAGGTGATGAAGAACAAGCAGAAATTCCTCGATTAGAACATGTGGAGGGGTAGTCAGTTTGAGACTGGCTACGGAGCACAAAGCATGCACAGAGTGTTGTATGCAACTGCAGTCACATGTGCACGGCAGGGAGGAGAATGAGACTGCGAATTTGGGATAGACGGGATCAACAATGCAGGAGCACAGAATTATGACACAGAAACATCGAGAAGTCGTCAGAGACGTTCTGGTTGCAAGCAGAGCAGAGCAGGCTGGCCCAGCTGGTCTAGGGCCTCTGGAATATAAGCAGCCAAACTCCCAGGGAATGCAAACAGGGGTTGGACAGGGGAGGTCAAGGGGGCAGTCCCTAATATTCCCCCTTTGTTCTTCTTTCACCTTAATTCTCCCCGTACACACACACACACACACACACACACACACACACTCTTGCTTTCTCCCTTGTAACGCACTTCCATTTTCTAGGATGGTGTTGCCAAGCTTTAGTGAGGACATTCGAAAGCTCCAGTTGCCACAGCAGTTCCTGCAAGGACAGAATCACGAAGGTGGCACAAGCACGGACCGGGCAGTCTCCACAGGGGTGGCCTGCAGCAACTGCACCACTGCATCCTCCCTGTCACAAGGCAAGGTGAGCGCCCTGGAGCAGCGAGTGCCCACCCTGCAGACCATGAAGGAAAATGAAGGGTTTTCAGACAGAGCGGAGGCGCTGCAACGGTGCAGTGTCGTCCAGAAACAGGAAGCGCATCAGCGAGCTGAGGCAGCGGAAGGGAACCCCAAGGGAAGGGAAATGGGGCAACTCACGGGAAAGGGGTGACAGTTCTACGCAGAAGGCCTAGAAAACACTCTGCACCAGTGGAAGCAGTGAACTCTCCAACCACTTGAAGGTACTCGAGGAAGGGACGTGTGAGGAACCCCATGTGCAGGAACTGCACGACACACTGTGTGGCTCTGAAAGAGAGACAAAGGGCCAGTCGAGAAAGGATAAGGATACCAAAGTGTGCAACACGCCAAGGACAACCGTGATAGCTGTGGAAGATTCCCTGTTGCACAAGATGGAAAAAGCAGATGTTTGGCCACTACATGAAAAAGTCCATCAGGAGGACTTTAAACTGAAACATATATGGGAGGGAGTTGTGCAGCGTGGTGCACCATCACCTGGCAAAGACTGATATATTTCAGCAAAGAAAAAGCTTCAAGCACGGCCCAACACCAGTCTCCCAAAAAACATAGGAAGAAAACCAGAGCACAGCCAGAATGAACTTCAGTGCCTCTACACCAGTGCCCAGAGTCTGGGAAACGAACAACATGAACTTGAGTTCATAGTACATGAGGGCAATTATGTACTATGAAAGTTGGTGGGATGACCCACATGACTGGAACTCTAAACTGGTGGATCCAACCTGCTTAAGAAAAGTAGAAAGGACAAAAAGGGAGGTGGAGTTGCACTATATGTAAGAGATACATATGTATATCTGCACAGAAATACAAGAAGAGGAACTTAGCGGCCCCACTGGAAGAATCTGGCTTAATTTAAAGGGAGCAAAAAATAAGCAAAACATAGTTATCCATGTTTATTCCCAACCACCCAGTCGAAAAGACGACAAGGATGCAACCTCCGCAAAGCAACTTGCAAGCATTTCCAAGAAGAACGATCATGGGGGACGTCAGTTTCCCTGATATCTGCTGGGAGACAAATTCTGCCAAGCATGGCCCCTCCAAGAGATTCCTGTCATGTATAGCTGACAACTTTCTCCAGCAGAAAGTAGAGGAAGGTATGAGAGGATCAGCTATCCTCAATTTCATACTAAGTAACCGGGATGGCCATGCGGACAAAAGAACAACCATGGGAACTCTGGGGGAAAGTGACCATGTGATATTTGAACTCTCAATTATAAAGGAGGCAAAAGGTAACTCAAGCCAAATATGCATCCTGAACTTCAAGAAAGCAAACTTTAACCAACTCAAAAAATGTTAAGCAATGTGCCATTGGCAACACACCCTTAAGGGAAAAGGAGTCCAAGAGGGGTGGAATATCTTGAAAAAGAAGATTCTGCAAGCAGAAGTATGAACAATTCCATCAAGAAAAATGTGTAGAAGACAGCAGAGGAAGCCCACGTGGCTCCACAAAAAATTATGTGACAGCCTGAAAGAAAATAAGAACATGTACAGGAGGTGGAAGCAGGGCCAGGTCATGAAGGAAGAGTATAAACAGATAGCAAGGAGTTGCAGGGACAGCATCAGGAAGGCTAAAGTAGAAAATGAACTGAGAATAGCAAGGGATGCTAAGAACAACAAGAAAGCCTTCTTCAGGTTCAGCCAGAACAAAGGACATGAGAAAGAGAAGGGCGTCCAGCTACTTAAAGTGGATGGCAGAGCGATAACAGACAAGGAAAAGGCAGAGGTGCTCAATTCCTACTTGGCCTCAGTCTTCTCCCACAAGGAAATCTACAAGCAAGAGGAAGCACAAGCTGAAAGAGAGAGATGGCAGCCCAAGACTGACAGACAAATGGTCAAGGAATGCCAAGATGGAATAAACACCTTCAAATCTACCCGGGCTAATGACCTCCATCCCAGAGTCATAAATGAGCTAGTGGAGGAACTCACCACTGACTGTTCTCTTTGATAAATCTTGCAAAGTAGAAGTGCCAGAGGACTGGAGAAGTGCTAACATTGTCCCTATCTTCAAAAAGGGAGGAAAGAGATGAACCTGGGAACTACAGACCAATTAGCAGACCATCGATCCCTGGAAAAATTCTGGAGAAAATTATTAAAGAATCAGTCTGCAGGCATCTTGAATGACATGCAGTGATTAATAGAAGCCAACATGGATTTATCAAAAATAAATCCTGTCAGATTAATTTAAACTCATTTTTTGACTGGGTAACCTCACAAATGGACAGAGGGAACACTGTGGACATCATCTACCTAGACTTCAGTGAAGCTTTCAACATAGTGCCCCACAACATTCTGATAAGAAGATTAGCAAAAACTGGACTAGATAGAAAAATATTAGGTGGATCCAAAATTGGCTGCTAAATTGGATGCAAAGAGTGCTCATCAATGGCACCTTTTCCGACTGGAGGAAGTTGACTAGTGTGATGCTTCAGGGTTCAGTCTTGAGCTCAGTGCTCTTCATCTGTGTTAATGATTTGATGAGGAAGTACAAGGAAAGATAAACAAATTTGCAGACAACACAAAACTGGCTGGAATAGAAAACACTGCAGAAGACAAAATGAAGATCCAGGTGATCTTGATCAACTTGAACACTGGGCTGAATATAACATAAGGACAAATGCATCGATACAAGAAGGGGAATACATGGCTTAGCAGAACTGAAAAAGAAAAAGACCTTGGAGTAATTTTGGACAACATGCTAAATATGAGTCAACAATGCAATGCAAGAAAGGCAAATGCTATTTTGGGATGCATTAGCAGAAGTATTACTTCCAAATCATGAAAAGTCATAGAAAAGCTGTAAAAGTCCTCTATACTCCTCACTAGTCACACCTCATCTGTAATACTGTGTCCAGTTCTGGACACCAAGATTTAAGAAAGACGCAGAAAAATTAGAAAGGCTCCAGAGGAGGGCAACAGAAATGATCCAGTCTTTGGAAACACTGCCCTATGAGGAGAGACTGAGAGAACTGGGCATGTTTAGTCTTGAGAAGGGAAGACTGAGGGGGGACGTGGTATCCCTCTATAAGTACCTGAAAGGTTGTCACAAAGAGGAAAGTCAATATCTCTCCTCACTGATAGCAGAGGGTAGGAAATGGGAAAATCAAGCCAAGTTGTGACAACCCAGATTCAGGCTGGACATCAGGAAATGTTCCCCAGAGAGGTCCGCCTGGCGCCGTTGTTATTTGTTTTTCGGCGCCAGGCGAAGACCTTTTTATTTAAGCGGCATTTTAATTGTTAATATTATTGGATTTTATCTGGCCAGGGCAACTTATTTTATATTGTTATTTTTGCATTTTAACTTAATGTTTGTATTTTTTAATTTAATGTTATAATTATTTTTTAACTTAATGTTGTAAGCCGCCCCGAGGCTTCAGCAAATGGGGCAGCATAAAAATGTTTTAATAAATAATAAAAGATAAAAGCTTCCTCACTGTCAGAGCTAAACAACAGTGGAACCAGCTGCTTCGAGAGGTGGTAGGTTCTTCCACACTAGAGGCATTCAAAAAGAAACTGGACAGCCCTCTGAGTGGGACTGTGGGAATCGGTATCCTGAAACAGCACGGGGTTGGACCCAATGATCTTCAAGGCCCCTTCCAAATCTACTATTCTGTGATTCTATGATTCTATGGAAATTTTAAACCTAAAGCAGTCAACAACATTTCTCTGCACCGCTCTTAACCGGGCCCTGGAATGTATACAAGGAAGGGAGACATCTCTGTGAAGCCAGCTCCATAAATGGGGTGCCACAGCTGAGAAGGCCCTACCCTGGGTAGCCATCCTCCTTGCTTCCTTTGAAGATGGCTCCCAGGGCATCAATGGCAATCTATGGTTCTGGATAGGCTAATACGGATGGAGATGTTTTTTCAGATATTCAGATCATAAACTATTTAGGACTTTATATGTTAAGAAGAGCACCTGGACTTCAATGGGTAACTAATGCAATGGGTAACTAAAACTAATGCTTTATAGAGGGCTCGTGTTATATGTTTGGGATTACTAGTCCCTCTCAGTAGCCTAGCTGTTCTATTTTGCACCAGTTTAAGCTTCCAGACATGGATTACTGTTTTGAGATCCTGCCTGTCCAGATACAGTGGAAGTTGACGAATTAGCCAGAGCTGATAAAGGGCACTCCTGGCCACCATGCCTATCTGGTGCTCCAGGGACAGCTCAGGGTCCAGAGCTGTCTATCCTGTCCTGTAGAGGCAGTGTAACCCCTTCAAAGACAGGGCAAATATCCTCCATCTGGACATGGGAGCCACGTATCAACAGCACCTCTGTCTTATCTGGATTATGTTTCAATTTGTTGGCCCTCATCCAGTCCATCATCCCGGTCAGGCACTGGTTTAGGGCCACCACTTCACCTGGGTTAAATGAAAAAGAGAGGTAGAGCTGAGTGATGACACTTCAGCCAAAGCCCCTTGGTGACCTCTCCCAGTGGCTTCAGGTAAACGTTAAAGAGCATGGGGGATAAAATGGAGCCCTGCAGTACACGATGAAATAATCGCCATGGCACACAGCCACATTCCCCCGATGACGGCATCTGGAATCGGTCAGCCAGGTAGGAGCAGAACCACCACAAAGCAGCACCTGTGACTCCTAACCCAGCCAGCCTATCCAGAAGGAGACAATGGACAATGGTATCAAATGCCACTGAAAAGTCCAGGTGAACCAACAGAGACGCACTCCCCCTGTCTTTCTCTCAGCAGAGGTCATCCCACAGGGTGGCCAAGGCAATTTCAATTCCATAACCAGGCCTAAAACTGGACTGAAATGCGTCCAGATACTCAGTTTCTTTTGAGATCTGGCCACTGGCCAATATTCAAGAATTAAGAGTCCAAAACATTCTTGTGTAAGACAGGAAATGAAATAAATACTAGGTTTCTAAGTATAGGGAAATAACTCTTTTTGCCCAACAGATGTAATAATTCAAAAGTTCTGTGCTCTTAGACCCTAAGTCCTGGAAAAGATTAAGCAATATCTCTCTTTACAAGGAACCCTGACGGAGAAGTACAATGTTAGTGTTGTGTTTCAAGGTCTGAATCTGAGCCAATATTCAAGCAAAACCTTGTGCACGACTTCCAAGCAATGACTTTTGGCCCTCTTTTTCATAATAAACTATCTAGCCAGTGGAGTGTGATCGCCCTGCAGGTAACAAAGTGATCATCTTCAGAAAGGTCTTCCTAGGAAGGCTCATGTGGGGCTGCTCTTTCCAGTAGAAAAAACATGAGCCAAACAGCTTTCCCACTCCCCAATACAATCCTTAAGCCATCTCAGATCTGCACTGGAACCACTCCTCTAAATGTTTTTTGTGTTTAAGGCAATCTTTCCCCAAGCTATGTGCCCTGGTCCTGGAAACAGGGGATAGGTGACCAAGTGGAGTGAAGAATCATTCCAGGAAAGAGTCAGGAATTATACTGGAACCCAGTTGGACACTGGGTTATTTTTGGAGCTGAGACCCACATGCATGAAGGGTACCCAAGTTTAGCAAGAAAGAAACAAGAACTGGCTTTTTGTGGAGATAGAGGTTCCCTAGAGATTCCCTAGCGACGTCGGCTCGGGTGTACCCAGGCCAGTGTGTTTCAGTGCATGTGCAGGGTCTCAAGGACGAAGCAGAACCATGGCAAAGCAGAGCCCCCCAGGTGACTCCTCCGGTGTTGCTGCCATTTTCAAGCCTGGAATCCTGTTTGTATTCATAACGTCCTAAGCCATGGGGTAGCATTAAGCCTACGGTCAACCAGTGTTGATGGAGATGGACCTGGTGCTGGAGAGGCAGGCCCCTACTACAGATGGGGAAATGATGCTGAATGGACAGCAGAGAGAGAGGGAGAGACAGAACGTGTCCGAGCGGAATCTGGCAGGCTTGATCCCTCCAAAGTGGCCAACAGGCCTGCAAATATTTCCCAATTCTATAGAAAGAAAGAAAGAAAGAAAGAGAGAGAGAGAGAGAGAGAGAGAGAGAGAGAGAGAGAGAGAGAGAGAGAGAGAGTTCTGATTATTTTCTCTGTTTTGTTTTAGGTTTGGTTTTGTTTGGAACTGTGGCATTTCATTATTCTTAGGGTTAACTGTAAATTAGGAGAGCAATTCAGAAATATATTCAGAAAATGAACAAACAAAAAGAACAAACAACATAAAGTATTTTAAAGTGCTAAAATGCTTCTTCTCCATGATCTTGTTATAATCTATGCAAGAATGAGAGTGAGCTAGCTTAACTCTATAGGTCACTGATCTGAAAGAACATTCCAAACTGTTTTAAGAACTATTTCTTTTGTTTTTTACAATGCTGTATACCTACACATGCATACAGATTCTCTCTGTCTAGTACCTTTAGTTACTTTAGCACTACTGTATTCTTCTCCCTAGTACAATGCTGTATAGTATTTCAGCATGCTTTAGTGAATATGGAAGTGTTTCTTAAGTGTTTTATATGCACAGAAAGGTAAATTAGATACACAGAGTAAGACAAGCGTTTGGCTTGCTCAAGGGAACCAACTTGCATACCATTTCAACTTAGAGACGTTCTCAGGACCTTCTCGGGAGCTTGCCCGTAACCCAGGGACTACCTGTGCAGGGGAGGCTTCAGCTCTCTTTGGTGCACTTTTCTCTCCTGGGAAGGAAACACAACAGGACCTCTTCCACCTGCTGCCTCTGCTCTGTTCCCACGCGGTTCCAGGGGGAATCACAGTGCCAGGCTGGGGGCCAATCATGTTGAGAAAATTGTTTTGCTAAATTGCACTCTTGATTAATTCAAATGACAATTTAGCTTTGTTTAAATAAACATGGTTGAAGTAAAGGTCTTCAATGCATCACTGAGAGAAGTGCAGATGGGAACACTGGGGGGACTCCAACTCTCGCGGGCCCCCCCACACCTCACCACCACCTCCCTTGTTTCTGTTCAAGTTGGTTCTTGAGACTTGAGAAGAGACTTGAGGCTTGACTTGAAAATTTTCTGCAACGACTTGAGATTCAACTTGGACTTAAAAGGAAAGACTTGAGACTTGACTCAAGACTTAGAGTAAAGGACTTGCACACATTACTGGCTATTGGTAGTCAAAACAAAAGGCCATCCAGGTGGCATCTGAACCTGACGTCTGCCTGTGAAGTGGGGACTCTTTAGGACTGGCTGTGATGCTGCTAGATACCGAAAGCAGAGGGGGAAATGTGTTGAAGCATGGCTCTAAAGAGCGGCAAGGTGGTTCGAAATCCCCGCTGCCCTGAAAGCATACATGCATATTTCTACGGTGGTGAGCTCTGGAAAATGAGTTCAGCAGGTTTGGGGGCAGGTCAAGCTGCAACGAAGCTGGCTGCTCACTAGTGCCCAGGTATTCCCAGGACACTTCCCTCCCCATTCCTGGAGCCATTTGCAGCTATTTTCTATAAAGGTTTGTGGATGCTGTGCTGGAGGCAGGACACAGGTGCAGGATAAGTGCACATCTGTGCAAACCTTGTTTTATTTAAAATGCAGATGGCCTGTCTCTTGTACAAGAAGAGGGACAAAAAGAAGGGCTGCCCTGGTGTTGGATTTGCCTCAGGCAAGTTGCGGAGCGTGGCTCACTCTCTACAGGTTGTCCACCTTGGAGGAGCCCTTTGGCAGTGTAGCTCCCCTAGACCTTCCAAGAGCATCCTCAACTAAGCACAGAAGGGCCCTCCCCACCTGCCTGAGCAGGCAGAGAGAAACTCTTGGAAGCACAGGTTTTGCGGGGCCTGCTCTTCCAGAGCAGGAAGAGAAGAAACCGGCAGTGGGCTGTGTCCATGTGTTTGTCTCTTGTGTGTGTGTGTGCACAGCCTCACTTACTCTGTCCCTGGCCAGAATGCAGCCCCTGACAGATTTCTGCAGAAGGGATGCAGCCTTGGTGGTCAAAGAAAAAGGAAACAGGTGGTCCACTTCTGTTCTAGTTCTCCTCCTCCCAGCTGAGCCCACTCAGAAATTTCTAGGAAGCCCACAACAGGGCACAATGCTCTCCCCCCTCCCTACTGTTGTCCTCCGAAACTGATATTGAGACCCCTGGCATGAACACAACCTGGACGGTGCACAAACAAAGAAGCACCAAGAATCATGCAACACAGTACTAGTTATTAAAAACTATATTAGCAGAGCAATCCTGTGGGTGTTTACTCAGCGTCTTAGGACCTAGGCCTTGGACAATGTGCTCAAGATTGCAGCCTTAGTTGTGGAATGGATTCCTTTCAGAAAAAGTATTCAGCATGTTTACATAGAAATGTAAAGCTTCTATGTCAGCTTATCCAGAGGCTCAGTGAGAGCAGCAGGCCAAGCACTGTTGCTGATTCTCTTTGCTCCGGTGCCCACAGTCAAACACAAAACAGTACACACAGCCACTGAGGGGGGGAAGAGAAAATCATGAACAGCTGATAAGGGAGAGCAGCATGTATGTATGTATGTATGTATTTTTCACAGCTGTTTTTCAGCAGCAGCTGCCTGCTAGAGATGGAGGAGCACTACATTTCCACAGAAGAACTCTGAAAGACCCAAACCTCCCTTGACTTATTGCCCTCTTTCTCAGGGAAGGGCACAGAGCTGGGATCCCATCCCAAGGCCCAGTTGCTACCGCAAGCAGTGAAATGGCTTGTTCTACTCATGCGTGACACCATGGGCCTCATTTGTGGTACAATTTCTCCTCAAATATTGGGTCAGTCGAGCACAATCAGAATGGCTTTGTTTGCCCAGAAAACTGATTCTACCCAAACAGGACTTTCTCAGGGTACACAAGTGCTAATCAGGTGAAGCCAGCTACTTCTGGTTTTCCCCGACTGCTCTTCCTGGTCCTTGACTGTGGGGATGGAGGGGAATCCTCCATCTTCCACAGAGCCACATCCAGCCAGGCACATGCTGAGGTCCTCGTGGGCTGAGGAGGAGGCCAGCACAGAAGCGGCACAGACACAGTCCTCTGCCCCATGGTGGGTTGACAGCAGCCCCACACCCTATAAACTGGCTCCTAAGCAAAATGGGGGCCTTTCCCAGCTCCTGCTCAGGCTGGCTGTTCTCCACAAGCCTCCAAATGGGCTGATGATTTGCAGTCCTGAAGCATCTTTGGCCAGTCAGGGCTGCCCCTCTGTGTGTCAGCAGCCATCGGAATTCTGTTGTGATGGACTGCAAAGTCAAATTCTCCAGTAATCAGAAGCCATGCGCTGCTTGCTCTGGGACTCATGCTTTCCAAAAATGCACTTGTTTGTTCCCTGCATGCTCCCAAACAGTTCCTCTTCCTTTTATTTCTAAAGCCCCACTTCAGGGTTTATCTGATTTAAACTGCAGCCTTTTGGGGCTGCTGTCTGCCAGTGGAAACTACCAGTCTTGGGAGGTTTCAAGATTCCTGCATCCTGTCAGGAGGAGTGATGGAGCTGGTGCTTGGCGACCCGTCCTCCTTTTCCAGTGTTTCCTCCAGACGAGTGTCTGAGACCATTTAGATGAGATGCAGCGCCTCGCTCAGGGCTGGTGAAGCCATAGCATGTGGCATCCCTGGCCACCCCTTCTTTCCAGAAGGCCCCCTTTTTGCCCTCAGTGGGATCATCAGAAGTCAGCTTTGCAGCCTCAGAAATCCCTCCCAAACAAGGGAGAGGGGTCAGATCTGCAAGTCCCGCTCCTGGAGTCGTAGCACCATCTATGGATTGGGCTCTCAAGGCCCTTCACGTCTGTTCAACAGCTTTTCCACAAACACGGAAAGGCTGCTTCCTACGGGACAGGTAGGGAGGGCAGCTCAGTGATATTCTAGAGCCAGGCCTGAGGATGCATTTCAGGAGCTCCAAAGCCCAGAGATCCTGTAGACGACCACCAGCAACACCAGTTGATGGCCGGGGGAGGGGGCACACTGTGACAGGAGGAAGGACTGGCATCAGCACAACTGGCTGCCGCAATATCATCTTGCCTTTTTAAAAAATGTTCACAACCAGGATTGGCCAGCCAGACGTGCTGCTCAGCCAAGCCCCAGTCAAGACGCCAGCACAGACCTTGGCATTTGGTGCTACTAATGTACTTGCATCTACTTGGCCTGTAACTGCACGAACGGGTAAACGAGGGGCACTTCCTGCGCAGTGGCCTGGGGGTAGGTGGAGGGAGCAGTCAGGGTGGCAGTGCGGGGAGAAAGAAAATGCCTGAGCGGAGCAGGAAAGTGGCATCGGAGAGAAGGGTGGGGAATGTGGGGAGAATGGTGAAGGCAGCGCTCCTGGGAAATGCATCATGTCAGCAACATCCAGTCAGTCCTTCCTATGCACCAGCGCAAAGAAACAATTTTCTCCAGCCTCAGTCCTAGAAAGGATTGCATGTGCGACCCGACCCGAATAAGGGAGCCCTCCTCCAAGATGGGTGTGTTAGAATAAACCTTGCAGATTTCATGGCTGTCACAGGAATGCATTTGCTTAATTAGAAAGCCAGGCGTGACTTGCCTCTTTCCCACGGAACACACCATGAGAAGCTTCTTGCTAGGTTGACCGTCTCGTGCCCCATTCTGCTGTCGCTGTCCAGTAGGGTGACAAGAAGAAGGGAGATCTGTACCAGAATGAACAGAGAACTGTTTGAAGGTGTCCTTTGATGGGCTGCCCAATTCTGGGCAAAATCATTCAATTCTGATTTAAAGGCAAAGGATTATACAGAGCAGCCTTGAAGCTGGCCTTCCAGAGGTAGCAGCACCCACACAGCAGACTTGAGCAGGCTGATAGGTCGCATAATCATCTCCACTATAGCAAATATCCTGCACTTTTGCTTAAAGAAAAGTTATTATATTAAAATTTGTAAGTGTATGTATACTTTTGCATTTGCCAATAGTATGCTAATTGCCTTCTTTCCTGATGGATTTCCATTCTTTTTGCAATGCATATGTGGATACTCAAATGTCCAGCCAGATTCACCCTTGATGTTTATTTTAAAAAAAGTTTGGACCATGATCACCTGACACAACCACTCCTGGTGAGTTATCAGCCTTGCTTGTTTCAGAGTAGTATGTCATGTTGTCTGAACCTTGCACAACAACTCAGGTTAACCATGCACAAGCCACCCTGAGAACCCATGGCTTGTTGTTGGATTGCTCAGAGAGGCTTGCTGTGACATGCAAACCTGCTGCCAGGGTCCTGTGTGGCTTGTTTAAAGTGTTCCTTTCCCCACCTCTTACTCCCACATAGGGAAATGGAAATTCCAACACGAAGACAAGATTGGGCAAGGCTGAAATTCCCCCTCCTAAAGCACAATTGTCCCAAGTTGATTCAGTGTACATTCAAGCTGTGCTAAGAATGCCATTTATTCTCAGATGTGAGGAAAAGGCAAGGAGGTTTTTAAAGTGTTAAAGAAAGAAAATAATTAAAACACTCCACCACTTTGTCCTAAAAAGTAAGCTAAGCCTCCCCCCGCCCGCCCCCCGCAAGATATGGCATGCATATGTTAATGCAGGTACTTTGCAATGCAACAAAAGTATGGCAGTGAGGGAGAAAGACTCCAATGCAGGAGTGTGGAGGGCTTGTGCCACCAAGTCTCCTGGGATAAGTGCAGGAAGCTGGCTGGGGATGAAGGGGGAAACAAGCCACAACAAGCCAGTGTGAACCTGATCACCTGCCAGTAGTGGTGTGGCTTAACAAAAGATTAACAAACATACCATGGCCTTTTTATCATGCTGTGTGAACCAGCCCAGTGGGTGAATTCATATGACATAGTAACAAGCTGCATTCAGCAAGCAAGTCTGAGGTAGTTACTCAGATAGCAGATAAGATAGTAGTAAGGCAGTGGTGACTGAAGATGAGAATCTCAACCTTATTGACCAACTAAAAGTTAATAAACCACCAGACCCAGATGGTATCCACCTTAGGGTTCCTAACTCAAATATTAAAATCCTGACCTTCTTATAGAAATATGTCGTATGTCCCTTAGATCAACCTCTGTACCAGAGTATTGGAGAATGGCCAATGTCACACTAATTTTAAAAAAGAGATCCAGGGGAATCTAGGAAATTACAGGTTGGTTACCTTCACATCTGTTCTGGGTAAATTACCAGAAAGAGTTATTAATGATGGAACCAGTAAGCACATAGAGAGACAAGCTGTGCTGAAGAAATATCAGCAAGGCTTCTGCAAAGGTAAATTCCGTCTCATTAACCTATTAATGCTCTCTGAGAGTGTCAATAAGCACGTAGACAGGGGCAATCTGGGAGACATTGTTTGCTTGGACTTCTAAAAGGCTTTTGACAAAGTTCATCACTCCTGTGCAAACTCAGCAGTCATAGAATAAGAGGGGGATTCATCTCATGGATTAGCAACTAGTTAAGGAACAGCAAGCAGAGGGTTGAAATAAGTAGTAATTGCTCCAAACAGAAGGATATAAACAGTGGAGTCCTACAGAGCTCAATGTCAGGAGAGGCAGTGCTGTTAAGCCTATTCATAAATGATCTGGAATTAGGAGTCATCAGTGAAGTGACCAGGTTTGCTAATGACACCTAACTATTTAGGGTGGTTACAAGTGACAGGGATTGTGGGGAAGTCCAAAGGGAACACCCCAGGCTGGGAAAGTGGGCATCAAAATGGCAAATATAATTCAATGTAAGCGAGTGTAAAATCTAAGTAGAAGCAAAAAAATCCAACTCCAGGTATAGGCTGATAGGATCTGAGCTAGCAGTGTCCAAGCAAGAAGGGGATCTTGGAAGCAGGCGTGCACAACTAGGAGAAAATGTCAAATTCTGCGTTAGGTGAGACTGCGTTAGTATCATCATGTTAGGTGACAATGTCAAGTGTGCAGCAGTTCTGAAAAAGGCAAATTCGATGTTTGGCAGAATTGGGAAAGGAAGTGAATATGTTTACACTTAGAATGTTGTGTACAATTCTGGTCACTGAATCTGAAAAAAGGGCAATATTGTGTTGGAAAAAGTACAGAGAAGGGTAAGTAAAATGATGAATGGGTTGAGGCAACTCCCCTCTGAGGAGCAGTTACAATAACCGGAGGTGTTTAGTTTGGGAAAAAAGCAAATAAGGGAGACGTGACAGAGGCGTTTAAGATCACGCATGGTGTGGGGAAAGGGACAGGCAGACATTTCTCTCTCTCTCCCACAATACTAGAACCTAAGATCATCTCATGAAGCAGATTGGTGGAGGGATAAGGACAAACAAAAAGAAGTAGTTCTATGTGGAACACATAGTCAAGCTATGGAATTCACTGCCACAAGTACCGTGTTTTCCCGAAAATAAGACACTGTCTTATTTTATTTATTTATTTTTTGGCTCACAAAAACATACTAGGTCTTTTTTTCAGGGTAGGTCTTACTTTTTATTTTATTTTTTAATGAGTACAACAATCCACACTTAATCATGTACAACAGCATGAACACATGCACATTTGGTACAGTTGGTTTCACTCCGCCTGTGACAGGAGCAGGCGCTACAGAGGAAGCATCGGCTTTTGCGGCTCTGCTCCCTCCTCAGGGAGCAGAGGGAGCAGAGCTGCATAACTGTGTTTCCTCCACACAGTGCATTAAGTTAAAGTTCAGTTAAAAATAAAGTTTAAAAAGGCTATTTATGTTCCCCACTGGCCCTGGGAATGAACACAGCTAGGTCTTATTTTCAGGGTAGGTCTTATATTTTAGCAAGTACCAAAAATAGTACTAGGTCTTATTTTGGGGCTAGGTCTTGTTTTTGGGGAGGTAGCAGTGGTGGCCACCAATTTGGATGGCTTTAAAAGGGGATTGCTTGAATTCCTCGAGGAAGAGGCTAGCGATGGGGGCTTGCTGTCTGTGTGCTCCATCTCCATTATCAGAGGTGGGTGGCCGGCCTGCCTGCCTACAGCAGTTGCTGAGGAGCTTGGGAAAGGCAGAGGTCTTGTGCCCAACCTGCTTGGGGGGAATCTGTGGGCAGCTGGTTTGCCACCGTGTGAATGGAGTGCTGGACTAGATGGACCATTTGTCTGATCCAGCATGATTGTTCTTGTGTTCTTAAGCTATGCATTGTGGATTGTTTGCAGAGGAACTCCTACTGCACTGGACAAATGACTATTCTCCCCTTCTCCCCTGACCAACCAGTCCTACTGTTGGTATCTCAGAATCCTGCATGGCAGAACCTATCTTGTCTCCCAGGCCCTGTCTCCTCCCTATGACCCTGTTTTCATCCACCATTTTGTGCGTGCCAGTGCCCCTGGGAGCTGCTTGAATACTGCCCAGAAACATGCTAGAGTGACTATCACTGGATCATCCATCAATCTTTAAAATAAGTGGGTGGCAGAAATGTGCACAACTGAAATGGCAATTTTTTCCAGTTTTTCCCCAGCCTCTTACAGTTGCATAAATATGGATTTTTTTGGCCAAGGTCCTGGTACATATCTGCTTCAAAGTGCAGTAGGTAACATCAATGGTCATTGACAAAGCCAGTTCATATATGGAAAAACTTGAGCTCACTTGACAGTAAACTGTCAATTAAAAAGCAAAGTAGCTAAAGGGTTTTTCCCCCGCAGAAGGGAGTGAAATCTCCCCCTTAGCAATGTGATCCTTAAGTATTGCCCTGACAATTCTCAGTGCCCTCCACTTTTGCCCTTTTTATGAGCACTTTCGACAGCTGTCAAAAGATGGTGGCTTGTTTTTTTTAAACTATCTTTTTGAGTGTTGAGTCTTTGGCAGGGGGAGACAGGAAAATACATGCAGATTTCACAGCAGTGCTACCTGATATCTGGCACACACGGTGGCGTTTGTTGCCTGGGCTTGGATGACAGAGCAACCCATCATGGGCATGAACAAGCTATGATTTGTCAGGATGACTTTCTGCTCTCAAACAAGGCACCCTACAGGAGTCAGTCTGGGTGTGTACAACATGGCAATCCGCCATGCAGTAACTGACGTAATTTTATTTATTCATTTCTTTAGAAAATTTCTATGCCGCCCCATTCGCCGAAGCCTCGGGGCGGCTCACAAACATAAATAACTTCAATTAAAATAATATAAATTAACAGTATAAATATAAATTAAGTCATGCAAACCCAGCCACTGTCCCTCCACCCAGCTCCACTGGTTGTTAGCTTTCTACTCCATTTTAGACCAGGCTGGACACACATGCTTCTGTGGCAAACATGAAATCAATACTCCATTAAAGGATTGGTCACAGGCTGTTCTCCTTGACTGTTTTATCCAGCTTGACAAATTCCTTTGTTAAATGCTACTTTCACTGCCTAGTAAATAAATTTGTATTTCACAGGTTCAGACAGGAAGACATATTTACAAAAGGGTTCCTGCAAATATTTACAGGAAAAGCATACGTGAGAACAGCACCCCTGAAACTGATGCCTGCTTCCTGAAACGGGCCACAAAAGGCCTAGCAGTGTGGAAAGGGAGGGGGGGGGCGGTCCCAAGAACAGACCTTCACTGAAAGGATGCAAGACTGGACTGAGGAGAACGGTCCAAATCTCATCTCTACTACAACTACCTACTCCTGCTCCTACCACCCACACACACACAACACACCCTGGACTCGTAGCTTAAAATGGGGGCTTTTACAATGAGAACGTACTGGCTATTTGCATTGTGTGGATCAACTGTGTCTTACAATTCTCTCCCTGAAATGAGGTCGAGTGGCCACACATGTTCCTCCCATACAGGCAGCTCCTACCAATTGACTTTAAAATCTGTTCTAAAGGCTAAAGCAGGCTTTTATTTCGCTGTTTCGGGTTATAAAAAGTGAACAAACCAGATGTGGTTATTCTAATAGTATTGACTGTGCAGGCTGTTATAAGAACTGATAGTGATGATGGTGGTGGTGGTGATGAGGAGGAGGAGGAGGAGCAGGATCACTGACCTAGGGCTGGGCAAACTCCCAAGAAAGGAATTTGCTAATAAATGCTCCAAACACTGTTGTTTTTAAAAGCTTTGCCTGAACTGTTGGAGAATGTTAGTTTCTCTTCACCAAGAAATTCAGTAAAATTCAGAAAAATGTAAAATGCCCTTCACCATTTTGCTTCCTGAAAACAGGGTGGAGAATGGTGGGAGCAACTGTGGAACCAGTTGTAATGTTGTTTAATAACATTTAAATATGGGTGGTGGGCTTGCTCAGCCTTGCCCCTCCCTGCCCCAGCCTTTTCTTAGACCCTTCCTTTCTTTACCCAATCAGCATGAACTGACAATGCAGTCTCATTCGGTATGAGCTAAGCAAATAGGGTGGAGAATTTGGGGAGATTTTAAAATAAGTGTTTGGATTTTCACATCAATCTCTCTAGTTTAAATTTTGGGAACAAAGCAAATAGAGATAGATGTATGCCTAGAGACAGGCAAGGATTTTGCTTGGTTTGCTTTTTGATAAGAACTTCTGGTAACATGTGAAGAAATAAAGAAAAGTACTTCAGTTTGGTTTTTTTTTTAAGCGTGAATGTGGGAAAAAGCAAAGCAGAGCGATCTGGGCAAAGGGCCCTTGTTGCCTGGCTCTTGACAGTCTTGGTTTGAATCCCAGTGAATTTAACCATGTTTGCAGTGCTGAATTAGGTGTACCACATCTTTCTTCTGGGAGGTAGGCAGGTGCAACTCTTCAGACTAGGCATAGCTGTACATATTCCCGAGAAATACGGAAGGTGCAGTTGGCTGAGAATTTTGTTCCGCTGTCTGAGAAGAACTCACCAACCTGCACACATGTCTTCATAAACAGAACAGAATGAACTCAAGATTTTAAGAGTTCAGATATGGGAGAAAGTAGAACTGACATGCTTGTCCATATCTAGTAGGTTACACTTCTTTCTATATAGCTTTATGGAGCCTTTACTCCCATAGTCAGGCTTTCTGGGGGGTTATTGAGCCCCAGTCCTGAAAGGACACCTCTGCCCTTAAGAGCTGTATAGATTTTAGTCTTTCCCCGTTCACTGCAGAGCTGCAATGGGAAAACTGGACCGGTGAAATTCTCTACACTCTTGAAGGTAGGGAGCCCATTCAGAGCCTGAACTCAGTGGTCTGTTGGGTCGATCTTCTTTTCCGTAGCTGCCTATAGTCTGGGGACATCTATGCATCAGGCACTGTTTCTGGGATTCTCCTGTGCCTAGAACACATTGCCAGTTGAAATGAGGGAAGGAGACCTACTGAAAGCCCCTCCTCAAGGGCACCCAGTTCTCTGCATGGTCATGAGAAGCAAGGGCCAAGTGCTTCTGTTGCAAAGACTGAGCTGAAGTAGTCTTGCATCTTTTTCCATTCACCTGGGCCAAAACCTCTTGCTTCCTCATTCCAGTCCTAGAAGTGTTACCAAAGGCACGAAGCTGCCAAGAAACTTGTTCTCTCCCACCTTCCTCCTAATCTTTGTTCTCCTGGTAACAGGGGTATTCAAGTCACCTGAGGACAGCCTCCTAAGTTTGGTATGTGTGTGTGTGTGTGTGTGTGTGTGTGTGTGTGAGAGAGAGAGAGAGAGAGAGAGACAGAGAGACAGAGAGAGAGACAGAGAGGAGGTCAGATCCTGTAATTTTAGCAGGTGCACAAAAGGCAGGTGTACCATTTGTGTGGCTTGAACCATCAGGAAGATAGAGAGTTGAGGATTTCTGAAACTATTAAGATTTTTGACGTGCCTATTAAAAGCACTCCTCCTGTGTTCTTTTCCCTTTTCTCCCTCCCCAAAAGATGCCATCCTTGCCCCTTGGTTATAGAAAATAATAGAAAATAAGCACCATACATAAAACCAGAAGGAAGAAATCTGTTCACAACAGTTGTAGTGAAAAGCTTTTGTCACAACGACTTTGCGGGTAATCTCTTTTCCTGGAAGGGCTGGTGCTAAGACAGTTAAGCTAATGTTTGTGCAGTGCCTTGGACTTAAGCACAGGCAGAGGTTCCCATTTTACCTGTTCCTTCCCTGTGAGCTGATTCAGACACAGGCTGGGCAATGAGCCCAGGCAAGAGCCGAACACTTCAGTCCCTTAGTATCTTCTGCTTCTAAGCCAGAACACAGAGCGCCTTCAAAGAGAATTGTGCTGCTTTCAGGAGGACTCCACATTTGGAAAAGCATTTCATACATGTGTTTATACTATGGCAAGGACCCTATTCTCTGTGTCTGCCTGGAAAATCTGAACCATCACAACAGCACAGAAAGTACAGACAGGGGACTTTTACACTTCCTGCAGTATGAACCTCCCTGAAGCCCATAGTCCGGGGAGACCTCGGCTGTGGTATGGATCCCGGCTGTGCTTGCTGGTGGAGGGAGCGATCACCTTGATCCAGCCTGAGAATTGCCAAGAGGGGTCAAGCAGGATCACAGGCCAGCGGGAGGCACCCTGGGCGTAAGGGAATGCTAGTGCTTGTGGAAGCCACCCAGAATGAAGGGAAACATTTGCTTCTGGAAGAGGCCAGTCCAGCAGAGTTTGCAGAAAGGTGCTTCAGGAGGAGAGGTTCGACAACCCACAGTAAGCCTGATTATTTGTCAGGCTCACTGTGGGTTGTTTGTACCACAACCAACCGACGGTGGCTTATTGCCAGGGCAGGCTGAGGTTCTCTGCAAATGTGTTCTGTGTGTGGCACTTGTTGGAAATACACAGCAGCATCCGCTGTGCTCCCACTGGTTGTTTTGTGTTAGCCGGACCCACTACTTGTGCAAATGGGCACTTACTTAAAGAATGCAGGAAATTAGTAGAAATCCGAATTTCTAGGTTGGGACAGTGAGGCTTAGTTACAGTGAGTTTTACCTCTTAAACGTATGTTTTTTGGAAATTCATGAGCCCTGTTTCAACAGCCACGAGTGATCCCTTCATAGTTCCTCAGCAGCACCTTAGTGGGCCTGTCTTTGGCTGCTCAGAATATTATCTGGCACAGGAATTATTGCTTTTGAAAAAGCCGTGTGGCTGGGCAGCCGAAACCTTTCACTGTGGGGATTTGAAGCCTGGTTGGGGCAATGAGCAGGGGTGGGTGGTCAATACCCTGCAAATCGTCCCAGCCGAGTCTCCAAAGCCCCCATCCCTTTGGTTTCTTGCAGACAGTCTGCCAAAGGCACATGGATCTTTTGCTGAGAAGGGAAAGTTTTGGAGGATCGACATCCCTTTCCCAGCAAGATCCTCATCATTTCCCTTTCTTCTCACTGTAATTCCCACCATGGTGTACACTTCATGCTTTGTTTTGAGCCTCCAGGTGCTTGGGAAAATGCAGATATGCATTCCCCCCTTTTTAAAAAAGGGAAATTGGGTTTTGACAGCTTTAGCAGCTAACCATCAATATTCCTGGTCCCTTTAAATGTGGTGGCGGATATACCCCAATCCAAAACCACTAAGGTCCAGGACAAAGTACAAAATACGGACCTGAGTGAGAACTAAAGGAAGGGAAAGAAAAAGAGTAAGGATCATGCTATGGAGGGGGTATCACCCTCCGCAGAAGCACCCCCTTCTCAGCAAAAAGTCCCTGTTATTTTGGTCTCTTCGACAGCTTGTCACCCTGGCAGCAGGCACCCCCTCGATGCTGCCCCAGCTGAGGCTCCACAAACCCACAGTTGGGCTACTGCACCATTTTTTGAAAGAGCATATTTTTTGCACACGATTGTGTGTGGACAGAATAAAATTAAAATGCTGGGCAGCCACAAACAGCTGTTCCAAGGTGCTGCTGGGGCACACCGAAAGGACGGCTTCATGGCAGTAAAAACAAGGATCTCAAAAGTCAGCTGGACAGCCAGCTGTCATGATCTTCCCCTCAGAAATGTTTAACTGGAAAAAAGTTGCAGCAATCCCAAAAGAGCTTGCCAAAGTGGAGGAGTGAGTGCCACTTACACACTTTGGCTGCAGCTGGCCCTGGCAGGCATCCAGGAGCCCCGCAGTAAGAGGGGCAAGGGTTGCTTGCTGCTCTTACCAAGGGCCTTGCTAGCCAATTCTTTCTACCCATGATGATATTGGCAATCTGGGTTCAGACAACATGACAACCCATCATGGGTATAACAGCCCCTAGAACAGCCCCTGGGCTGCTGGGCTGTTGCTCATGCACAAGCTGCCCTGCATGCCAGTACTCATTCACATGACATGGCCACCCGTCATGGGTAGCAGGCCATGATGGGCTGTCACATCTTACAAACCCAGTCATGCTATTGATTCATATTGTTTTGACTCACATTCCACTTCCATGTTTTCATTTATTTGCCTTTTCTCTACAGCACATTTCCATTGTCTAGTTTTAAAGGTGCAGACAGACAGACCATGGAACCAGCCAGCAACGGATGCATAACTGAGACAACCACTCACTAAGACGGAAAGAGGCATTTCACAGTAGGGAAGCGCCTTGTGAGAATGCTCTGCTGCTGGTTTATGCTGATCTTGCAGCTCCAGAGGCAGCAGCCTGGCACATCCTAAAATGCGAGACCCAGGCAACAACCCGGCTGATGCATTCCATACCAGCAAAAATTTCTGAGCAACTTCCAGGGCAGCGTAGTGTGGCAATCTAAGCTGACGGTTACCAGAGCGTGGCCCATTTGTGCCTTCCGGCTGGGGTCACAACCTGACTAACGGCCAAAACAGGTAGAAGGCATTCTGCTCCACATAGCTCACCTGAGCTCCAGTGAAGACAGTGGTCCAGGAGTAGCCCAAGCTATGCAGCTTCTCATGCGGGAGAGGCACGATCCCACCCACAGCTGGTAGAGGGAGGCAGTTGCCCCAGAGAGTGCTGGGGGGCAGGAGCAGAGCGGGAACAGCTCCCCCAACCTCTCTCTGCACCGGAGAACTGTGTTGTGTGCATCACTCAGGTTGCTGAGGACTGCCAAGCGAGCTTGTGGCCCTTCGGCAGTGCTTAGTGCCCAAGATCTCTGGTGCTTCATGAGATCCAGGTGACAACCTGGGGGCGGGAGGCATCTGGTCCTTCACCTTGGACAGCAAAATATTTTGGTCCAGCCAGGCATTCTAGATGGAATAGATGCAGTATGAATCAATGACAGTCCACCCCTGCCCAAAGGGGAAGGATGAACCTAGGGAGATATTTTTTAAAAGGGCAAAAGAGCACAGTGATGTACATAAAGGGTACATATGTTAATTTATCTATATATGTGGAGGCTTAGAAATAATGAATAATTATTAATAGAATTTAACTAGAAATGCAATACCTCCCCCTGTGGTGGGGAACCTGTGATCAGGTGGCAGGTGTGCCTGGCTCAGCCTGCTGCCCAGGTTCTAACTGAGGATGGGTAACTGCAAGGCCCCTTCCCGCTTTCCCTTCTTCGGGTACGTTGGGAAGTATCCATTTCTTCCAGTGGGACTACTGCTAGCACGACGGGAAGCTGGCACTTCCTATATCAACTGAGAAGCAGCCAATATGCTCATTTACGGAACAGGTCAGTAGAGGTAGTACAAGGGAGGTCTGCCGCCTTATCCTGTTCCCAAAACAACCATTTCGGCGCATTTCCAGGGTTGCTCTGGAAAGTGGTACCTTTTGCTGAGTTTGCAGGAGGTCTCACTTGGTGGGGTACAAAGAGCAGCAGCAGCAGCCTTGAATACCACCCCTTATCACTGAAGGCGCCTTGGACAAGACAACCTTTCGAACAGAGGATGCCTGCCGACAGAGGACTGTCTGGCAAAGGAGGGCTACTTGGGCACTCTAAAGCGGGCAGGCTGGCACTGCTCCGTGGGTCCACATGGAGGCCAGGAGCCATGAATCCTGGCCACCGATGATCACCTCTTGCTGCCAGATGCTTTCCTCTCCTCCTCCTCTCTGCTGTACTAGGCATTGTTTACCCTCCAGTTCCCCCCCTCCCACCCCATTCCAGGAACGCAATGTTCTCGAAGCCGGAGCCGTTCACAGTCATACCCTGAAGCAGAACATTTGAGCCTCCTACTCAACCCTTCCAGGTGGCAGAGCAGGGCAGGGGCGATTGCAATCACGCCGAGGGAAACCCAGCCAAGCAAGTTATGGGGCGAAATGGTCCCCAGCTCGGTTTACCACAGTCTTTTGCAATGACTGCTAGGATCTGCAGGAGAAGCTTTTGCTAGCATTGAAATAAACGGGGAGGGGGAGGCCAGGGGGGTAAGTATCACCTACTGAACGGCTGCATGTTAGGCACAGAAGCACTCCCCTCTCTGTGCCGGTCCTGGTCAGGTGTGTTTGTGTCGTCCAGCATGGCTCTGGACATGACTGCCAGGACTGAGCACTCCCTGAGGCCCTTCTATCTGGGTGCTGTGGCTTTCTCAGCAGACAGCAAACCCTGATGTTCAATGTACCTTTGGACTCATTGCTCAGAGCTGCCTCGAAGAGCTGCAGGTGGAGCAGTAGCAATGCATTGTTTCATTTTACAGCCTGACCAGCAACGGAATTTTGAATTTTGAACTGAAAAATCCCTTAAAACTCAAGTGGTTCTGCCTGGAAGCACAGGGCCAATTTGGAAGGTCAGATGGGAAGCTGCAGTCTGTGCATTGGGGGAGGGGGGGTCTCAGTTTGGCCCATTCCAGTCTGCAAACTCCCTCCCATTTTGTGCAAGCTCTTCCCTTTTGGTGTGAATAGAACACAAGTTGGCATCATCGGCTAGCAGTGCAAAATAGCTACAGGATGATCTGGTTCTGCCTTTGTTCTCCGCCTCTGGGTGGAATTAACAATAAATAAATGTGTCCCCATTTTGAACAGAGGGGGCAGAGTTTGGGCTTTTAGCTTTGAAGTGCATCGTTGTAAAAAGAGGTGCACGGCACCTCCGTGGTAGTGCAAGTGACCAGAGTTATGAGGCAGGGGGAGATGAATGAGCAGAAAAACTTCTGGGGCAACTCTGAGAGCCAGTGTGGAATAGTGGTTAGCAGTGCAGGATGGGGACTTGGATCCTGCCCAGTTCTTAGCTAAAAACCCCACTGAGTGTGGAGCACCGAAACACACACACCTTCCTCATGTTCTGCATGGAAGCCAACTGGGAATCACTGGGTGTGTGATGTTGTTAGAACTGTCAGCCAGCTAGGACTGGCCCAGTGTTTGGGGAGGCAAAGGACAAGATGGCGGCTTCGTCCACTTCACATGCAGGCGTGGACTGGACCAGCGGCTGCAGCTCCTTGCAGCACGTCTGATGGGACCGTGCCCTTCCCTGCGCTTGAGGGCAGCAGCCTGGCTTATGGATGGGTGCAGGGCAGACCACGTGGCACCCCCCTTGCTTTCAGCCCACAGCCCACCAGCAGGGGAAGCCAGAGGCATTTGTCTTGCTCTGCGAATGGAAGGGCTGGGATCCCCATCTTGCTCCCCCTTGTGAAAGCAGCCAGTCTTCTGGCCTTCACCTCCCAGTATGGGTAAAGTGCCTGAATTCAACCTCTCATCTGAAAGCAATCCAGATCTGCAGCAACAGGGCCGAGGGGTCTCCAGGCCCTGAGGCATAACGTCATCCTCTTATGCCAGGGCTCAAAGGATTCCATGGTTAGGGCTCTCCCCACAACATGAGTTGCATCCTGCCACCCATTCCTAAGGACTGGAAGTGGGAAGGGTGGGAGGGTTCTGGTTTCATGGAATCTTTGGGTGCTGCTGGGGGTGCGGATGCACCCATAATGTCCAGTCACCCTTGATGCAGCAATGCCAGAGACAACCGGGAGAGACCCAGTCCCAGCAGCAGGGACTGAGATTCCGACTGGCCACTTGCACCTGGTTCAGACCACTGGCACTTGGAGGTGCCTATCAGTACTTGATTCTTTCAAACCCCACAAGTGTTGTGAAGCTTTTCATGGGCATCAGTAAGCTGCAACTGCTCCAGGTTTTTCAGATCAACTACAAATCAGATTGCAAGGCATGAGGGAGGTGGGGGACTGGCACCCATCTCTACTGTTATTGCTTTGAAATTGGTACCACACTGAAATGTTCCCTTGTACTGCACAAACAAATTGTGGTTCAGTGCAGGTAAACTTTTGCCTTTGACTGTTGTTCATGGGCAGGGTTGCTTCTGCCCTCGTGCTCCTCCCCCCATATCCAGTGTGCTGCTTTCCCCACCCTCTTGTCCAACTATGATTACCATAAACAGGTAGCACATGGGGTGTAGAGATTAAGAATGTGGGACTCGGACTGGGGTGACCCGGGTGCTAGTTCCCACTCAGCCATGGAGCCAACTGGGGCGCTTTGGACCAGTCACAGACTCTCAGCTCAACCTACCTCTCAGGGTTGTTGTCATGAAGATCAGTTTGTGAGGAGGAGAAAATTTGTGTGAGCACCCATGAGTTCCTTCAAAGGAAAACAGGCAGGGTATACATATAATAAATTAATAAAATCAAAGCACATGCACAGCAGCCAATTTACATTGAGATTTTTAAAGCTGGAGAACAGAGAGCAGCAGTAGGGAAACACTTTTCTCCTCATGACCATATTCCTGGCCTTGTGAATAACCTTTGGAGGGGAGGGAGTTCCCAGCCGGGAGGGGGCCAAAGCCACATGCAAACTGCATGCATAGCCACCTCTTTGTCCACACGCTCCCACCCCACTTCACACCCATTGCTGCCCCACCATCTCTTCCTTCTCAGCCCCTTTCTGCACCACTGAGCTACAGGAATGGGAGGTGAGCCACTCTCCACCGCCCAGTTCAAAGCCAGCCAGCCACCCTGTCACAAGGCCGGGCAGCCAGAGACAAGGGAAGCGGGCATGTGACACTGGGGTGCCTTGGAAGGTGCCGATGACAGAGAAGGAGCTGCATGGTGAAAAGTCAAACCAGTTTTAAGAGCCTCGAAATCACTTTCAGGAATGTAACCACGCTGTCCTGCAGGGCAGTCACAGCCTCCTTTTCTTCCACTGCCACCTCCACTCCCTCTTCCCATCTTTCCCAGGCTTTTCTTCCTTCAAGTATCATCCAGGCAGCTGCCTGCCGTAGCAGCCGCTGCTCAAGAGTCTTTTCATTCATCCCGGCCCCTAGCATGGGCGGGGAGAGGCAGGAGGGCAGGAGCTGGACAAGCTGCTAGACAGATCTGGAAAGGAACCAGTTTAATCCCAACCATCAGGAAAGGAAGCTGCCAGCAAGGCAGGGCCAGGCTTCAGGGATCAGGCCAAAGAAAGGGAAGAACGGATCTGTCTTCTGGAGGGGAGACCTCAGCTGCTGGGGGAGCAGCCCTCCAGGAAAAGGCACCAGGACCGAAGCATCATCAAAGGAGCAATGTCCAAGATCAGTCTGTGGTGATCCTCGTCCTGCACCCATCCACTTCTTCTGAGGCTGGCGTGAAGAGGGGCACTTGAGCCAAGGAGGACCACTGAAGCAGGGAGTCATGTAGGTAAGGACTGGTGGGGAAAGGGGGAAGCAGGGGCACAGGCGCAGCTCTTTTCCACTGAACTAACAAGTTGTTTCAAATTCATAATGGAACAGGCGGCTGTTTTCCGCTATTGGTCCTCCTCCCGTGCCTTCAACAATAGCAAGATTTAGCAAGTGCAGCTTAATTTTCTCATCATTTTGTCTCCATGCTGGTGTGGTGGGCTGTTCTTTAAAGGCACAGCAGGTCCAGTGAAATGGGGACAATTTCAGAAGGGGATCCCTGAGGGACTGAGACTTACTTGGACTTACTTACTCCAGGACTTACTTACTCCTGCATCCCATTTCCGCTGCAATGCTGCAAAGCAGTAGCCACATCTTGCGAGGCGCGGGGTCTTTCCACCCTTCCGTGCAAGGGTGGGCTGCAGCACACTCACATGCAGAATGTCTCTGGATCAGTCCTCCATCACATTCTTTGTCCAGCCACTCTTTACTGGGTTTTCCCTCTGCTTTGAGTCTTTTCTTGCTTATAAAAGTAATGCTGCCCATTTCATTGTGGTGAGGCTGCCAACTAGACGCTAATCCACACAGGCATTCCATCGCGGTGCTCAGCCATCGAGTTCATGCACCAGGCACTGGACACCATGCCCTGACCCATTGTGCTGATGCAATTCCCCCCTCAATAGTCTGTCCTTTCTCAAAGCACTTTGAGAACACTTTTTCGAGTGCTCGTGGTTTCCGGGCACTGCAAAGAGATGGGGTATTCCACATTTAATGAGCACGGAGCTATCCTGTTTTGGTTTACAGAGGGAGAGGTTGAATTTTAACTGCAAAAGTGACGAGGGGTATGCAACACAGGACACACACACGCGGACACACACATATCCCGCTCACCACTCTGTAACATGGGGCTGCAAGCACCTTCTTGCCACTCCATCCCACATACAAGAGCTCAGTCCAGCTGGCACGGGAAGCATCAAAGTGGCCCAGCACCATGAAATCAGTGGAAGGCAGGGTCACACTGCTACCCCAAAGCACCCTCGCACACACGCGCACCCCATCCAGTTTTGTGTATCAACGGGGCAGTTGCAAAAATAAATATGAAAACCAGCCCCATCACATCTTGCTGGCCCTTCACTGCATTTCATGGCAGCTCATCCTGCCGTTTGCACTCGGGCTGTGACCCTGCAAGTCCCTGCGTGTTGGGCCAGTAGTGGCAATGGTTGGAGCCAAGCACCTGGCCTTGCCAGCAGAGTGCCTCTTCTGTGCAGAGGACAAGGCTCTTTGCTGTTGTCCGGAGGGGTTGCAAGGAGAGGCATATGGGAGCAGCGCGCTTCAGGCAAAACACAGTATCCACCCCATGCAGAGGCAGCTGCAGAAATCACGCATTCTCACATACTTCCTCACTTTCTAGTTTGAGGTCCTCAACCTGACACCTTCTCCCTCTCGCATTGCTGGAGTGGAGCTTGGCTGGATGTTTCTCTCAGGGTGAACTGCAAGGTGCTCTAGGCAAGGTGCTCAAATTTCCCCAGGTTACCTGAGACCTGGTGTTTGTGCAGAAGCAGCCCTTTCCCCATAGCTGCCTTCCACGGAGACTTCCCCATTTGAGCATGAGGTGAGCAGCCAGAAAGACACAGTGCCGGAGTGAGTCTCCCAAGGAGTGAGTGATACACTGCTGGTGATGCTCGGATGGGAGACTGAATCATGCTGCAGCCTATCCTCCACCATGAGGTACGTGTGTGTGGAGGTATTTATCCCCCCACCACCACCACCACCCATGAAATCAGCAGGATGGAAATTTCCCAGAGAGCTTGTGTAAAATGTGCCATCAGCAGGGCACCCTGGCCATGGATTTAGGGGACAGCATGAGCTTGTTTTGCCCCTGAGCTGCCTGCATGCTGCCCACCAGCCAGTCCGGCTCCAGCTATTCTGCTGGTGTCTTTTGCCTAATGGAGCCCCTGTGACGGCCGTGACTTGCATATCAGAAGTCTCGCGCCAGCGTCACTTCCACAGCAGTGGAGTATGTGGCGTTCCACCCATGCAGTGTGGCTTCTGTGAAATCCTGCAGTTGCTCTGCAGGCAGATTTCCTTATTAGGAATGCACCATTTATCCATTGGATTCATTTCAGACATCTATAAGCTGCTTTTCAGGTGTATGCAACCTCTCCAAGCACTCTGCAGTAATATTATATGAGTGCCCTGCTGGATCAGGACAAGATCCATCTAGTCCAGCATTCTGCTCACACAGAGGCCAACTAGCTGCCCACAGGATCCAGGAACCAGAGCAACACACCCTTCTGCCCATGTTCCCCAACAACTGGAGTACACAGGCATACTGCCTCTGATACTGGAGGTAGCATAAGGGCTAATTGCCATTGGCATCTTCCTCCTCCAGGAATTTGTCCAGCTCCCCTTTAAAGCCATCCAAATCGGTGGCCATCACAAATTCCTGTGGCAGTGAGTTCCATAGTTTAACTGTGTGCTGTGTGAAGAAGCACTTGCTTTTCTCTGCACTGATTCTCCCACCAGTCAGCTTCATGGGATTACCCTGGGATCCAGTATTATGGAAGAAGGAGAAAAATGTCTCCCTCTCCATTTCTCCACACCATGCATAATTCTGAGCACTCCCCTCATGTCCCCGCTCACTCGCCTTTTCCTTCTGAGCTAAACAATCTCAGCTATTGTCACCTTTTCTCATGCAGGAGCTGCTCCAATCCCTTGCTCCTCATAGACACACTTTCTGCACTTCATAGAACAAAATATCCACTTAAAATATCTATTTAAAAAGCTACTTCCAAGGCAGAGATTAAACTAAGAGGCTAGACTAAAGGATTATAAATAAATGAATTCACATTTAAATCTAAATGGAGAAGATGACAAAACTGGGATACTTTCTGCTCCTGAACCTTCTACTTAATTAAACTTAATAAGTACTTTTTTCAGATAACCTGAAGCAGCTTTCATTTTCTCATGACACTTCAAGCGAATCATCTGGGATCATCCTTTAAAACAGACTGAAGAATTAGTTAGGGAGACAAACAACACAAAAGCCTGGATGTAAGGGAAGTCATATATCATGAAGACCTTGATTTTTCACACTGCTGAGGGCATATATTGCTGTGGGTGAACACTGTATCTCTCCTTGGGAAATGGTTCTTATTTGGATGGGAGCTGATGTGGAACGATCCTAATCCGCCTGCGGCTGTATTGACAGATCAGTCACATATGTGGAAAAGGTGTTTTCCACTGGCAGGAACATCAGTGAAAAGACAGGTCACTGGGTTGGAGGAATCAGAATTTACAGCTCGGGAACAGGAAAAACAGAACCCCGAAAATGGAAGATCAGTGAAGGTGGCCAAGCATGTATCTGAGCAAACAGCTATTCTTTCCTTGTTTTACAGCTGGAAGTAAGGACTGAGGACTTCAGCCAAAAACTTGGGAAAAGTCGACTTTCCGCAGACTGGCCTATTTGCAGTCAATATCCATTTCACTTGTGTTAGTTCATAAATCTCTTTGTTCCCTTTGCCAATGTGAATTAAAGGGAGAAGAAATCTGGATGTAATCTGTTCTTTTGATGATGTTTTCTCACAAAGTATACATTTATAAGCATATCTTAAATTTTATTTTGTTGGTGCAAAGAGTGCATGACACCGAACCAATTAATATTATATTCTTTAACGGAGCCGGTAAGGAAGGCCCCCAGAGCTAGTAAACTGGGCAATGAGTATGGCAGGAGAAATTCTGTGCTTCAAGGCCTTGTCCTTGAAGAAGCAGGATCCAGCTTCAGTTGAGAGGAGAATATTTAATCCATCATGAGATGGTAGAAGTAGTGTGGAGTCTGGATGAGAATAAGAGGCACACTTACCCATGAAGAAGTCCCAGGGAACACGGCCAAAAGTAAATCAATGAATCATTCCTTTACCTCTCCAACAGTTATCACATTTCAGCATGTTTTCTACCCATCTGTTTACCTAGAAATGATATGTTTTTATACATGAAAGTGTTAGACACGAATGTGTCAGCTTCAAGGAATCCAGCACACAGAACCTATAATGTGACAGAATATTAATGGCGCTAACTTTATCTTAGTGCTGCCATAACCCCACCATTCTGGCAACAAGAATGAATGAGAAAGATCCCTGAGGATGTAGTGGGATCTTTTCCCCAGGATTCCTGTTTCTCTCCCATGCTCCTGAACATGCAGGGTTCTGTCAAGGCCTTTCACATGCGGGGGGACAAAGCCAACAAAATGCCAAACAGAGAAGCAAGCATGTTAGAGCAAAGGCTAGGCTGCAGTCCTTTTTCCTGACATGCTAGTTTTCTAGGAGAAGGGAAAGATATACATGGAGAAGCTTTCCGTTATGTGGAAAATGGTAACTAGAGCTGAAATTACCACCCCCACCCTCCACCCACCATTTTCATTGGCAATTCTCTGAAAAAACGCTAAATTAAGTGTTTGGTCATTCCATCGGACATCTAGTGATATCTGAAATCAAGTATCAAATGATAATATATCAAAGTAAGGTGTCAGGAACTGAATTCAGTATTTATTATTTGACAGCAGCCAGGATTGGTTAACACTCAAGCTCACTATGGGTTAATTAACCCTCAGGATGGGATAATTAACCCTCAGGATGCTGCAGCATGTTTTCCACCATTATGAAGCTCTGTACAGAGGTTACTTGACGGTTAAACAACCCTTGCATAGCCCATGGTGTGCCAAAGGATTTTGTAAGGGTTGTTTGTCCCTCAAATATCCCTCACTAGCAAGTTTGGATGTCATGACAAGTCAAAGCAGCTTCAAGTCAGGGCCTATATTATGCATAATGGCAGTCAGTATGTTTAGCAGCTCCTCACAGGTAAATTAACCCATGATGGGATGTTGTACAAGTTTACTCACTGTGTTACCACTGACATGTAGTTGTTGTTACTACTGCTATTTATTCCCCCTTTCTTTCTCTTGCAGGAAAAGCAAGGTGGTTTGCAACAGTATCTTCTCCTTGTTATCCTCACAACAACCCTGTGAGGTAGGTTAGGCTGAGAGGCAGTGACTGGTTCAAAGTCATCCAGTGGGCTTCATGGCAGAGTGGGAACTAGATCCCAGATCTCCCGAGTCCCAGTCTGGCACCCACAGCACCACACTGACGCTCCATGGCATTATCTGGTTAATCGCCGACATGCAATTGATTTTTTGAAATCTATGTATGAAGCAGTATTTGATATATTGTGCAGTGCTTAGGTTTAAGCACTCTGCAAGGAGTAATTATTATTTGATCAAATGTCATCACTGACATGGAATAGTACTTAGTACATCCAGGGTTTATGGCCATATTAGTCTACCAAAGCAACTTTTTGTCATTCTGAACTTGTTAGACTTTAGGATACTGCAAAGCTCTTTGCATCACACAATATTCAATGTATTTCTGAAATGTCCTCTTCAGTGTCTATCAATATCAAAGCAATCAAGAGATAACAAGACCTCTCTGGCTGCAATCACATGGGCCCAAGTCCATTGAACTTGGTGGGCTTTCCCTTGGAGTAAGCAAGCACGGCCTTGGGCTTTCTGCCACTCTGATTTCCAAGATGAAGGGACAATTTCACACCCGAAATGTGAATTCAAATTTGGGATTTGGGATTTTGCTTTGAAAATTGAATGATGATGTGGGAAGTGGGCAACTTTGAACATTTGTGGATGTTCTTTCCAGCTCTAATTGTAACTATGAAGGTTGAAAATCCACCAGAAGACAAGAGGACAGAACAGCTCAAAGCAGAGCCTGTGCAGCAGAAAACCAAGGGGGAGGCAGAGGAGGAAGGGGAGAAAACGGAAGAAAAAGAGGGTCTCTTTGAGTTCTTCAGCTCCTACCAGGACCTTTTCCAGTTCTTTTGTAACAACACCACCATCCATGGAGCCATCCGGCTGGTTTGCTCTAAGAAGAACAAGATGAAGACTGCCTTCTGGTCGGTACTCTTTTTCTTCACCTTTGGCCTCATGTACTGGCAGTTTGGAATTATCTATAGAGAGTACTTCAGCTTTCCTGTCAGCCTGAAGCTGAACTTCGCTTCTGATGGGCTTACCTTCCCTGCTGTCACCCTGTGCACTCTCAATCCTTATAGGTAAGCCTGGTGCTGTGCCCCTCCTCTTGCATGGTCTACTCCCCTGCCCAAATCGATGTGCCCAAATCTATGCTGCCCACAGGTGCGCTAGACTTGTAAAGCACGAGTTGATGCTCATGATCCATTGACAGTTAAGCGATATTCCAGGATCCTGCACACACGTACCCTTGTTTTAGAAAAAGCTTCCCCAAAGAGATGCTCTCCAAACGCTTTGGCCTTCAAGGCCCATTATCCCCAGCCAGCATAGCCCTAATTTGGAACACTGGGAGTGGCTTCTTTAGAAATAGTTTTTTTGAGGGATCAGATCTCAGCATCCCATGCTAGGTGACCCACCACAGTTTGACCATATTCTGCCTTCTCCACTGACCCTGGGCACCCACCCTGCCATGTTTGTTTAGGTATAGCGGTCTTCAGAAGTTGCTGGAAGACCTGGATGATATGACCCGCGAACAGCTGATGACGCTGTACAAATACAACATGACCCAGGGGCAGAGTAACCAGGCGACTCAGCCCTCCCGGAAGCGCAGCACCAGAAGCTTGCACCTTCACATCCAGCGCCACACTTTGCAAAGATGTAAGCGTGACAGCCGAGCCAGCATGAAGGACAGCAATCCCCAAGTAGACAAGGATGACTGGAAAATTGCTTTTGTCGTGGTAATGACGGCCTCACCACCTTTCAGCTCTCTCTGTTTCCCCCCTCACCCTTTGTCTGTCCAGTGTCCTTTCCTCACATGATTCCTCCCCTATTATTCCTTTGAAGTCCAGTATTTTGCTTGATGTCGGGAAATTCAATGGTTAGGGAAAAAACATCCAGGGTCCCCTCTCTCCTGAATTCTCTCCCTCGCCCTTGCACTGCAGGATTACTTTTTCTTAGAATATTCTTAGAATTATTGCGTACTTCTCACAAATCTTGAACTGGCAAGTAACCAAAACCTGCCTGTGCTGTAATGAGATTACAAGTAGAAAACCTTCTGCTGTGGTACCCTGGTGGCAGGGTGTTTCCAACAATGGAAGCACTGTATGGATAGTATTTTGGTTGGTCGGTCGGTTGGTTGCTGGCCTCAACCAGCCCTCCAGGCAACTTACCTATTCACATATTTACAAAACTTAAAGTTCCAGTTCCACTCAGAGTCATCTTCTGCAGGATCTGAAACAGAGAACATTCCGCATTTCATTATCTTTGTGGTAAGGGTTGCAACCACAGCATTCTGCAGTAATCATGACAATCCAAGCCTAGCTCGTGTGCTGGACAACCATGTTCCCCAAAATGTCAATTGAACCTAGGTCAATGGAGGGACATGACAAGCTTGGATGCTGCCCATCTGAGCCATGTCTCATTGACCACCTCCCTCTTGGTGCCAGGCATGGTTGGCAGGTACCAGCATGGCTGCACCTCATTAAGAGAATCTGCTACATCATCAGTGGCACCAACATCCAGGCCAGGATGAAACGTGGCCATCAGTGTTAAAGGGTCTCTTGTGCCCAATCATGTAATGCTTTGTTGATGCATCATTTGGTATTTGTTTGTTTTACTTCTAAACCACCGGTTAGTAGTTCAAAGGAACACTCCTATGCATATTCAGACAGAAAAAGGCCTATCACTCCCAGGATGCCTCAGCTAGCCATACCAACTGAATGCAGGAGTTGTAGGACTTTATTCGCTTTCTAAATATGCAAAGGATTGCACCTTATTATGAGAATTACTGGCTTCTATATGACAAATAATTAGCCACAGGGCTCAGATTCCTGGATTCCAAGCTACACTGTTGTAATCTAACTTGGTTGGGTGTCACTGAGCTTCTCAAATATAGCAAATTTACAACATTCAAATGTCACAGGCCACTAGAGAAAATAAATGACACTTTACAGTTTGATAACTGAACCGTTTTGCATCCATGCTACACATTTCTATCAGTTTTATGCCTGTATAACTGACATGAGCATTGAAAAGTCAGCTTTGAGTTACTTACAGCAGAGTTGCCTTATATAAAGACAGCATTTAGTATGTCTGGAAGCATTGGATGGGTTCCATTATCCAACAGTGATGGCCCCAAAGAATCCTAGGAACTGTAGTTTGAGGGCACTGACAAATTCTCTATCTGACATGCATGTGGGCCCATCTCCTTCTTGCGGTGTCCGCCAGTTCCAGTCCTCACCTTGCTACATTCAGCAGTGAGGCCCTGATTGTCCAGAACATCCTACTCACGTTCATGAGAATTCAAGCAGCACTCCTTTCAGAACTTGCAGCTTTATGTCACATCATCAGAAATGAACTGGCGGGGTGGGATGCACTGGCTTGCAGACAGCAGGGCTTAATTAATGCCTAAAGGTAAAGGTTGTCCCTTGACATTAAGTCCAGTCATGCCTGACTCTAGGGGGCAGTGCTCATCTCCATTTCCTAGCCGAGGGAGCCAGCGTTTGTCCGCAGACAGTCTCCGTGGTCATGTGGCCAGCATGACTAAACACCAAAGTGCACAAAACGCTGTTACCTGCCCACTGAAGTGGTACCTTTTTATCTACTTGCATTTGCATGCTTTCGAATTGCAGGGTTGGCAGGAGCTGGGATGGAGTAACGGGAACTCACTCCGTTGTGCAGATTTGAACTGGCGACCTTTCGATCAACCAGCCCAGCAGCACAGCAGTTTAAACCACTGTGCCACCTGCAGTCCCTTTAAGGCATGCCTACACATGCCTTAATTCCATAGTAGCATCTCACAAAATTACACTTCCCAAGATTCCTTGAGTCAAAGGAATAAATGTTTAAAAAATGCACCTGTCATTTATCTGTGCTAAAAAAAGGTACACATCTTAGAACCACATTGCTTCTGACAGCCAAGATTTGAGCCTCTCCTGGTGCCCTTACACTCTATGGTCATCAAGCAGTTGGAGTGCGGCTTTTCTCCATGGTCAAGCAGCACCTTTATTAGGCCTAATTAAACTTTATTAGGCCTCAACTTACACAAAATTGTGGCCCAATTTATTTTATTTTTATTTTATTTTGATCTATAGGTCATTTTGCCACACAGGGTATTACAAAACTAAGTGGGGAGGGTGGAAGTTAACTTGAGGTTGGAATTCTTGAAGCCAGACTGGAGAAAAGATGGATTGGAAATTTCTCTGGGTGTGTCTGAAATTCCTATCCATGGTTTTTCCTAAAACAGGGATTTATTTACATATATTTATAGGGAGCCTATAATTGTTGAGGCCTTCCTAGGGGTGTCTTCACCCAGCTACCCCCACCCCCCACACCGTTTCTCTTCCATTCTGTGAGGGGTTTAATGGGACTACTTTCCTTTGCAGTGTAATGAAAACAATACCGACTGTTTCCGCCAAATGTACTCCTCAGGGGTGGACGCTGTCCGGGAATGGTACAGCTTCCATTACATCAACATCCTAGCAAGGATTCCTGACACCAAAGCCTTAGATGAGTCCAACTTTGCCAGCTTCATCTATTCCTGCCGTTTCAATGAGGCGACCTGTACCAAAGCGTGAGTCCCAAAGTAACTGCTGCTTACTGGCTGCCGTCCTCCTTTATTCCAACCTAGTTTTCACAATTCTGGGGTCTACATTTAAAAGATCTCTGTCGCGGTGATCTTTTCATCATGGATCAAAGTCAGTTTAAGACCATTTCGATAGCAGATAAAGTGCTGGATCGCCCTCTTAAGCATGTCTTGCCTTCCTCCCCTTCTAGTGTCATCCGTGAAAGAAGGATGTGTGTTTGGTGCAAAAAGCAAGGAGTCTTTACAAGGGGAAGTTTGTTTTGAGGCATGAACATTACCTCTCCTTCCCACTCTGTGCCAGAACTAAAATCCTTCAAAAATCCAGTACAGCATTAATCTGAAGGGCTAAAATGGAGAAGCGTCTTCACCATCTTACCTGCTCTTTGTGAGAACCAGGTTTTTATGGAGAAGGTCTGGACTTTCCCTGAAAGCCTAACTAGGTCTGGGCTTCTTTGTTTCACACTAGGTCCCAAAGCATTCAGTTCTTGTAAGGCTGGTCCAGATAGTCCTTCCAGGCACTGATGAAACCCATGAAGGGGGAGAGGGGATGGCATTTGCCAAACCTGCCCCCAGCCTCTGTGTTCAGTGGAAGCTTGAAAAGCGACTTCTATCCATGCGCCAACAAGCACAGGCAGCGATGCATCCAGTATCTAGGGGTCCTGACTGCACTGTTCCCAATGACAAGGCAAAGTCTACAGACACAAGCCTGCTTCAGACTTTCCAGAGTGGGCCCAGGCCATGAAATTCCATGTCTTCCTCCACTTGTTCAGCCAACATGAGCTGAGCAGAATCTCGTGCAAGAACTCCTTCCCAAAGGGTCATTTTAGTCATGTAATCCATATCCCCTTCTGAATGCTCTTCTTATCTGCTTAAGGGATGTCCACAACGGCTGATGTCTTTCTGAGATTTGTTCTAGTAATGTTCTAGCATGTTTGAGCAGCCCATTCATACTGCACCCAGACCTGCTTTGCATGCAATGCATAGAATTTTGGTAGGGCTTGCAATGGCATTTCCGCTCTCTAATACATTGGAGAAGAGCAGCTGCATGCTCCCTCTTACATGTGTGTTTGCGCATGCATGCGCACACAAACACAGATAGTGCGTCACAGCTGCTTTCCCCTTGGATCTCCAACATTGGCGCCACTGTCTTGTTTTTAAGGGCATGGCTTCTTTTGTCAATCCCAGCCAGTTAGAAATAATGCAGAGAGTGTTTTATTTTATTGTTTTATTTTATTTCATTTAAGATTTTTGTAGATTTACAATCAAAAGAATAACAAAATAAAACAATAAAAATAATAAACCAATAGTAGTAATGGTAATGAACAGCAGTACAGAACAGATGTGAAAGAATGTTTAAAAGTTTGTGAAACTTCAAAAGAAGAAGAAGAAGAAGCTTTCACCTTGTACTAACTGGGGATCCTGATAAGTAAATCCCCATCAGGAATGAATTCTGTAAAGGGGGCACCCCAATGAAGGCTTTCTCCCTGGTTGCCATCTGTGATGGCAGCGATACCAGTAAGAATACACATGATGCAATGCATGTCTTGGCCAATTGCTCTGGGAGAAGGCAATCCCAGAGGTACAGTTTCTAAACCATAGAGGGGTTTTCAGGCCAGCCCCTATACTTTTAATTGTCCCTGCAAATGGACTGTGAACTAGTGGGGTTCCCCAAACACTAGCCAGATGAGATTCTAGCAACTGGTCTAAGTTGGTAGGCTAGCAGTTAATCACTTTGTACTAAGAGCGGTTTGCAAGTGGTCTTAAGGGCAGTCCTACAACACAACACACTGAAGTAGTCTAGCCAGGAAGTCACCACAGCACAAATTAAATGGATGACACTGCAGAGTTACGTGGGAGATCAGGTTTTGTTGTGCGACATCACAAGGCCAGTCCAGGGTGAAGAAAGGGTCTCCATTTGAACTGGCTTTGGGGGGGTCTCTTCAAGAAGTGTCAGAATTAAGGGTGGGTGGACACCATTCTGCTATGAAGCTTTCCCAAAACATTGTCCCCATTCCATTTTAGCTATGTGTTGTTTATTTTTGTTTTCTGTTCGCGTTATGTACGTTGTTTCTAAATTTAATCATTTACAACACAGATATTAACATCAACTAAAACCACATGGGTATACGTTCCATACCCCTGTTTCTCTAATCCACTGGCCAAGCCCTACTCCCACCACCTTTCTCAGGCATGTTGTTGCTGTTAAGCCTCACTACATGCACATTCACCTGTTCACTGATTCAGATATCTCATATATAGTTATTTACTGAGTCCTGGCTCCAAGACTCCTCTTTTTCAATAGATCTAAATTTATGAACAGAATATAGCAGTCTAGAATAGCAAAGTCATGGAGGATCAGAGTGTGAAAGAGCATAAAGACAGAGGTGGGGGATGAAGAAAAGAAGGGGGGAGAGAGAGAGAGAGAGAGAGAGAGAGAGAGAGAGAGAGAGAGAGAGAGCACTATTCCCACTTAAGACCATAACAAGTTATTTCTGCAAAGCCGTTCCACTTGTGGTTTGGCAGCTGCAGCCATGTCAATGAATTGGCCTCTTCTGCCAAAACAGGGTTCAAAAACACCCAACCTCTGTCTTTATGCTCTTTCACACTCTGATCCTCCATGACTTTGCTATTCTAGACTGCTATATTCTGTTCATAAATTTAGATCTATTGAAAAAGAGGAGTCTTGGAGCCAGGACTCAGTAAATAACTATATATGAGATATCTGAATCAGTGAACAGGTGAATGTGCATGTAGTGAGGCTTAACAGCAACAACATGCCTGAGAAAGGTGGTGGGAGTAGGGCTTGGCCAGTGGATTAGAGAAACAGGGGTATGGAACGTATACCCATGTGGTTTTAGTTGATGTTAATATCTGTGTTGTAAATGATTAAATTTAGAAACAACGTACATAACGCGAACAGAAAACAAAAATAAACAACACATAGCTAAAATGGAATGGGGACAATGTTTTGGGAAAGCTTCATAGCAGAATGGTATCCACCCACCCTTAATTCTGACACTTCTTGAAGAGACCCCCCCAAAGCCAGTTCAAATGGAGACCCTTTCTTCACCCTGGACTGGCCTTGTGATGTCGCACAACAAAACCTGATCTCCCACGTAACTCTGCAGTGTCATCCATTTAATTTGTGCTGTGGTGACTTCCTGGCTAGACTACTTCAGTGTGTTGTGTTGTAGGACTGCCCTTAAGACCACTTGCAAACCGCTCTTAGTACAAAGTGATTAACTGCTAGCCTACCAACTTAGACCAGTTGCTAGAATCTCATCTGGCTAGTGTTTGGGGAACCCCACTAGTTCACAGTCCATTTGCAGGGACAATTAAAAGTATAGGGGCTGGCCTGAAAACCCCTCTATGGTTTAGAAACTGTACCTCTGGGATTGCCTTCTCCCAGAGCAATTGGCCAAGACATGCATTGCATCATGTGTATTCTTACTGGTATCGCTGCCATCACAGATGGCAACCAGGGAGAAAGCCTTCATTGGGGTGCCCCCTTTACAGAATTCATTCCTGATGGGGATTTACTTATCAGGATCCCCAGTTAGTACAAGGTGAAAGCTTCTTCTTCTTCTTCTTTTGAAGTTTCACAAACTTTTAAACATTCTTTCACATCTGTTCTGTACTGCTGTTCATTACCATTACTACTATTGGTTTATTATTTTTATTGTTTTATTTTGTTATTCTTTTGATTGTAAATCTACAAAAATCTTAAATGAAATAAAATAAAACAATAAAATAAAACACTCTCTGCATTATTTCTAACTGGCTGGGATTGACAAAAGAAGCCATGCCCTTAAAAACAAGACAGTGGCGCCAATGTTGGAGATCCAAGGGGAAAGCAGCTGTGACGCACTATCTGTGTTTGTGTGCGCATGCATGCGCAAACACACATGTAAGAGGGAGCATGCAGCTGCTCTTCTCCAATGTATTAGAGAGCGGAAATGCCATTGCAAGCCCTACCAAAATTCTATGCATTGCATGCAAAGCAGGTCTGGGTGCAGTATGAATGGGCTGCTCAAACATGCTAGAACATTACTAGAACAAATCTCAGAAAGACATCAGCCGTTGTGGACATCCCTTAAGCAGATAAGAAGAGCATTCAGAAGGGGATATGGATTACATGACTAAAATGACCCTTTGGGAAGGAGTTCTTGCACGAGATTCTGCTCAGCTCATGTTGGCTGAACAAGTGGAGGAAGACATGGAATTTCATGGCCTGGGCCCACTCTGGAAAGTCTGAAGCAGGCTTGTGTCTGTAGACTTTGCCTTGTCATTGGGAACAGTGCAGTCAGGACCCCTAGATACTGGATGCATCGCTGCCTGTGCTTGTTGGCGCATGGATAGAAGTCGCTTTTCAAGCTTCCACTGAACACAGAGGCTGGGGGCAGGTTTGGCAAATGCCATCCCCTCTCCCCCTTCATGGGTTTCATCAGTGCCTGGAAGGACTATCTGGACCAGCCTTACAAGAACTGAATGCTTTGGGACCTAGTGTGAAACAAAGAAGCCCAGACCTAGTTAGGCTTTCAGGGAAAGTCCAGACCTTCTCCATAAAAACCTGGTTCTCACAAAGAGCAGGTAAGATGGTGAAGACGCTTCTCCATTTTAGCCCTTCAGATTAATGCTGTACTGGATTTTTGAAGGATTTTAGTTCTGGCACAGAGTGGGAAGGAGAGGTAATGTTCATGCCTCAAAACAAACTTCCCCTTGTAAAGACTCCTTGCTTTTTGCACCAAACACACATCCTTCTTTCACGGATGACACTAGAAGGGGAGGAAGGCAAGACATGCTTAAGAGGGCGATCCAGCACTTTATCTGCTATCGAAATGGTCTTAAACTGACTTTGATCCATGATGAAAAGATCACCGCGACAGAGATCTTTTAAATGTAGACCCCAGAATTGTGAAAACTAGGTTGGAATAAAGGAGGACGGCAGCCAGTAAGCAGCAGTTACTTTGGGACTCACGCTTTGGTACAGGTCGCCTCATTGAAACGGCAGGAATAGATGAAGCTGGCAAAGTTGGACTCATCTAAGGCTTTGGTGTCAGGAATCCTTGCTAGGATGTTGATGTAATGGAAGCTGTACCATTCCCGGACAGCGTCCACCCCTGAGGAGTACATTTGGCGGAAACAGTCGGTATTGTTTTCATTACACTGCAAAGGAAAGTAGTCCCATTAAACCCCTCACAGAATGGAAGAGAAACGGTGTGGGGGGTGGGGGTAGCTGGGTGAAGACACCCCTAGGAAGGCCTCAACAATTATAGGCTCCCTATAAATATATGTAAATAAATCCCTGTTTTAGGAAAAACCATGGATAGGAATTTCAGACACACCCAGAGAAATTTCCAATCCATCTTTTCTCCAGTCTGGCTTCAAGAATTCCAACCTCAAGTTAACTTCCACCCTCCCCACTTAGTTTTGTAATACCCTGTGTGGCAAAATGACCTATAGATCAAAATAAAATAAAAATAAAATAAATTGGGCCACAATTTTGTGTAAGTTGAGGCCTAATAAAGTTTAATTAGGCCTAATAAAGGTGCTGCTTGACCATGGAGAAAAGCCGCACTCCAACTGCTTGATGACCATAGAGTGTAAGGGCACCAGGAGAGGCTCAAATCTTGGCTGTCAGAAGCAATGTGGTTCTAAGATGTGTACCTTTTTTTAGCACAGATAAATGACAGGTGCATTTTTTAAACATTTATTCCTTTGACTCAAGGAATCTTGGGAAGTGTAATTTTGTGAGATGCTACTATGGAATTAAGGCATGTGTAGGCATGCCTTAAAGGGACTGCAGGTGGCACAGTGGTTTAAACTGCTGTGCTGCTGGGCTGGTTGATCGAAAGGTCGCCAGTTCAAATCTGCACAACGGAGTGAGTTCCCGTTACTCCATCCCAGCTCCTGCCAACCCTGCAATTCGAAAGCATGCAAATGCAAGTAGATAAAAAGGTACCACTTCAGTGGGCAGGTAACAGCGTTTTGTGCACTTTGGTGTTTAGTCATGCTGGCCACATGACCACGGAGACTGTCTGCGGACAAACGCTGGCTCCCTCGGCTAGGAAATGGAGATGAGCACTGCCCCCTAGAGTCAGGCATGACTGGACTTAATGTCAAGGGACAACCTTTACCTTTAGGCATTAATTAAGCCCTGCTGTCTGCAAGCCAGTGCATCCCACCCCGCCAGTTCATTTCTGATGATGTGACATAAAGCTGCAAGTTCTGAAAGGAGTGCTGCTTGAATTCTCATGAACGTGAGTAGGATGTTCTGGACAATCAGGGCCTCACTGCTGAATGTAGCAAGGTGAGGACTGGAACTGGCGGACACCGCAAGAAGGAGATGGGCCCACATGCATGTCAGATAGAGAATTTGTCAGTGCCCTCAAACTACAGTTCCTAGGATTCTTTGGGGCCATCACTGTTGGATAATGGAACCCATCCAATGCTTCCAGACATACTAAATGCTGTCTTTATATAAGGCAACTCTGCTGTAAGTAACTCAAAGCTGACTTTTCAATGCTCATGTCAGTTATACAGGCATAAAACTGATAGAAATGTGTAGCATGGATGCAAAACGGTTCAGTTATCAAACTGTAAAGTGTCATTTATTTTCTCTAGTGGCCTGTGACATTTGAATGTTGTAAATTTGCTATATTTGAGAAGCTCAGTGACACCCAACCAAGTTAGATTACAACAGTGTAGCTTGGAATCCAGGAATCTGAGCCCTGTGGCTAATTATTTGTCATATAGAAGCCAGTAATTCTCATAATAAGGTGCAATCCTTTGCATATTTAGAAAGCGAATAAAGTCCTACAACTCCTGCATTCAGTTGGTATGGCTAGCTGAGGCATCCTGGGAGTGATAGGCCTTTTTCTGTCTGAATATGCATAGGAGTGTTCCTTTGAACTACTAACCGGTGGTTTAGAAGTAAAACAAACAAATACCAAATGATGCATCAACAAAGCATTACATGATTGGGCACAAGAGACCCTTTAACACTGATGGCCACGTTTCATCCTGGCCTGGATGTTGGTGCCACTGATGATGTAGCAGATTCTCTTAATGAGGTGCAGCCATGCTGGTACCTGCCAACCATGCCTGGCACCAAGAGGGAGGTGGTCAATGAGACATGGCTCAGATGGGCAGCATCCAAGCTTGTCATGTCCCTCCATTGACCTAGGTTCAATTGACATTTTGGGGAACATGGTTGTCCAGCACACGAGCTAGGCTTGGATTGTCATGATTACTGCAGAATGCTGTGGTTGCAACCCTTACCACAAAGATAATGAAATGCGGAATGTTCTCTGTTTCAGATCCTGCAGAAGATGACTCTGAGTGGAACTGGAACTTTAAGTTTTGTAAATATGTGAATAGGTAAGTTGCCTGGAGGGCTGGTTGAGGCCAGCAACCAACCGACCGACCAACCAAAATACTATCCATACAGTGCTTCCATTGTTGGAAACACCCTGCCACCAGGGTACCACAGCAGAAGGTTTTCTACTTGTAATCTCATTACAGCACAGGCAGGTTTTGGTTACTTGCCAGTTCAAGATTTGTGAGAAGTACGCAATAATTCTAAGAATATTCTAAGAAAAAGTAATCCTGCAGTGCAAGGGCGAGGGAGAGAATTCAGGAGAGAGGGGACCCTGGATGTTTTTTCCCTAACCATTGAATTTCCCGACATCAAGCAAAATACTGGACTTCAAAGGAATAATAGGGGAGGAATCATGTGAGGAAAGGACACTGGACAGACAAAGGGTGAGGGGGGAAACAGAGAGAGCTGAAAGGTGGTGAGGCCGTCATTACCACGACAAAAGCAATTTTCCAGTCATCCTTGTCTACTTGGGGATTGCTGTCCTTCATGCTGGCTCGGCTGTCACGCTTACATCTTTGCAAAGTGTGGCGCTGGATGTGAAGGTGCAAGCTTCTGGTGCTGCGCTTCCGGGAGGGCTGAGTCGCCTGGTTACTCTGCCCCTGGGTCATGTTGTATTTGTACAGCGTCATCAGCTGTTCGCGGGTCATATCATCCAGGTCTTCCAGCAACTTCTGAAGACCGCTATACCTAAACAAACATGGCAGGGTGGGTGCCCAGGGTCAGTGGAGAAGGCAGAATATGGTCAAACTGTGGTGGGTCACCTAGCATGGGATGCTGAGATCTGATCCCTCAAAAAAACTATTTCTAAAGAAGCCACTCCCAGTGTTCCAAATTAGGGCTATGCTGGCTGGGGATAATGGGCCTTGAAGGCCAAAGCGTTTGGAGAGCATCTCTTTGGGGAAGCTTTTTCTAAAACAAGGGTACGTGTGTGCAGGATCCTGGAATATCGCTTAACTGTCAATGGATCATGAGCATCAACTCGTGCTTTACAAGTCTAGCGCACCTGTGGGCAGCATAGATTTGGGCACATCGATTTGGGCAGGGGAGTAGACCATGCAAGAGGAGGGGCACAGCACCAGGCTTACCTATAAGGATTGAGAGTGCACAGGGTGACAGCAGGGAAGGTAAGCCCATCAGAAGCGAAGTTCAGCTTCAGGCTGACAGGAAAGCTGAAGTACTCTCTATAGATAATTCCAAACTGCCAGTACATGAGGCCAAAGGTGAAGAAAAAGAGTACCGACCAGAAGGCAGTCTTCATCTTGTTCTTCTTAGAGCAAACCAGCCGGATGGCTCCATGGATGGTGGTGTTGTTACAAAAGAACTGGAAAAGGTCCTGGTAGGAGCTGAAGAACTCAAAGAGACCCTCTTTTTCTTCCGTTTTCTCCCCTTCCTCCTCTGCCTCCCCCTTGGTTTTCTGCTGCACAGGCTCTGCTTTGAGCTGTTCTGTCCTCTTGTCTTCTGGTGGATTTTCAACCTTCATAGTTACAATTAGAGCTGGAAAGAACATCCACAAATGTTCAAAGTTGCCCACTTCCCACATCATCATTCAATTTTCAAAGCAAAATCCCAAATCCCAAATTTGAATTCACATTTCGGGTGTGAAATTGTCCCTTCATCTTGGAAATCAGAGTGGCAGAAAGCCCAAGGCCGTGCTTGCTTACTCCAAGGGAAAGCCCACCAAGTTCAATGGACTTGGGCCCATGTGATTGCAGCCAGAGAGGTCTTGTTATCTCTTGATTGCTTTGATATTGATAGACACTGAAGAGGACATTTCAGAAATACATTGAATATTGTGTGATGCAAAGAGCTTTGCAGTATCCTAAAGTCTAACAAGTTCAGAATGACAAAAAGTTGCTTTGGTAGACTAATATGGCCATAAACCCTGGATGTACTAAGTACTATTCCATGTCAGTGATGACATTTGATCAAATAATAATTACTCCTTGCAGAGTGCTTAAACCTAAGCACTGCACAATATATCAAATACTGCTTCATACATAGATTTCAAAAAATCAATTGCATGTCGGCGATTAACCAGATAATGCCATGGAGCGTCAGTGTGGTGCTGTGGGTGCCAGACTGGGACTCGGGAGATCTGGGATCTAGTTCCCACTCTGCCATGAAGCCCACTGGATGACTTTGAACCAGTCACTGCCTCTCAGCCTAACCTACCTCACAGGGTTGTTGTGAGGATAACAAGGAGAAGATACTGTTGCAAACCACCTTGCTTTTCCTGCAAGAGAAAGAAAGGGGGAATAAATAGCAGTAGTAACAACAACTACATGTCAGTGGTAACACAGTGAGTAAACTTGTACAACATCCCATCATGGGTTAATTTACCTGTGAGGAGCTGCTAAACATACTGACTGCCATTATGCATAATATAGGCCCTGACTTGAAGCTGCTTTGACTTGTCATGACATCCAAACTTGCTAGTGAGGGATATTTGAGGGACAAACAACCCTTACAAAATCCTTTGGCACACCATGGGCTATGCAAGGGTTGTTTAACCGTCAAGTAACCTCTGTACAGAGCTTCATAATGGTGGAAAACATGCTGCAGCATCCTGAGGGTTAATTATCCCATCCTGAGGGTTAATTAACCCATAGTGAGCTTGAGTGTTAACCAATCCTGGCTGCTGTCAAATAATAAATACTGAATTCAGTTCCTGACACCTTACTTTGATATATTATCATTTGATACTTGATTTCAGATATCACTAGATGTCCGATGGAATGACCAAACACTTAATTTAGCGTTTTTTCAGAGAATTGCCAATGAAAATGGTGGGTGGAGGGTGGGGGTGGTAATTTCAGCTCTAGTTACCATTTTCCACATAACGGAAAGCTTCTCCATGTATATCTTTCCCTTCTCCTAGAAAACTAGCATGTCAGGAAAAAGGACTGCAGCCTAGCCTTTGCTCTAACATGCTTGCTTCTCTGTTTGGCATTTTGTTGGCTTTGTCCCCCCGCATGTGAAAGGCCTTGACAGAACCCTGCATGTTCAGGAGCATGGGAGAGAAACAGGAATCCTGGGGAAAAGATCCCACTACATCCTCAGGGATCTTTCTCATTCATTCTTGTTGCCAGAATGGTGGGGTTATGGCAGCACTAAGATAAAGTTAGCGCCATTAATATTCTGTCACATTATAGGTTCTGTGTGCTGGATTCCTTGAAGCTGACACATTCGTGTCTAACACTTTCATGTATAAAAACATATCATTTCTAGGTAAACAGATGGGTAGAAAACATGCTGAAATGTGATAACTGTTGGAGAGGTAAAGGAATGATTCATTGATTTACTTTTGGCCGTGTTCCCTGGGACTTCTTCATGGGTAAGTGTGCCTCTTATTCTCATCCAGACTCCACACTACTTCTACCATCTCATGATGGATTAAATATTCTCCTCTCAACTGAAGCTGGATCCTGCTTCTTCAAGGACAAGGCCTTGAAGCACAGAATTTCTCCTGCCATACTCATTGCCCAGTTTACTAGCTCTGGGGGCCTTCCTTACCGGCTCCGTTAAAGAATATAATATTAATTGGTTCGGTGTCATGCACTCTTTGCACCAACAAAATAAAATTTAAGATATGCTTATAAATGTATACTTTGTGAGAAAACATCATCAAAAGAACAGATTACATCCAGATTTCTTCTCCCTTTAATTCACATTGGCAAAGGGAACAAAGAGATTTATGAACTAACACAAGTGAAATGGATATTGACTGCAAATAGGCCAGTCTGCGGAAAGTCGACTTTTCCCAAGTTTTTGGCTGAAGTCCTCAGTCCTTACTTCCAGCTGTAAAACAAGGAAAGAATAGCTGTTTGCTCAGATACATGCTTGGCCACCTTCACTGATCTTCCATTTTCGGGGTTCTGTTTTTCCTGTTCCCGAGCTGTAAATTCTGATTCCTCCAACCCAGTGACCTGTCTTTTCACTGATGTTCCTGCCAGTGGAAAACACCTTTTCCACATATGTGACTGATCTGTCAACACAGCCGCAGGCGGATTAGGATCGTTCCACATCAGCTCCCATCCAAATAAGAACCATTTCCCAAGGAGAGATACAGTGTTCACCCACAGCAATATATGCCCTCAGCAGTGTGAAAAATCAAGGTCTTCATGATATATGACTTCCCTTACATCCAGGCTTTTGTGTTGTTTGTCTCCCTAACTAATTCTTCAGTCTGTTTTAAAGGATGATCCCAGATGATTCGCTTGAAGTGTCATGAGAAAATGAAAGCTGCTTCAGGTTATCTGAAAAAAGTACTTATTAAGTTTAATTAAGTAGAAGGTTCAGGAGCAGAAAGTATCCCAGTTTTGTCATCTTCTCCATTTAGATTTAAATGTGAATTCATTTATTTATAATCCTTTAGTCTAGCCTCTTAGTTTAATCTCTGCCTTGGAAGTAGCTTTTTAAATAGATATTTTAAGTGGATATTTTGTTCTATGAAGTGCAGAAAGTGTGTCTATGAGGAGCAAGGGATTGGAGCAGCTCCTGCATGAGAAAAGGTGACAATAGCTGAGATTGTTTAGCTCAGAAGGAAAAGGCGAGTGAGCGGGGACATGAGGGGAGTGCTCAGAATTATGCATGGTGTGGAGAAATGGAGAGGGAGACATTTTTCTCCTTCTTCCATAATACTGGATCCCAGGGTAATCCCATGAAGCTGACTGGTGGGAGAATCAGTGCAGAGAAAAGCAAGTGCTTCTTCACACAGCACACAGTTAAACTATGGAACTCACTGCCACAGGAATTTGTGATGGCCACCGATTTGGATGGCTTTAAAGGGGAGCTGGACAAATTCCTGGAGGAGGAAGATGCCAATGGCAATTAGCCCTTATGCTACCTCCAGTATCAGAGGCAGTATGCCTGTGTACTCCAGTTGTTGGGGAACATGGGCAGAAGGGTGTGTTGCTCTGGTTCCTGGATCCTGTGGGCAGCTAGTTGGCCTCTGTGTGAGCAGAATGCTGGACTAGATGGATCTTGTCCTGATCCAGCAGGGCACTCATATAATATTACTGCAGAGTGCTTGGAGAGGTTGCATACACCTGAAAAGCAGCTTATAGATGTCTGAAATGAATCCAATGGATAAATGGTGCATTCCTAATAAGGAAATCTGCCTGCAGAGCAACTGCAGGATTTCACAGAAGCCACACTGCATGGGTGGAACGCCACATACTCCACTGCTGTGGAAGTGACGCTGGCGCGAGACTTCTGATATGCAAGTCACGGCCGTCACAGGGGCTCCATTAGGCAAAAGACACCAGCAGAATAGCTGGAGCCGGACTGGCTGGTGGGCAGCATGCAGGCAGCTCAGGGGCAAAACAAGCTCATGCTGTCCCCTAAATCCATGGCCAGGGTGCCCTGCTGATGGCACATTTTACACAAGCTCTCTGGGAAATTTCCATCCTGCTGATTTCATGGGTGGTGGTGGTGGTGGGGGGATAAATACCTCCACACACACGTACCTCATGGTGGAGGATAGGCTGCAGCATGATTCAGTCTCCCATCCGAGCATCACCAGCAGTGTATCACTCACTCCTTGGGAGACTCACTCCGGCACTGTGTCTTTCTGGCTGCTCACCTCATGCTCAAATGGGGAAGTCTCCGTGGAAGGCAGCTATGGGGAAAGGGCTGCTTCTGCACAAACACCAGGTCTCAGGTAACCTGGGGAAATTTGAGCACCTTGCCTAGAGCACCTTGCAGTTCACCCTGAGAGAAACATCCAGCCAAGCTCCACTCCAGCAATGCGAGAGGGAGAAGGTGTCAGGTTGAGGACCTCAAACTAGAAAGTGAGGAAGTATGTGAGAATGCGTGATTTCTGCAGCTGCCTCTGCATGGGGTGGATACTGTGTTTTGCCTGAAGCGCGCTGCTCCCATATGCCTCTCCTTGCAACCCCTCCGGACAACAGCAAAGAGCCTTGTCCTCTGCACAGAAGAGGCACTCTGCTGGCAAGGCCAGGTGCTTGGCTCCAACCATTGCCACTACTGGCCCAACACGCAGGGACTTGCAGGGTCACAGCCCGAGTGCAAACGGCAGGATGAGCTGCCATGAAATGCAGTGAAGGGCCAGCAAGATGTGATGGGGCTGGTTTTCATATTTATTTTTGCAACTGCCCCGTTGATACACAAAACTGGATGGGGTGCGCGTGTGTGCGAGGGTGCTTTGGGGTAGCAGTGTGACCCTGCCTTCCACTGATTTCATGGTGCTGGGCCACTTTGATGCTTCCCGTGCCAGCTGGACTGAGCTCTTGTATGTGGGATGGAGTGGCAAGAAGGTGCTTGCAGCCCCATGTTACAGAGTGGTGAGCGGGATATGTGTGTGTCCGCGTGTGTGTGTCCTGTGTTGCATACCCCTCGTCACTTTTGCAGTTAAAATTCAACCTCTCCCTCTGTAAACCAAAACAGGATAGCTCCGTGCTCATTAAATGTGGAATACCCCATCTCTTTGCAGTGCCCGGAAACCACGAGCACTCGAAAAAGTGTTCTCAAAGTGCTTTGAGAAAGGACAGACTATTGAGGGGGGAATTGCATCAGCACAATGGGTCAGGGCATGGTGTCCAGTGCCTGGTGCATGAACTCGATGGCTGAGCACCGCGATGGAATGCCTGTGTGGATTAGCGTCTAGTTGGCAGCCTCACCACAATGAAATGGGCAGCATTACTTTTATAAGCAAGAAAAGACTCAAAGCAGAGGGAAAACCCAGTAAAGAGTGGCTGGACAAAGAATGTGATGGAGGACTGATCCAGAGACATTCTGCATGTGAGTGTGCTGCAGCCCACCCTTGCACGGAAGGGTGGAAAGACCCCGCGCCTCGCAAGATGTGGCTACTGCTTTGCAGCATTGCAGCGGAAATGGGATGCAGGAGTAAGTAAGTCCTGGAGTAAGTAAGTCCAAGTAAGTCTCAGTCCCTCAGGGATCCCCTTCTGAAATTGTCCCCATTTCACTGGACCTGCTGTGCCTTTAAAGAACAGCCCACCACACCAGCATGGAGACAAAATGATGAGAAAATTAAGCTGCACTTGCTAAATCTTGCTATTGTTGAAGGCACGGGAGGAGGACCAATAGCGGAAAACAGCCGCCTGTTCCATTATGAATTTGAAACAACTTGTTAGTTCAGTGGAAAAGAGCTGCGCCTGTGCCCCTGCTTCCCCCTTTCCCCACCAGTCCTTACCTACATGACTCCCTGCTTCAGTGGTCCTCCTTGGCTCAAGTGCCCCTCTTCACGCCAGCCTCAGAAGAAGTGGATGGGTGCAGGACGAGGATCACCACAGACTGATCTTGGACATTGCTCCTTTGATGATGCTTCGGTCCTGGTGCCTTTTCCTGGAGGGCTGCTCCCCCAGCAGCTGAGGTCTCCCCTCCAGAAGACAGATCCGTTCTTCCCTTTCTTTGGCCTGATCCCTGAAGCCTGGCCCTGCCTTGCTGGCAGCTTCCTTTCCTGATGGTTGGGATTAAACTGGTTCCTTTCCAGATCTGTCTAGCAGCTTGTCCAGCTCCTGCCCTCCTGCCTCTCCCCGCCCATGCTAGGGGCCGGGATGAATGAAAAGACTCTTGAGCAGCGGCTGCTACGGCAGGCAGCTGCCTGGATGATACTTGAAGGAAGAAAAGCCTGGGAAAGATGGGAAGAGGGAGTGGAGGTGGCAGTGGAAGAAAAGGAGGCTGTGACTGCCCTGCAGGACAGCGTGGTTACATTCCTGAAAGTGATTTCGAGGCTCTTAAAACTGGTTTGACTTTTCACCATGCAGCTCCTTCTCTGTCATCGGCACCTTCCAAGGCACCCCAGTGTCACATGCCCGCTTCCCTTGTCTCTGGCTGCCCGGCCTTGTGACAGGGTGGCTGGCTGGCTTTGAACTGGGCGGTGGAGAGTGGCTCACCTCCCATTCCTGTAGCTCAGTGGTGCAGAAAGGGGCTGAGAAGGAAGAGATGGTGGGGCAGCAATGGGTGTGAAGTGGGGTGGGAGCGTGTGGACAAAGAGGTGGCTATGCATGCAGTTTGCATGTGGCTTTGGCCCCCTCCCGGCTGGGAACTCCCTCCCCTCCAAAGGTTATTCACAAGGCCAGGAATATGGTCATGAGGAGAAAAGTGTTTCCCTACTGCTGCTCTCTGTTCTCCAGCTTTAAAAATCTCAATGTAAATTGGCTGCTGTGCATGTGCTTTGATTTTATTAATTTATTATATGTATACCCTGCCTGTTTTCCTTTGAAGGAACTCATGGGTGCTCACACAAATTTTCTCCTCCTCACAAACTGATCTTCATGACAACAACCCTGAGAGGTAGGTTGAGCTGAGAGTCTGTGACTGGTCCAAAGCGCCCCAGTTGGCTCCATGGCTGAGTGGGAACTAGCACCCGGGTCACCCCAGTCCGAGTCCCACATTCTTAATCTCTACACCCCATGTGCTACCTGTTTATGGTAATCATAGTTGGACAAGAGGGTGGGGAAAGCAGCACACTGGATATGGGGGGAGGAGCACGAGGGCAGAAGCAACCCTGCCCATGAACAACAGTCAAAGGCAAAAGTTTACCTGCACTGAACCACAATTTGTTTGTGCAGTACAAGGGAACATTTCAGTGTGGTACCAATTTCAAAGCAATAACAGTAGAGATGGGTGCCAGTCCCCCACCTCCCTCATGCCTTGCAATCTGATTTGTAGTTGATCTGAAAAACCTGGAGCAGTTGCAGCTTACTGATGCCCATGAAAAGCTTCACAACACTTGTGGGGTTTGAAAGAATCAAGTACTGATAGGCACCTCCAAGTGCCAGTGGTCTGAACCAGGTGCAAGTGGCCAGTCGGAATCTCAGTCCCTGCTGCTGGGACTGGGTCTCTCCCGGTTGTCTCTGGCATTGCTGCATCAAGGGTGACTGGACATTATGGGTGCATCCGCACCCCCAGCAGCACCCAAAGATTCCATGAAACCAGAACCCTCCCACCCTTCCCACTTCCAGTCCTTAGGAATGGGTGGCAGGATGCAACTCATGTTGTGGGGAGAGCCCTAACCATGGAATCCTTTGAGCCCTGGCATAAGAGGATGACGTTATGCCTCAGGGCCTGGAGACCCCTCGGCCCTGTTGCTGCAGATCTGGATTGCTTTCAGATGAGAGGTTGAATTCAGGCACTTTACCCATACTGGGAGGTGAAGGCCAGAAGACTGGCTGCTTTCACAAGGGGGAGCAAGATGGGGATCCCAGCCCTTCCATTCGCAGAGCAAGACAAATGCCTCTGGCTTCCCCTGCTGGTGGGCTGTGGGCTGAAAGCAAGGGGGGTGCCACGTGGTCTGCCCTGCACCCATCCATAAGCCAGGCTGCTGCCCTCAAGCGCAGGGAAGGGCACGGTCCCATCAGACGTGCTGCAAGGAGCTGCAGCCGCTGGTCCAGTCCACGCCTGCATGTGAAGTGGACGAAGCCGCCATCTTGTCCTTTGCCTCCCCAAACACTGGGCCAGTCCTAGCTGGCTGACAGTTCTAACAACATCACACACCCAGTGATTCCCAGTTGGCTTCCATGCAGAACATGAGGAAGGTGTGTGTGTTTCGGTGCTCCACACTCAGTGGGGTTTTTAGCTAAGAACTGGGCAGGATCCAAGTCCCCATCCTGCACTGCTAACCACTATTCCACACTGGCTCTCAGAGTTGCCCCAGAAGTTTTTCTGCTCATTCATCTCCCCCTGCCTCATAACTCTGGTCACTTGCACTACCACGGAGGTGCCGTGCACCTCTTTTTACAACGATGCACTTCAAAGCTAAAAGCCCAAACTCTGCCCCCTCTGTTCAAAATGGGGACACATTTATTTATTGTTAATTCCACCCAGAGGCGGAGAACAAAGGCAGAACCAGATCATCCTGTAGCTATTTTGCACTGCTAGCCGATGATGCCAACTTGTGTTCTATTCACACCAAAAGGGAAGAGCTTGCACAAAATGGGAGGGAGTTTGCAGACTGGAATGGGCCAAACTGAGACCCCCCCTCCCCCAATGCACAGACTGCAGCTTCCCATCTGACCTTCCAAATTGGCCCTGTGCTTCCAGGCAGAACCACTTGAGTTTTAAGGGATTTTTCAGTTCAAAATTCAAAATTCCGTTGCTGGTCAGGCTGTAAAATGAAACAATGCATTGCTACTGCTCCACCTGCAGCTCTTCGAGGCAGCTCTGAGCAATGAGTCCAAAGGTACATTGAACATCAGGGTTTGCTGTCTGCTGAGAAAGCCACAGCACCCAGATAGAAGGGCCTCAGGGAGTGCTCAGTCCTGGCAGTCATGTCCAGAGCCATGCTGGACGACACAAACACACCTGACCAGGACCGGCACAGAGAGGGGAGTGCTTCTGTGCCTAACATGCAGCCGTTCAGTAGGTGATACTTACCCCCCTGGCCTCCCCCTCCCCGTTTATTTCAATGCTAGCAAAAGCTTCTCCTGCAGATCCTAGCAGTCATTGCAAAAGACTGTGGTAAACCGAGCTGGGGACCATTTCGCCCCATAACTTGCTTGGCTGGGTTTCCCTCGGCGTGATTGCAATCGCCCCTGCCCTGCTCTGCCACCTGGAAGGGTTGAGTAGGAGGCTCAAATGTTCTGCTTCAGGGTATGACTGTGAACGGCTCCGGCTTCGAGAACATTGCGTTCCTGGAATGGGGTGGGAGGGGGGGAACTGGAGGGTAAACAATGCCTAGTACAGCAGAGAGGAGGAGGAGAGGAAAGCATCTGGCAGCAAGAGGTGATCATCGGTGGCCAGGATTCATGGCTCCTGGCCTCCATGTGGACCCACGGAGCAGTGCCAGCCTGCCCGCTTTAGAGTGCCCAAGTAGCCCTCCTTTGCCAGACAGTCCTCTGTCGGCAGGCATCCTCTGTTCGAAAGGTTGTCTTGTCCAAGGCGCCTTCAGTGATAAGGGGTGGTATTCAAGGCTGCTGCTGCTGCTCTTTGTACCCCACCAAGTGAGACCTCCTGCAAACTCAGCAAAAGGTACCACTTTCCAGAGCAACCCTGGAAATGCGCCGAAATGGTTGTTTTGGGAACAGGATAAGGCGGCAGACCTCCCTTGTACTACCTCTACTGACCTGTTCCGTAAATGAGCATATTGGCTGCTTCTCAGTTGATATAGGAAGTGCCAGCTTCCCGTCGTGCTAGCAGTAGTCCCACTGGAAGAAATGGATACTTCCCAACGTACCCGAAGAAGGGAAAGCGGGAAGGGGCCTTGCAGTTACCCATCCTCAGTTAGAACCTGGGCAGCAGGCTGAGCCAGGCACACCTGCCACCTGATCACAGGTTCCCCACCACAGGGGGAGGTATTGCATTTCTAGTTAAATTCTATTAATAATTATTCATTATTTCTAAGCCTCCACATATATAGATAAATTAACATATGTACCCTTTATGTACATCACTGTGCTCTTTTGCCCTTTTAAAAAATATCTCCCTAGGTTCATCCTTCCCCTTTGGGCAGGGGTGGACTGTCATTGATTCATACTGCATCTATTCCATCTAGAATGCCTGGCTGGACCAAAATATTTTGCTGTCCAAGGTGAAGGACCAGATGCCTCCCGCCCCCAGGTTGTCACCTGGATCTCATGAAGCACCAGAGATCTTGGGCACTAAGCACTGCCGAAGGGCCACAAGCTCGCTTGGCAGTCCTCAGCAACCTGAGTGATGCACACAACACAGTTCTCCGGTGCAGAGAGAGGTTGGGGGAGCTGTTCCCGCTCTGCTCCTGCCCCCCAGCACTCTCTGGGGCAACTGCCTCCCTCTACCAGCTGTGGGTGGGATCGTGCCTCTCCCGCATGAGAAGCTGCATAGCTTGGGCTACTCCTGGACCACTGTCTTCACTGGAGCTCAGGTGAGCTATGTGGAGCAGAATGCCTTCTACCTGTTTTGGCCGTTAGTCAGGTTGTGACCCCAGCCGGAAGGCACAAATGGGCCACGCTCTGGTAACCGTCAGCTTAGATTGCCACACTACGCTGCCCTGGAAGTTGCTCAGAAATTTTTGCTGGTATGGAATGCATCAGCCGGGTTGTTGCCTGGGTCTCGCATTTTAGGATGTGCCAGGCTGCTGCCTCTGGAGCTGCAAGATCAGCATAAACCAGCAGCAGAGCATTCTCACAAGGCGCTTCCCTACTGTGAAATGCCTCTTTCCGTCTTAGTGAGTGGTTGTCTCAGTTATGCATCCGTTGCTGGCTGGTTCCATGGTCTGTCTGTCTGCACCTTTAAAACTAGACAATGGAAATGTGCTGTAGAGAAAAGGCAAATAAATGAAAACATGGAAGTGGAATGTGAGTCAAAACAATATGAATCAATAGCATGACTGGGTTTGTAAGATGTGACAGCCCATCATGGCCTGCTACCCATGACGGGTGGCCATGTCATGTGAATGAGTACTGGCATGCAGGGCAGCTTGTGCATGAGCAACAGCCCAGCAGCCCAGGGGCTGTTCTAGGGGCTGTTATACCCATGATGGGTTGTCATGTTGTCTGAACCCAGATTGCCAATATCATCATGGGTAGAAAGAATTGGCTAGCAAGGCCCTTGGTAAGAGCAGCAAGCAACCCTTGCCCCTCTTACTGCGGGGCTCCTGGATGCCTGCCAGGGCCAGCTGCAGCCAAAGTGTGTAAGTGGCACTCACTCCTCCACTTTGGCAAGCTCTTTTGGGATTGCTGCAACTTTTTTCCAGTTAAACATTTCTGAGGGGAAGATCATGACAGCTGGCTGTCCAGCTGACTTTTGAGATCCTTGTTTTTACTGCCATGAAGCCGTCCTTTCGGTGTGCCCCAGCAGCACCTTGGAACAGCTGTTTGTGGCTGCCCAGCATTTTAATTTTATTCTGTCCACACACAATCGTGTGCAAAAAATATGCTCTTTCAAAAAATGGTGCAGTAGCCCAACTGTGGGTTTGTGGAGCCTCAGCTGGGGCAGCATCGAGGGGGTGCCTGCTGCCAGGGTGACAAGCTGTCGAAGAGACCAAAATAACAGGGACTTTTTGCTGAGAAGGGGGTGCTTCTGCGGAGGGTGATACCCCCTCCATAGCATGATCCTTACTCTTTTTCTTTCCCTTCCTTTAGTTCTCACTCAGGTCCGTATTTTGTACTTTGTCCTGGACCTTAGTGGTTTTGGATTGGGGTATATCCGCCACCACATTTAAAGGGACCAGGAATATTGATGGTTAGCTGCTAAAGCTGTCAAAACCCAATTTCCCTTTTTTAAAAAGGGGGGAATGCATATCTGCATTTTCCCAAGCACCTGGAGGCTCAAAACAAAGCATGAAGTGTACACCATGGTGGGAATTACAGTGAGAAGAAAGGGAAATGATGAGGATCTTGCTGGGAAAGGGATGTCGATCCTCCAAAACTTTCCCTTCTCAGCAAAAGATCCATGTGCCTTTGGCAGACTGTCTGCAAGAAACCAAAGGGATGGGGGCTTTGGAGACTCGGCTGGGACGATTTGCAGGGTATTGACCACCCACCCCTGCTCATTGCCCCAACCAGGCTTCAAATCCCCACAGTGAAAGGTTTCGGCTGCCCAGCCACACGGCTTTTTCAAAAGCAATAATTCCTGTGCCAGATAATATTCTGAGCAGCCAAAGACAGGCCCACTAAGGTGCTGCTGAGGAACTATGAAGGGATCACTCGTGGCTGTTGAAACAGGGCTCATGAATTTCCAAAAAACATACGTTTAAGAGGTAAAACTCACTGTAACTAAGCCTCACTGTCCCAACCTAGAAATTCGGATTTCTACTAATTTCCTGCATTCTTTAAGTAAGTGCCCATTTGCACAAGTAGTGGGTCCGGCTAACACAAAACAACCAGTGGGAGCACAGCGGATGCTGCTGTGTATTTCCAACAAGTGCCACACACAGAACACATTTGCAGAGAACCTCAGCCTGCCCTGGCAATAAGCCACCGTCGGTTGGTTGTGGTACAAACAACCCACAGTGAGCCTGACAAATAATCAGGCTTACTGTGGGTTGTCGAACCTCTCCTCCTGAAGCACCTTTCTGCAAACTCTGCTGGACTGGCCTCTTCCAGAAGCAAATGTTTCCCTTCATTCTGGGTGGCTTCCACAAGCACTAGCATTCCCTTACGCCCAGGGTGCCTCCCGCTGGCCTGTGATCCTGCTTGACCCCTCTTGGCAATTCTCAGGCTGGATCAAGGTGATCGCTCCCTCCACCAGCAAGCACAGCCGGGATCCATACCACAGCCGAGGTCTCCCCGGACTATGGGCTTCAGGGAGGTTCATACTGCAGGAAGTGTAAAAGTCCCCTGTCTGTACTTTCTGTGCTGTTGTGATGGTTCAGATTTTCCAGGCAGACACAGAGAATAGGGTCCTTGCCATAGTATAAACACATGTATGAAATGCTTTTCCAAATGTGGAGTCCTCCTGAAAGCAGCACAATTCTCTTTGAAGGCGCTCTGTGTTCTGGCTTAGAAGCAGAAGATACTAAGGGACTGAAGTGTTCGGCTCTTGCCTGGGCTCATTGCCCAGCCTGTGTCTGAATCAGCTCACAGGGAAGGAACAGGTAAAATGGGAACCTCTGCCTGTGCTTAAGTCCAAGGCACTGCACAAACATTAGCTTAACTGTCTTAGCACCAGCCCTTCCAGGAAAAGAGATTACCCGCAAAGTCGTTGTGACAAAAGCTTTTCACTACAACTGTTGTGAACAGATTTCTTCCTTCTGGTTTTATGTATGGTGCTTATTTTCTATTATTTTCTATAACCAAGGGGCAAGGATGGCATCTTTTGGGGAGGGAGAAAAGGGAAAAGAACACAGGAGGAGTGCTTTTAATAGGCACGTCAAAAATCTTAATAGTTTCAGAAATCCTCAACTCTCTATCTTCCTGATGGTTCAAGCCACACAAATGGTACACCTGCCTTTTGTGCACCTGCTAAAATTACAGGATCTGACCTCCTCTCTGTCTCTCTCTCTGTCTCTCTGTCTCTCTCTCTCTCTCTCTCTCTCACACACACACACACACACACACACACACACACATACCAAACTTAGGAGGCTGTCCTCAGGTGACTTGAATACCCCTGTTACCAGGAGAACAAAGATTAGGAGGAAGGTGGGAGAGAACAAGTTTCTTGGCAGCTTCGTGCCTTTGGTAACACTTCTAGGACTGGAATGAGGAAGCAAGAGGTTTTGGCCCAGGTGAATGGAAAAAGATGCAAGACTACTTCAGCTCAGTCTTTGCAACAGAAGCACTTGGCCCTTGCTTCTCATGACCATGCAGAGAACTGGGTGCCCTTGAGGAGGGGCTTTCAGTAGGTCTCCTTCCCTCATTTCAACTGGCAATGTGTTCTAGGCACAGGAGAATCCCAGAAACAGTGCCTGATGCATAGATGTCCCCAGACTATAGGCAGCTACGGAAAAGAAGATCGACCCAACAGACCACTGAGTTCAGGCTCTGAATGGGCTCCCTACCTTCAAGAGTGTAGAGAATTTCACCGGTCCAGTTTTCCCATTGCAGCTCTGCAGTGAACGGGGAAAGACTAAAATCTATACAGCTCTTAAGGGCAGAGGTGTCCTTTCAGGACTGGGGCTCAATAACCCCCCAGAAAGCCTGACTATGGGAGTAAAGGCTCCATAAAGCTATATAGAAAGAAGTGTAACCTACTAGATATGGACAAGCATGTCAGTTCTACTTTCTCCCATATCTGAACTCTTAAAATCTTGAGTTCATTCTGTTCTGTTTATGAAGACATGTGTGCAGGTTGGTGAGTTCTTCTCAGACAGCGGAACAAAATTCTCAGCCAACTGCACCTTCCGTATTTCTCGGGAATATGTACAGCTATGCCTAGTCTGAAGAGTTGCACCTGCCTACCTCCCAGAAGAAAGATGTGGTACACCTAATTCAGCACTGCAAACATGGTTAAATTCACTGGGATTCAAACCAAGACTGTCAAGAGCCAGGCAACAAGGGCCCTTTGCCCAGATCGCTCTGCTTTGCTTTTTCCCACATTCACGCTTAAAAAAAAAACCAAACTGAAGTACTTTTCTTTATTTCTTCACATGTTACCAGAAGTTCTTATCAAAAAGCAAACCAAGCAAAATCCTTGCCTGTCTCTAGGCATACATCTATCTCTATTTGCTTTGTTCCCAAAATTTAAACTAGAGAGATTGATGTGAAAATCCAAACACTTATTTTAAAATCTCCCCAAATTCTCCACCCTATTTGCTTAGCTCATACCGAATGAGACTGCATTGTCAGTTCATGCTGATTGGGTAAAGAAAGGAAGGGTCTAAGAAAAGGCTGGGGCAGGGAGGGGCAAGGCTGAGCAAGCCCACCACCCATATTTAAATGTTATTAAACAACATTACAACTGGTTCCACAGTTGCTCCCACCATTCTCCACCCTGTTTTCAGGAAGCAAAATGGTGAAGGGCATTTTACATTTTTCTGAATTTTACTGAATTTCTTGGTGAAGAGAAACTAACATTCTCCAACAGTTCAGGCAAAGCTTTTAAAAACAACAGTGTTTGGAGCATTTATTAGCAAATTCCTTTCTTGGGAGTTTGCCCAGCCCTAGGTCAGTGATCCTGCTCCTCCTCCTCCTCATCATCACCACCACCACCATCATCACTATCAGTTCTTATAACAGCCTGCACAGTCAATACTATTAGAATAACCACATCTGGTTTGTTCACTTTTTATAACCCGAAACAGCGAAATAAAAGCCTGCTTTAGCCTTTAGAACAGATTTTAAAGTCAATTGGTAGGAGCTGCCTGTATGGGAGGAACATGTGTGGCCACTCGACCTCATTTCAGGGAGAGAATTGTAAGACACAGTTGATCCACACAATGCAAATAGCCAGTACGTTCTCATTGTAAAAGCCCCCATTTTAAGCTACGAGTCCAGGGTGTGTTGTGTGTGTGTGGGTGGTAGGAGCAGGAGTAGGTAGTTGTAGTAGAGATGAGATTTGGACCGTTCTCCTCAGTCCAGTCTTGCATCCTTTCAGTGAAGGTCTGTTCTTGGGACCGCCCCCCCCTCCCTTTCCACACTGCTAGGCCTTTTGTGGCCCGTTTCAGGAAGCAGGCATCAGTTTCAGGGGTGCTGTTCTCACGTATGCTTTTCCTGTAAATATTTGCAGGAACCCTTTTGTAAATATGTCTTCCTGTCTGAACCTGTGAAATACAAATTTATTTACTAGGCAGTGAAAGTAGCATTTAACAAAGGAATTTGTCAAGCTGGATAAAACAGTCAAGGAGAACAGCCTGTGACCAATCCTTTAATGGAGTATTGATTTCATGTTTGCCACAGAAGCATGTGTGTCCAGCCTGGTCTAAAATGGAGTAGAAAGCTAACAACCAGTGGAGCTGGGTGGAGGGACAGTGGCTGGGTTTGCATGACTTAATTTATATTTATACTGTTAATTTATATTATTTTAATTGAAGTTATTTATGTTTGTGAGCCGCCCCGAGGCTTCGGCGAATGGGGCGGCATAGAAATTTTCTAAAGAAATGAATAAATAAAATTACGTCAGTTACTGCATGGCGGATTGCCATGTTGTACACACCCAGACTGACTCCTGTAGGGTGCCTTGTTTGAGAGCAGAAAGTCATCCTGACAAATCATAGCTTGTTCATGCCCATGATGGGTTGCTCTGTCATCCAAGCCCAGGCAACAAACGCCACCGTGTGTGCCAGATATCAGGTAGCACTGCTGTGAAATCTGCATGTATTTTCCTGTCTCCCCCTGCCAAAGACTCAACACTCAAAAAGATAGTTTAAAAAAAACAAGCCACCATCTTTTGACAGCTGTCGAAAGTGCTCATAAAAAGGGCAAAAGTGGAGGGCACTGAGAATTGTCAGGGCAATACTTAAGGATCACATTGCTAAGGGGGAGATTTCACTCCCTTCTGCGGGGGAAAAACCCTTTAGCTACTTTGCTTTTTAATTGACAGTTTACTGTCAAGTGAGCTCAAGTTTTTCCATATATGAACTGGCTTTGTCAATGACCATTGATGTTACCTACTGCACTTTGAAGCAGATATGTACCAGGACCTTGGCCAAAAAAATCCATATTTATGCAACTGTAAGAGGCTGGGGAAAAACTGGAAAAAATTGCCATTTCAGTTGTGCACATTTCTGCCACCCACTTATTTTAAAGATTGATGGATGATCCAGTGATAGTCACTCTAGCATGTTTCTGGGCAGTATTCAAGCAGCTCCCAGGGGCACTGGCACGCACAAAATGGTGGATGAAAACAGGGTCATAGGGAGGAGACAGGGCCTGGGAGACAAGATAGGTTCTGCCATGCAGGATTCTGAGATACCAACAGTAGGACTGGTTGGTCAGGGGAGAAGGGGAGAATAGTCATTTGTCCAGTGCAGTAGGAGTTCCTCTGCAAACAATCCACAATGCATAGCTTAAGAACACAAGAACAATCATGCTGGATCAGACAAATGGTCCATCTAGTCCAGCACTCCATTCACACGGTGGCAAACCAGCTGCCCACAGATTCCCCCCAAGCAGGTTGGGCACAAGACCTCTGCCTTTCCCAAGCTCCTCAGCAACTGCTGTAGGCAGGCAGGCCGGCCACCCACCTCTGATAATGGAGATGGAGCACACAGACAGCAAGCCCCCATCGCTAGCCTCTTCCTCGAGGAATTCAAGCAATCCCCTTTTAAAGCCATCCAAATTGGTGGCCACCACTGCTACCTCCCCAAAAACAAGACCTAGCCCCAAAATAAGACCTAGTACTATTTTTGGTACTTGCTAAAATATAAGACCTACCCTGAAAATAAGACCTAGCTGTGTTCATTCCCAGGGCCAGTGGGGAACATAAATAGCCTTTTTAAACTTTATTTTTAACTGAACTTTAACTTAATGCACTGTGTGGAGGAAACACAGTTATGCAGCTCTGCTCCCTCTGCTCCCTGAGGAGGGAGCAGAGCCGCAAAAGCCGATGCTTCCTCTGTAGCGCCTGCTCCTGTCACAGGCGGAGTGAAACCAACTGTACCAAATGTGCATGTGTTCATGCTGTTGTACATGATTAAGTGTGGATTGTTGTACTCATTAAAAAATAAAATAAAAAGTAAGACCTACCCTGAAAAAAAGACCTAGTATGTTTTTGTGAGCCAAAAAATAAATAAATAAAATAAGACAGTGTCTTATTTTCGGGAAAACACGGTACTTGTGGCAGTGAATTCCATAGCTTGACTATGTGTTCCACATAGAACTACTTCTTTTTGTTTGTCCTTATCCCTCCACCAATCTGCTTCATGAGATGATCTTAGGTTCTAGTATTGTGGGAGAGAGAGAGAAATGTCTGCCTGTCCCTTTCCCCACACCATGCGTGATCTTAAACGCCTCTGTCACGTCTCCCTTATTTGCTTTTTTCCCAAACTAAACACCTCCGGTTATTGTAACTGCTCCTCAGAGGGGAGTTGCCTCAACCCATTCATCATTTTACTTACCCTTCTCTGTACTTTTTCCAACACAATATTGCCCTTTTTTCAGATTCAGTGACCAGAATTGTACACAACATTCTAAGTGTAAACATATTCACTTCCTTTCCCAATTCTGCCAAACATCGAATTTGCCTTTTTCAGAACTGCTGCACACTTGACATTGTCACCTAACATGATGATACTAACGCAGTCTCACCTAACGCAGAATTTGACATTTTCTCCTAGTTGTGCACGCCTGCTTCCAAGATCCCCTTCTTGCTTGGACACTGCTAGCTCAGATCCTATCAGCCTATACCTGGAGTTGGATTTTTTTGCTTCTACTTAGATTTTACACTCGCTTACATTGAATTATATTTGCCATTTTGATGCCCACTTTCCCAGCCTGGGGTGTTCCCTTTGGACTTCCCCACAATCCCTGTCACTTGTAACCACCCTAAATAGTTAGGTGTCATTAGCAAACCTGGTCACTTCACTGATGACTCCTAATTCCAGATCATTTATGAATAGGCTTAACAGCACTGCCTCTCCTGACATTGAGCTCTGTAGGACTCCACTGTTTATATCCTTCTGTTTGGAGCAATTACTACTTATTTCAACCCTCTGCTTGCTGTTCCTTAACTAGTTGCTAATCCATGAGATGAATCCCCCTCTTATTCTATGACTGCTGAGTTTGCACAGGAGTGATGAACTTTGTCAAAAGCCTTTTAGAAGTCCAAGCAAACAATGTCTCCCAGATTGCCCCTGTCTACGTGCTTATTGACACTCTCAGAGAGCATTAATAGGTTAATGAGACGGAATTTACCTTTGCAGAAGCCTTGCTGATATTTCTTCAGCACAGCTTGTCTCTCTATGTGCTTACTGGTTCCATCATTAATAACTCTTTCTGGTAATTTACCCAGAACAGATGTGAAGGTAACCAACCTGTAATTTCCTAGATTCCCCTGGATCTCTTTTTTAAAATTAGTGTGACATTGGCCATTCTCCAATACTCTGGTACAGAGGTTGATCTAAGGGACATACGACATATTTCTATAAGAAGGTCAGGATTTTAATATTTGAGTTAGGAACCCTAAGGTGGATACCATCTGGGTCTGGTGGTTTATTAACTTTTAGTTGGTCAATAAGGTTGAGATTCTCATCTTCAGTCACCACTGCCTTACTACTATCTTATCTGCTATCTGAGTAACTACCTCAGACTTGCTTGCTGAATGCAGCTTGTTACTATGTCATATGAATTCACCCACTGGGCTGGTTCACACAGCATGATAAAAAGGCCATGGTATGTTTGTTAATCTTTTGTTAAGCCACACCACTACTGGCAGGTGATCAGGTTCACACTGGCTTGTTGTGGCTTGTTTCCCCCTTCATCCCCAGCCAGCTTCCTGCACTTATCCCAGGAGACTTGGTGGCACAAGCCCTCCACACTCCTGCATTGGAGTCTTTCTCCCTCACTGCCATACTTTTGTTGCATTGCAAAGTACCTGCATTAACATATGCATGCCATATCTTGCGGGGGGCGGGCGGGGGGAGGCTTAGCTTACTTTTTAGGACAAAGTGGTGGAGTGTTTTAATTATTTTCTTTCTTTAACACTTTAAAAACCTCCTTGCCTTTTCCTCACATCTGAGAATAAATGGCATTCTTAGCACAGCTTGAATGTACACTGAATCAACTTGGGACAATTGTGCTTTAGGAGGGGGAATTTCAGCCTTGCCCAATCTTGTCTTCGTGTTGGAATTTCCATTTCCCTATGTGGGAGTAAGAGGTGGGGAAAGGAACACTTTAAACAAGCCACACAGGACCCTGGCAGCAGGTTTGCATGTCACAGCAAGCCTCTCTGAGCAATCCAACAACAAGCCATGGGTTCTCAGGGTGGCTTGTGCATGGTTAACCTGAGTTGTTGTGCAAGGTTCAGACAACATGACATACTACTCTGAAACAAGCAAGGCTGATAACTCACCAGGAGTGGTTGTGTCAGGTGATCATGGTCCAAACTTTTTTTAAAATAAACATCAAGGGTGAATCTGGCTGGACATTTGAGTATCCACATATGCATTGCAAAAAGAATGGAAATCCATCAGGAAAGAAGGCAATTAGCATACTATTGGCAAATGCAAAAGTATACATACACTTACAAATTTTAATATAATAACTTTTCTTTAAGCAAAAGTGCAGGATATTTGCTATAGTGGAGATGATTATGCGACCTATCAGCCTGCTCAAGTCTGCTGTGTGGGTGCTGCTACCTCTGGAAGGCCAGCTTCAAGGCTGCTCTGTATAATCCTTTGCCTTTAAATCAGAATTGAATGATTTTGCCCAGAATTGGGCAGCCCATCAAAGGACACCTTCAAACAGTTCTCTGTTCATTCTGGTACAGATCTCCCTTCTTCTTGTCACCCTACTGGACAGCGACAGCAGAATGGGGCACGAGACGGTCAACCTAGCAAGAAGCTTCTCATGGTGTGTTCCGTGGGAAAGAGGCAAGTCACGCCTGGCTTTCTAATTAAGCAAATGCATTCCTGTGACAGCCATGAAATCTGCAAGGTTTATTCTAACACACCCATCTTGGAGGAGGGCTCCCTTATTCGGGTCGGGTCGCACATGCAATCCTTTCTAGGACTGAGGCTGGAGAAAATTGTTTCTTTGCGCTGGTGCATAGGAAGGACTGACTGGATGTTGCTGACATGATGCATTTCCCAGGAGCGCTGCCTTCACCATTCTCCCCACATTCCCCACCCTTCTCTCCGATGCCACTTTCCTGCTCCGCTCAGGCATTTTCTTTCTCCCCGCACTGCCACCCTGACTGCTCCCTCCACCTACCCCCAGGCCACTGCGCAGGAAGTGCCCCTCGTTTACCCGTTCGTGCAGTTACAGGCCAAGTAGATGCAAGTACATTAGTAGCACCAAATGCCAAGGTCTGTGCTGGCGTCTTGACTGGGGCTTGGCTGAGCAGCACGTCTGGCTGGCCAATCCTGGTTGTGAACATTTTTTAAAAAGGCAAGATGATATTGCGGCAGCCAGTTGTGCTGATGCCAGTCCTTCCTCCTGTCACAGTGTGCCCCCTCCCCCGGCCATCAACTGGTGTTGCTGGTGGTCGTCTACAGGATCTCTGGGCTTTGGAGCTCCTGAAATGCATCCTCAGGCCTGGCTCTAGAATATCACTGAGCTGCCCTCCCTACCTGTCCCGTAGGAAGCAGCCTTTCCGTGTTTGTGGAAAAGCTGTTGAACAGACGTGAAGGGCCTTGAGAGCCCAATCCATAGATGGTGCTACGACTCCAGGAGCGGGACTTGCAGATCTGACCCCTCTCCCTTGTTTGGGAGGGATTTCTGAGGCTGCAAAGCTGACTTCTGATGATCCCACTGAGGGCAAAAAGGGGGCCTTCTGGAAAGAAGGGGTGGCCAGGGATGCCACATGCTATGGCTTCACCAGCCCTGAGCGAGGCGCTGCATCTCATCTAAATGGTCTCAGACACTCGTCTGGAGGAAACACTGGAAAAGGAGGACGGGTCGCCAAGCACCAGCTCCATCACTCCTCCTGACAGGATGCAGGAATCTTGAAACCTCCCAAGACTGGTAGTTTCCACTGGCAGACAGCAGCCCCAAAAGGCTGCAGTTTAAATCAGATAAACCCTGAAGTGGGGCTTTAGAAATAAAAGGAAGAGGAACTGTTTGGGAGCATGCAGGGAACAAACAAGTGCATTTTTGGAAAGCATGAGTCCCAGAGCAAGCAGCGCATGGCTTCTGATTACTGGAGAATTTGACTTTGCAGTCCATCACAACAGAATTCCGATGGCTGCTGACACACAGAGGGGCAGCCCTGACTGGCCAAAGATGCTTCAGGACTGCAAATCATCAGCCCATTTGGAGGCTTGTGGAGAACAGCCAGCCTGAGCAGGAGCTGGGAAAGGCCCCCATTTTGCTTAGGAGCCAGTTTATAGGGTGTGGGGCTGCTGTCAACCCACCATGGGGCAGAGGACTGTGTCTGTGCCGCTTCTGTGCTGGCCTCCTCCTCAGCCCACGAGGACCTCAGCATGTGCCTGGCTGGATGTGGCTCTGTGGAAGATGGAGGATTCCCCTCCATCCCCACAGTCAAGGACCAGGAAGAGCAGTCGGGGAAAACCAGAAGTAGCTGGCTTCACCTGATTAGCACTTGTGTACCCTGAGAAAGTCCTGTTTGGGTAGAATCAGTTTTCTGGGCAAACAAAGCCATTCTGATTGTGCTCGACTGACCCAATATTTGAGGAGAAATTGTACCACAAATGAGGCCCATGGTGTCACGCATGAGTAGAACAAGCCATTTCACTGCTTGCGGTAGCAACTGGGCCTTGGGATGGGATCCCAGCTCTGTGCCCTTCCCTGAGAAAGAGGGCAATAAGTCAAGGGAGGTTTGGGTCTTTCAGAGTTCTTCTGTGGAAATGTAGTGCTCCTCCATCTCTAGCAGGCAGCTGCTGCTGAAAAACAGCTGTGAAAAATACATACATACATACATACATGCTGCTCTCCCTTATCAGCTGTTCATGATTTTCTCTTCCCCCCCTCAGTGGCTGTGTGTACTGTTTTGTGTTTGACTGTGGGCACCGGAGCAAAGAGAATCAGCAACAGTGCTTGGCCTGCTGCTCTCACTGAGCCTCTGGATAAGCTGACATAGAAGCTTTACATTTCTATGTAAACATGCTGAATACTTTTTCTGAAAGGAATCCATTCCACAACTAAGGCTGCAATCTTGAGCACATTGTCCAAGGCCTAGGTCCTAAGACGCTGAGTAAACACCCACAGGATTGCTCTGCTAATATAGTTTTTAATAACTAGTACTGTGTTGCATGATTCTTGGTGCTTCTTTGTTTGTGCACCGTCCAGGTTGTGTTCATGCCAGGGGTCTCAATATCAGTTTCGGAGGACAACAGTAGGGAGGGGGGAGAGCATTGTGCCCTGTTGTGGGCTTCCTAGAAATTTCTGAGTGGGCTCAGCTGGGAGGAGGAGAACTAGAACAGAAGTGGACCACCTGTTTCCTTTTTCTTTGACCACCAAGGCTGCATCCCTTCTGCAGAAATCTGTCAGGGGCTGCATTCTGGCCAGGGACAGAGTAAGTGAGGCTGTGCACACACACACACAAGAGACAAACACATGGACACAGCCCACTGCCGGTTTCTTCTCTTCCTGCTCTGGAAGAGCAGGCCCCGCAAAACCTGTGCTTCCAAGAGTTTCTCTCTGCCTGCTCAGGCAGGTGGGGAGGGCCCTTCTGTGCTTAGTTGAGGATGCTCTTGGAAGGTCTAGGGGAGCTACACTGCCAAAGGGCTCCTCCAAGGTGGACAACCTGTAGAGAGTGAGCCACGCTCCGCAACTTGCCTGAGGCAAATCCAACACCAGGGCAGCCCTTCTTTTTGTCCCTCTTCTTGTACAAGAGACAGGCCATCTGCATTTTAAATAAAACAAGGTTTGCACAGATGTGCACTTATCCTGCACCTGTGTCCTGCCTCCAGCACAGCATCCACAAACCTTTATAGAAAATAGCTGCAAATGGCTCCAGGAATGGGGAGGGAAGTGTCCTGGGAATACCTGGGCACTAGTGAGCAGCCAGCTTCGTTGCAGCTTGACCTGCCCCCAAACCTGCTGAACTCATTTTCCAGAGCTCACCACCGTAGAAATATGCATGTATGCTTTCAGGGCAGCGGGGATTTCGAACCACCTTGCCGCTCTTTAGAGCCATGCTTCAACACATTTCCCCCTCTGCTTTCGGTATCTAGCAGCATCACAGCCAGTCCTAAAGAGTCCCCACTTCACAGGCAGACGTCAGGTTCAGATGCCACCTGGATGGCCTTTTGTTTTGACTACCAATAGCCAGTAATGTGTGCAAGTCCTTTACTCTAAGTCTTGAGTCAAGTCTCAAGTCTTTCCTTTTAAGTCCAAGTTGAATCTCAAGTCGTTGCAGAAAATTTTCAAGTCAAGCCTCAAGTCTCTTCTCAAGTCTCAAGAACCAACTTGAACAGAAACAAGGGAGGTGGTGGTGAGGTGTGGGGGGGCCCGCGAGAGTTGGAGTCCCCCCAGTGTTCCCATCTGCACTTCTCTCAGTGATGCATTGAAGACCTTTACTTCAACCATGTTTATTTAAACAAAGCTAAATTGTCATTTGAATTAATCAAGAGTGCAATTTAGCAAAACAATTTTCTCAACATGATTGGCCCCCAGCCTGGCACTGTGATTCCCCCTGGAACCGCGTGGGAACAGAGCAGAGGCAGCAGGTGGAAGAGGTCCTGTTGTGTTTCCTTCCCAGGAGAGAAAAGTGCACCAAAGAGAGCTGAAGCCTCCCCTGCACAGGTAGTCCCTGGGTTACGGGCAAGCTCCCGAGAAGGTCCTGAGAACGTCTCTAAGTTGAAATGGTATGCAAGTTGGTTCCCTTGAGCAAGCCAAACGCTTGTCTTACTCTGTGTATCTAATTTACCTTTCTGTGCATATAAAACACTTAAGAAACACTTCCATATTCACTAAAGCATGCTGAAATACTATACAGCATTGTACTAGGGAGAAGAATACAGTAGTGCTAAAGTAACTAAAGGTACTAGACAGAGAGAATCTGTATGCATGTGTAGGTATACAGCATTGTAAAAAACAAAAGAAATAGTTCTTAAAACAGTTTGGAATGTTCTTTCAGATCAGTGACCTATAGAGTTAAGCTAGCTCACTCTCATTCTTGCATAGATTATAACAAGATCATGGAGAAGAAGCATTTTAGCACTTTAAAATACTTTATGTTGTTTGTTCTTTTTGTTTGTTCATTTTCTGAATATATTTCTGAATTGCTCTCCTAATTTACAGTTAACCCTAAGAATAATGAAATGCCACAGTTCCAAACAAAACCAAACCTAAAACAAAACAGAGAAAATAATCAGAACTCTCTCTCTCTCTCTCTCTCTCTCTCTCTCTCTCTCTCTCTCTCTCTCACTCATCTTTCAGGAACTAACATGATGCCCACCTAGGAGCAAAGGTAGAGAACATAAAGGAGTCTTTCTCCATTTCTAACAGAGTAAGACCAGTAGGATTTAAGCACAGACGCAAAGAGAAGGTGGGAAGGGACATTTGGAATACAGGCAAGTGAACCGTGTTCAAGATGTTTTGCAAAAACCACTCATCTGGAAGCAGGAATGGTGAGGGGAAGAGGCCCTTTGGTAGACTCTCCCAGTGCTCCACCAATTCAGGTCCAGCTTCTTTATTTGACCACAGAGCTAGGAAAAGGCAGGCAAGGGTCATCTGGGGCAGCCCTGCTAATTTGAAAAGTGCCCCATGAGGATGAAAAGCCGGGGCCTTCCTCTTTCTCCCCGCATCAAAAGTTAGACAAACCAAGGAATACAGCCCGCAGACAGAGGTGGGGTTAGTCAGTGGCCCACAGACTTTTGTCTTGGCAAGGAATGGAAATCCACCAGCTGTTGGTATTCTTTGCCCCAGAGCTCTTGGGCATGTCCTGCCTCAGGTCTGGCACAGCTGCAAATAAAAGCATCAAATGGCACCTGGGAACCTTCCCACCCCCCCCCCCACCCTCCCAATGAGAAATCCATTTATGGCTGCTGTGTGATATCTGCACTTACCAACTTAAAGCAAGATCAGCAACCAGCAGGATGGAGTATGTCTGTGAGCCACCTGTCAGGATGCAGTCACTGGCTGGAGTGATATCCCATGAGCCCCACTCTACTTTCGCTGTGCACTTCTTACATTCAGCCAATCGAGCTAAAAGCACGTTTCTAAAATAGCTGTAATTTCTGTAGGACAACCCACCAATGGCCACCTGTGATGGTTCAGCCCTGTGAAGCTTTTTGGGGCTACAGGTTTGCAAAAATGTGTTTGCGTAAGTAACCATTTTCCTGTTCCTCAGACATAGAAACATAGAATCAAAGAGAGTCAGAAGGGGCCTCCTGGGCCATCTAGTCTGACCCCTGGCTCCAGCCGGCTCCGCTCAAGACATGCCCACCAACTGCATGTGCAATGCTGGCCTTGAAATATTTGAGCAAGGACAGACGAGACGCCTCTTCATGTGCACCATCACTACCATAAATTAAAACCTGCTATTCACACACGGCAACGGGTGATGTGTTGAACTGTTTAATATATTATAGGACAGTTATGTTTTTCCAGCATATTTGTAGCAAAACAAACACTTGCCTTGCATTTACATCAGTGCAGGACAGGCTGTAGAGAAAGTACATCCATTGTAGAGCAGCAAAAGGAGAAACTTCTGCAGTGTGCTAAGAGGGGATGGGGGCTTCAGCAGTGATCCTTGGAACCAGACCCTGGGGGGACACAGGGATGGTCCTGTTTTGCTTGCCACATCCTCAGGGTGAGAGGGACCAAGTATCATTGTGATCCTGGCACCCTCAGATGTTACACAATTGCATTTCAGTAGCCACTGTGTAGGATCTTCAGGTGTCATTTGCGCATCAACCATATCAAAGACAGAAATGAAAAATGACAGTAGGAGACACAGCATACAGCATCCCTGCACTGCTCTTCCCATTTCTTTTAGCGACATCTTATAACTGCATCTCTTGGAAAGAAAGGATGCAAAGATGAGTTTATATAGTGCTGGGCTGAGGAACCCCTTTCAGGCCAAGTGCCAAAATCAGTTTTGGAAATGCTTAGGGGAGGAGGGCACATTCCAGTGGGTGGCACCAAAGGCAGAAAAGGCAGGGTCAAAAAGGCCAGCAAGTTTTCCCCGTGCAGCTTCTCTTGCCTTGGAAGAGGCATTTCAGCCTTCTGGAACAGGTGACCTTGCAGGGCCAAAGTGGGACCCCACACCTGTGATACCTCACCCTCATGTGGGTGGATGCACAAAATTAGCCTCTCCAGTTATTCCTAGTTATTCTTGCATGCATGTACTGGGGTACCCCAAAACAGAAGCCTGCAAGCCCTCATCTCATCAGCATATTTTGCTTCAGCTGCCTCTCCTCTCAAGATTGGGATGCAATTTGGCCTAACTGCATATCAGAAGAGGGGAAAGGCCTGTGTGTTCATGGAGTTAAGGCCCATCCCTTTTCCCTGCAGCCTTACAGTCTCGGCTGCACCATCAAGGTGCTAGCTGCACCCAGATTATTTCCACTTATTAAAACTAAATTAGGAAAATGACATTTGCAGGCATCTGGTTATCCTGACACAGTTTATTCTGTTCGTAAGGACAGCTTCACTGAATCTGGCTGTTTCTGCCAAAGAAACAGAAGGTGCAGTGTGCCAATAAAACAAGGGCAAATGGAAAGCAGGACAAGACCTGATATGGCTGGTTGAGGCCCTGGCCAGGGGCTGCCCTGGCCTCAGGCACTTCTCGGGAAACCTACCCTTTGGAAACGCTATCACAGCCGACTGTTGCGCAGCTCTTTAAGGCCACCCCACGTTGTCCAACGTGAGATAATGCCACTCCTAAAGTACAGTATCCACAGAGACCCTTTCTATGGTCCATTGAGCCAGGAAGTGGCATTGCTGATACAGCAAGAACACTGGCCCAGGCACGCCATCACCATACCTGCAAGCTCTCCTGCTCCATCCAGGTGCTCCACAGTCCACCCCATTTCTCCTAAAGCACAACAGGTGATATTAGCAGCTATATTTGGTACCCGTTATTCCAGTCTGGCATCTTCCACCTTGCCCCCGCAAGTAGAATGCCTTCCCTCCAGTACTCAGACAGTCAGACCAGACTCATTTTGGTGGCAGAGAAGTGTTTGTTAGCAAAGACTAGTAAAGAGTACATGGGCCAGCAGTTAAACATGCCAGAGGAAGTTACAGCTGCATTCCTCACAAGGACGAACCACACGTGCGTAAGAAAGAAAGCGGCTGAAGTAAGTGCATAGAGAAAAGTAGTCCCTTGCTTTAGGCACAGAGGGCCTAGGGAGATGGGGGTACTTTTTGCCCATGCATATAAGGAGATAGAACAGTGGAGAGGCAGAAGGGGAAGAGACGCAACACACAACATCCATGAGAACAGACAAGGAAGCAGCCAGGAGGCCTTCTCTCAATAAAGATGGCAACAGATCAAGCCAAGATCTTGTCCAGAAGAAATCAAGAGGGACCTGTACACCTTATTGTGATTCCTCTCCCATCGACAGCAGCGTCACAGACTGGGCCCCGGCTCCTCTTCAGACGACGCACTTCCACCCGCACAGTTCCACTGAGATGGGAGAGGCTTATCCAAAGAAGCTGCGAGCTCTGTTCCTGTTCTCCTCCATCAGCCCCCAAGGCGGAGAAAGATGGGGAATCGCAAGGAGGTGGATTCTGCAAATGAAATGCTGGTGCATGGCAGTGGACATGCAAAAGGTCAGCACCGTCGCAGCATGCTTTGGGGATAGTAGCAGCTGTTCCGAGCACAACCACCGAAAATTTCTTTGTGAGCTAAATTAAGCCCATAGGCCGTTGGTTGACCATTCCTGCACTAGGACATCACGGCTTCTGCTCCCCCTTCAACAGTATCCTCTCTGGCCAAGCCCTGATTAGCACAACAGGAAGAGAGCACTGTGCGCATCCAGGCAGGCCTTTCTCAGCTGCGCCACCTCCTCTCCCTCAGTCAGCAGCAGCAGGGCCGTGCCCATCCTCAAGCCTGTTTAAACTCGCATCCACAGCCACGGCACTGAGCTCTTTCCAGCCAGGATAACACAACACCTCCACAGCACACACACCACTGAAAACGCTATGGAGTGATGGCTTAGAATAGGAGCGATGCAAGAATCGGCATTCACACTGTCCCAGAGACACTTGTGTCTGCACTGCTGCCGCCAACCCGATCCCTTTTAAAACCGGACAAATATTCAATCCCTTCTTACAACACACCTGCCTTGGAGCAAATCCTTTAGTAGCTGCCTCTGCAGAAGAAGAGGGGAAAAACCTGTGCCCTTGGACAAGCCGCTGCGGGACACTACCTTCTAACTCGGTTATGGACTGAGCAATGGGGGACTTGCGCATGGAACGGCAGGCCCCATCACCTGCCAGAGCAAACCAAGCCATGTAGCAGAAGAGAAAGAGGCACACGTTTTATCCTGCTCTAAGTCTGAATACGCCTCACTTATAGCACACCTATTTCACGGCCAAGGGGAACAAGGGAACCGACATCCATCATGAGGCCAAGTGTTTCTTTCAGTCTTCGCAGGACTAGAACCCCCATCCTGAGCTTATACTGTAGGTCCACCAGCCCAATGTGGCTGTCACACTTTCCTGGAGAACACGGTTGGGGTGTGGATTCTCCACTATGGAGATACCACCCACTCAGCCCACGGCTAGTAGAAATGCACCTCGCCTCAGACTGGCCGTGAAACCCCCAGTGTGTCACGAAACAAAGTGTATGGGTCCCCCCATACATTTCGCCAATGAGGCCCACCACCACCCTCCAATGAGCCGGGCCACTCGGAGGCTGCAGCAGCTGTGAAGGGGATCAACTCAAACCTGGAAACAGTGCATTGAAGTCTTGGTGAAAGGCAAACAATATTCAAGGGAAACTGATGTTGAAGCTGGAATGATGGGAGAAAGGAAAGAGAATGAGGAACTGGGATAGGGAAGGGAGATGAGGAAAGGAGGCTGCAGACAGGGGAGGGGGGGAGGCAGCGACATTCTCAGGTAAAAAAGTAGACTGAGGACAGAATCAACAGAAGGGAGAGAAAGGAGACAACAAGAGGGCATGTTACACCAAGCATCCCACACTTAACAAAAGTGCCTGAACATCCTGGAAAGGAAGGCCCACCCATACTGCCATGCCTGGCCCTCGCCCAGCAGGCAAAACAGCCCCATGATCCACAAGGGCACCAGGCTCTCTGCTTTGCTGGACTTGAGCATCAGAGGAGAGAAGCAGGAACCAGACCCCTGTGGCCATATGCAAGCAGGTGCCACCATCCTTCCAGCGCTCGTGGTTCACAAACCGCTTATCCTGGTGTCCCTTGGTACTTACGTGCAATTGCGATCACCACAATGGCACAGATCACTCCCAGCATGATCATCATCTAGAGAGAAAAGTCTTGGTGAGACCACATGGAGCTATCCTGCAACGCCCTCCCCAGCAAGCAGGCCTCAGGGTCTTCCACAGAGGGGCCACTGACCATCATGACCACCTGCAACCACCTCATGCCACCACCAGATCATTAGTCTACCTAATCTAATGCAATATAGCCTCCGGAGTCTCCAACAAATGATTTTTCCCAGATAGGGATGGGCGAATCTGCTTTTTGCTTTCTATGACGTTTGCGCGTTTTCAAACATAAGTTCGCTCCATCGCATTTCTGTATCAGTGTGCACAAAAATCAATATGCATTTTTAAACTTATTATAGCATGCAATTTCCCCAGTGTATACTATTTTTCTCAATGTATGCATTTTTGTACACAATGTTCCATAATATATACATTTTCATACTCAATGTTTGATCTGAAAACTGCAATGCAAAATCTGGGAAACTGCAAATACCAAGGGATGGATGTGTTCTAGTCCATGTATTATTTTGGAACTGGAAATGAGGTGTGTATTTAGAGATGAATCAAGAGAATTCCCCCTACTCACTATCCCCAATGTTTCCTTCCCACAGAAATAACACGAACTGAACCTGGAGCCCTGCACATCCAAAGCCAACATCCCACTCTTGACACATGGGGTCCCCACTCACATTCCAACTCGGGCAATGAGCCACAGCTTCACTAAAAACTCACCTTACAGTTTTTCCACCAGTACTTTCTCTTGAGCGCAGCTGCACTGCTTTCAAATACTTGGGCGCCAGCCTGGAGTGCGTCTGCCCGTTCATCCAGCTCCGATAGCATCTGATCTCGCTTCAAGACTTTGTCCACATTCACACGCATAATGTCCACCACCTGAAGGGAATGGATAGTCAGTGCACTGGTCAAAAGGAACATTCAAAATCATCAAGAACCACTCGGGGGATTCATAACTTACTTCTTCCACTTGCACTTGAGTCTGCTGCAGACGGCGATTACTGGTCAGGTTTGGAGGTGGTCCAGGAGGCCCCCCTGCATTTTCTCCCCCCTCAGGCCCTGGGGTAGGTGGCTGAGCTGGATCAGACCTGTGAAGATGCATCAAGCACAAAGTGGGTAATAGGTAATTATGCTCCACACTCACACAGAAGCCACTCAGCTATGAGTAGCTGAATGGAACAAGACAAGACAGCTTGAAATGCTATATTACTTATACAATTAAAGTATAAATTACAATTATACATATTCTTAATGTTGTAAATCAGACTGGGTCCCAGTACTGGGAAGTGGCAGAATATTAATACATTAGGTATTATAATAATACTAGCGGCATAGAAGGTAGTCAAGGATAAAGTAAGGCTTTAAAGTGTGCAGAAAAGGACAAGTGAAATGACTGGGGGCGTTGGACACTTTTCTGTGAGAAGACTCTGACTATGTTTAGCTTTTTTCCCTTAAGCTAATAGAATTCCTTACAGGAAACATAAGAACTTGAAATAAGTAAATATGTTACACAGAGACATTTATTTCCTTCTGTGACAATGGAATTCCAGCTCATGTCATGGACTTGTTTAGCAACAGCTCAGACCCAGAATTAAGAATGCAGAAAGGGCCCTGCTGAATCAGTGCAAAGGCCTGCTTGCTCCAGCATTCTGTTCACACTGCACCACCCACATGCTGTGGAAAACACACAAGCAGGACACATGCGATTCCCCTGCTTGTGACCCCCAGCAACTGCCCCACAAAGGCACACTGCCCCCCCCCCCCCCCCCCACTGGTGCTACTGGCGATAATGTAAAGTCATTACAATAAAGCTATTGATGACTTTATCTTCCATTACTTTGTCTCATGCTCTTTAAAATTATCCATATTGGTGGACCTTAGTACATCGTGATGTAGCAGATCTCTCCATGCCCACTTTCTCCATACCATACATAATTTTATACACCAGTCATGGCTTCCCTTATTTGCTTTTTATCTAAGCTAAAAAACTCCAAATGATGACACCTTTCTTCACAGAGGAGCAGCTCCAGCTCCTCAGTCAACCGTATCTTTCAGGTGCAGTGACCAGAACTGCACATGGCATTCCAAGCATAAAGGCATCACAGCTTTGCATAAGGGCCTTTATGATATTGTGGGCTATAGTCCTGATTCCTTTCCAAGTGAACCTGAACACAGAATTAGCCATTTCACAGCAGCCACATACTGTGTTAACAATTTCGTCAAGCTATCAACCAAGCCCCAAGATCTTTCTTAGCTGGGCACTGTCTGCTTACATCCCATCCCCATACAAGAGAATTTAGGATTATTTTGTCCCAACATGCAGAGATAGAGATAGAGATAGAGATAGAGATAGAGATAGAGAGAGAGAGAGAGAGAGAGAGAGAACACGAGCAACACAGTGCTTGATTTCTGAGATTCAATAGTATAAAATGTCATGGGGATAACTAGCTGAGATGGCTCTAAGAAGAGGAGGTCTCTGTATCTGTTAGCTAAAATAGCTGCAAAGGGAAAGCTGCATTCAGGGCCAGAGGCTCACTCAGTGCAAGTCAGAGGGTAAGAGCCATCACCTGCACACACTGTATGTTACAGCTTTCCAGAAGTATTGCCTGGGCACTATTGGGAACAGAGCACGGGGTCTTTTGTCTGATCCAGTGCGGCTCCTCTAAAGCTCCTTAGCAAACGAGCAATGCTACAGAGCCAGCAACAGAAGGGATAGACCAAATGGCACAGAACTTCACATTACAGTAATGGATGGTTATGTGACAGCATTGTTTAATTCTGTGCCACCACCTCTTCTCCAATAGGACAATAAGAAGATGGCATGGCTGGTATCATCAGCAAGTACCAGCTACAATCCGGGAAGGAAGGCTCCCAATTCAACCCTTATCTCAACCACAAGATCTTCTGCTCAGTCTTTCCTCCCTCACCAAGTGTCCTCAGATGTATTGGACCAGGATTGTGGGAATGGCAGTCCAAGCTACCCAAGGGGGACCAGGTGAGGAAAGGAGACCTGCCTGAGGGAGCCAGAGGCTAGTGGCTCCCTTAGCATCTCTCCCCTCCCACCACTTGCAGCACAGGAATTCTGGCCATTCACCTATGGCCAGCATAACATGAAAACCATCATGGCTGCAGTTACAGCAGGAGAGCAAATGTTGCTGCAAACAAGGTCAGGAGGCTTCCGCACAAACAAGGGAAACGAGCAAGGCTCCAAGTCTGCAAACGGGAGGGACTGCTGTGTCACAAAAGACCAACACTGGCCACTGGGGGAACTGCTTTGCTGCCGTATGGCCTCTTGCAGCAAGTGACAAGAAAGGGAGGTTAGAAGGATCACTGTCTCGATGCCAGGTTCTCGGATGGCAGCCACCTGGGGAAATGGAGAGATTGCCAGAACCCCTCCGACCAGTGGCTAAGCTGGTATACTCTGCCGTGAGATGCTGCAGGCAACACCGCCGGGTGGTCGCGCCCTAGCCCATGCGTGGCCAAAAGCGAATGGATGGATGCATTCACTGGAGCTCCAATTTGCACAAGTCCGAAGGCAAACTTGCGGCTTTCTAGTCTGCTACCCAAAGCAGCGAATTACGGCCCCGCCCCCTTCTTTCGCTTTCTTCTTCGCCCAGCTCGATCCTTTCTGCAGAATGATCTTACGATCAATGCATAAAAGAGGCCCCCTTACATTTTGGAGAATTCTCCCAGACACTGCACCTCATGCAAGGCGGGTGGGGTTCCGCACTCCATCAGGCTCCCCCTGTCCGTGCCGCCGCGAGCGCACATGGCATTGAGAGCTCTTGCCGGGTCTCTGCTATCTCTGATAGCTTCAACAGCTGCCCTCCGAGTCGCATAAAAGAGTAGCGGTCCTCGCACACGCAAACAGCAGTATTATGAAGGTGCCTTTTATGGTCTTGCGGGAAAATGCCCCACGTCTCCATCGCCGTCCCGCTTGCCGCCCCTGCTCCCGCCACCGGGTCCGCCCTTCGTCCCAATAATGCGAGGGCAAGCAATTCGGTGTCCGGGGTCAGGAAGGGCAGAAGCAGCAAAGCCGAGAAAGACAGCGACCACGCCGTGACGCAGGCAGGCCACCACAGCAGGCACAAGGAAAACCGCGGGCGATGCGTAAGTCACCCCCGCTCCTCCCGCCCATCCCATTCCGGCACCGGACGATGGAAACGAGAACGGGGCGGGAGCGGGGCGCTCCGCTGCTGCAATGCGCAACTCGGCAGGTGCCGCAACCGCGCAGGGGAAGCAGCAGCGCAGAGTAGGAGACCGGCAGGTAGCGGCTGGCACCGACCCGCCTTACTCACATGGCCGGCAGCGGCTCCGGGAGATCGCCCGCCTCTTCTCAGAGCAGAAACCAGAGTCAGCGCCTGCGGGAACGTCCACCCGAAACAGCCTCTCCCGCGGGCGATCGCGAATTGCTGCAGCAGGAGCCTCTCCGCCACCCCCACGTTGTGTAGAAGGGGAGGGGGCGGCGCCCTCGACCTCGTCTCGGCACGGGAAGAACCAATGAAGAGCGCGCTCTCGTTATGCCCCTCCCATTGTTGCCGGCAAGGCTAGCGGACCAATGAGCTCTTCTTTTCCGCCTTTCTCTTGCCGCTAACTCGCCTCAGGAAGAGACTTCTTCGTCCAATAACCAATCACCGTCAGGCCTCATCTGCATAAATCCCACTCGGATATCAAGCCTGGCACGGCTCTCACACAGACCCTTGGGCACATTTACCCGAGAGTAATTCCCATAGAGTTCAATGGGGCTTACTTTTGGAGTAGAAGATTAGGATTGCACTGACAAAGACCAGCAACCAGGATCTGACTTAGTTGTGATTCACTCTGCACAACAGCGTGCCATCCAGGAACCAAAAAGAATAACCAAAAGTTGTCTTAATCTTTCTAATGCAAGTCCAATTCCGTGTGAGGTGAAAAATGGTTCTTTTAAAAAACGACTCGCAACGAGTCTGCACGCAAGCCAACAGAGCTGAAGGCTGCTGGATGGAACAGATTTGGCCTAAAACGGGTCTGGAGATCAACGTAACGAGACTCGCCATTTTTATAAAGGAGACCGGAATTGTGAAGGGTCATTTGTGTGTAAAAATCAAAATTAGCCTCGGCTGCGGGATCGACAGAGGGCTTCATCACAGGTCTGTCGTAACCCTCTATCTTCCGTTCGCGACCCCGCCCCACCTGCATTACGGAGAAAATTGACTTCGTTGGAATAAGACGTGAGTAGGAACGGCGTGAACTGCGCCCTTTGATGCTAGTTTTTGTTTCCGAGTGAACATGCTGCACATTTTAGCTAAACTAAGATGAGCTGAACTAATATCTGTATTTGATTTGGACTGCGATCACTTTTGTCCCGAAGGAGAGAAAAAGGTTTCTAATTTAGGCCCGGAAGTTTTCTATCCAGACAAGGAGATGGGTTATTTTCTCATCTCCGTGATGCCTCCTTGCTCATCTGCGCACACTTTTCTTATTGGCCAGGTAAATAGCAATTTCGGAGGCGACGTCCAGTCATAACCGCCGACAGCTGGGATGGGACGGACGGGGCTTCGCGAGCACAACAAAATTGCCGGTTTCTCTTCTAGACCCGCCTGCAGTTTAGTGCGCGATTCACGCCCCCTGCGCACGTGCTTTAAGCACTTCGTTCCGCCCTGCGTAGGAAAGAAATTCTCCGGCAGGCGTCGCCCCCTCCGTATGCATCTGAGAGCTGATGCTGTAAAGTCGTGGCAATTGTGGCCTAGCTCCGGAACCGACGACTAGGGTATAATTCTGCTTCTCAAGCAGAAGAACCCAAGGTCCGGTGCTGATTCGCAACACAGCTGCGACCTCTGGCTGTGCTTCCTACTTCATCCACTATCACCTGTTCCCTTCCCACTTCCCTGCTTCCCCTTGTGCATGTTCCCATCGTTTTGAATGTCTTGCTGGTAAATTGTATTTCCCTGCTCCATATTTATTAGATTTCTGCTCTGCCCCAAAGCCAACATTTTCTGGCCACTGGCACAGTAGGTCTGTCTTACACAGCGAGGTTCCTTTCTAATGGCGTCTAAATCTTTGTCCCAACTGACGTTAAAGCAACCTTTAGAATAGGGCTGAACAAACTGCAGTGGGAAGTGTCCTTTCTTGGAGTTTCCATTGATATTAAGAGTGGCGTTCTAAGTACATATGGTTTCCTATTGCTCCGTGTATAAGCAGCTGGAAATCCAAGGCATGTTTTACAGAATACCTTTCTTTTGAAATGAAGAGGACTAGAGACTTACAGTAATCCATTTACTTGTAAAAGTATAGTTGGATAGGTTGGGTGCTGATGCTGTCTGCTGCTCTCAACATCAAATAAATTGCCAAGATAGTTGCTATATTCTAAATTGTTTACTTTCCTTCTTGGCATGAAATCTGGATTGTCGATAGGGTTGCCACAAATCCTGGGGTCTGACTGAAGTATGAGGGTTTTACAGAGCAATCCAATGGTCCTGTCTCATTGCAGCAAATTTCCCCATGCACTATATATTTGGTAATGCATTGACCAAACTGTGTGGTATGGGCTAAACTAGCGTTTCCCCCATGTGTTTCCCCCATGTGTTTCCCCCAGATGTGCTAGACCACCGCTCCTTTCATCACCGCCATATGACCAATGGCAGCTAGTAGCACCAACTCAATCAGATCATAGAACAACTGAACTGTGCAAAATGACAGAGGAGGGCTATCCAAGCCAACCTGCATACAGGTAACTCCCCACCCTGCACCTGTGAAACCACCAGGGAATACATCTCCTGAGATCCAACTAGATCCTTCATTCCAACTAGCAGAACACTCATGACTCCTTTTGCTTTGCAGGCTCATAGCCCAGCTACATAAAACTGAAAAGCCACTTTGGACATACAAATCTCTTACAATTTCCTGTCCTTTTGCAACAACAGTTTTTCTCCCAACTGGTGAGTCCCCAAATGCAGATAGTAGGAAATCACCAGTGGTGAAATGAGATTCAGGGAAGACCAACAGATGAACACTTGGGTGGTAATCCAAATGAGAACAGTGAGGCAGTCAGTTGGGTTCCCTTTATAACTGTGCTTGGCCAGCAGTTTGTTCCTGGGTGCAATTAAAGGTGTTGATGTTGACCTTTAAAGTCCTCCAACTTCCCTTGCAAAAACTCCACAGTGGAATTCTCTAAAATGACAGAGCAGGTAAGATGAAAGCTGCACAGAGAAATTAGGAGAAATTAAATCTCTCCTGAATGCTTTGAGGTTATTCAAAAGCATAGTAACACAAGCTCAGCCAGAGCATATCCTGCTGATCATAGCACAAAGAGGTCACAAGCATGGTTAACAAGCAAGCTTGAGAAAGCTAAAAGAATGCTTTCTTCAGAAAGCAGAGTCTTACCCTAACAGTGAATTCGTAAAGGACTACAGACTTGCGTAAGAGATAGCAGGCAAAAAGGAAAAAATAATAATTTGGGAGAACATTTTGCTAATAACTTTAAACCAATAATTTTTAAAAAATCAAACAAAAGCTATACTAGAACATAACCAAAAGCTAAAGTGGAAATAAAGTAGGGAGGCAGTTGGAGCATCATCATCATCATCATCATCACATTCCTCTACCACATTCCTCTATAGCCATAGCTCTCTGGGAGACTCACAACATTTTAAGTCAACCATCCAGATTTCAACCAGGCCTGACCCTGCTTATCTTCCAAGATTAGGCAGACTCAGATACTTCAGGCTACAAGGAAGCACCAGATGACAAAACAGAGATTGCACAGGAGCAGAATGAATGTGTTGTATCAGCCTTCACTGCAGAAAGTGCAGGGCAGATACCCATGTCCAAACTAATATTCTCAGGAAAGGAGTCTGAGGAACTGAGCTATACAGTGGTAACAAAAAACATAGCCCATTCATTCATTACGTTTATATGACACTCAACAGGCAAACCTCTCTGAATTGGTTTACAAAGATTAATACATGACTGAAATCATTCACAAACATATATCTAAAAGCAATTTAAATAATCAACAAGATCTGATTAGAGCCTCATCATATGCTGCAAATGCCTGAAAGGTATTGACAAATTGAAAGCTAACAAATCACCAGATAGTATCAATTTGAACGTTCTTAACTCAAATGCAACATTGCAGATCTTCTAACAGAAATCCATGATGTTTTCCTATGATCAGCCTCTGAATCAGAGGACTGGAGAGTGGCCAATGTAACACTAATGATTGATTCACAGAGAGCAGGGAGAGAGACCCAAGATATTACAGGCTGACCTGTCTCGGAGCTTAATGTCTGTTTTGGAAAAATAGTAGGAAATACGAATAAAGATAACATCAAGCATATAGTAGTCTGTGTCCTGTTAAAAAAAATCAGTATGGCTTCTGCAAAACTAAGTTCCCCCTAATTAATTTTTAAAGATATTTATGTCAGTAATCATGGACAGTGGTAGTCCAGTAGAGATGGATTGGGACTGCAAAAGGGCTTTTGACAAGTCCCTTATCAAAACTCCTGAGCAAACTTAATATTCATGGGATGAAAGGAGAACTCTTCTTACAAACAGGAAACAGATTAAACTAGAAAGTAGGAATAAGTGGAAATTCTCACAAAGGAGGGCTGTATACAATGGGATCTGTGCTGGGATTTTTTTTCTACTTCTACATAAATGATCTGGAGAGAGAGATGAGCTAGAGAGAGGTGATGATACCAAATATTTAGGGTCATTAAAACAAAAAGAGATGGTGACAAACTCCAAAAAGGATTTTTCCAAACTGGAAAAGGGAACATTAAACTGGAAAATACAATTCAGTGTAAGCAAGTGTAATCCACAAGGGAACAAGAGGAATCCTGACTTCATGTATACAAGGGGTGGGCAGTACACAGGCTACATGTGCACTGCAGACAGTGTGGTCTAGTGGTTAGTGCTGGACTGGAATGCGGGAGTTTCAGGTTCTAGTCCCTGCTCAGCCATGTAGCTCACTGGGTGACTTTGGGCCAGCCACCGACTCTTAACCTAACCTCCCTCATGGGGTTGTTTTCATAAGGATGAAATTGAGAGGAGAACCTTAGTTCATTGACAGAAGAAGAAATGAAAACCATTATTTGATACAGGGTATCAGTTAAAGCACCTGATGTGGGTGCTCCCCATCAAGCAATTAGATATCCCAGGATGTCTTTTAAATGCCTTGGCATACAGGCTGTTATAACCTGGCATTGTGAAAGGGTCACAAAGTTGGCCCAAGATGCCTCAGTAAAGAGATTATCCCACAGTTTAAAAAAGTAAAATTCCATAGCAGGAGCTGATTAGGAAGGAAATCAAAACTGTGACTGCCAATATCATACATGTCCTTATTCAATGCTCAGCCACCACACCTCAGAACAAGTACTGTACATTTTGGAAAGATGCAAAAAGGGGTTACCAAAATGATTAAGGGGATGGAATGATTCTACGAGGAAAAGTTACAAAATTTGAGACGGTTTATAGTTCAGAAAAAGGCAAAGTAGGACAAGACATAGTAAAGGTGTACAAAACTATGCATGGTGTGGAGAAAGTGACTAAGGAGATGTCTTGCTCCATTTCTCATAGTACTAGAACTCAGGGTTGTTCCATAAAGCTGAATGATGGAAGATTCAAGACAAAAACCGGGATACACATACTTAAAGCAGAATTCGCTACCACAAGATGTGATGGCAACCGAGCAGCTCTGAAGAGAGATTGTGCAAATTCCTGGAGGGGAAGGCCATCAGTCGCTAATGCTGTGATGGCTATGCATTATCTGTATGATAGTTACTGGGAGGTACAAGCAGGATGCACTGTTGTGTTCACATAACCTGCTGTATGCTTCTGCAGGGAATTTGGTTGGCCTCAGTACAAGCAGTAAGCCGAACCAGATAGATCTTTGGTCCAATCTGCACAGCTCTTCCATATATGCCTGCCCTTTCACCAAGATCTTCAAAAGGGACCCTTCTTTCAGGTGCAGCAGGTAGATACAGGGGAGAAGGCCTTACTTGTTGGGGCAACTTAACTATCACACTCCCCCCCCCCCCCCAGGTTGACTCTCCTGACCTTAATGTCATATTGGCACTAAAAATGACTTTGAAAAGCGAAATTCTATTCCTAGTATTTTGTGAGTTTTTGAAACCTTTTCCCGTCTTTATATACTTTCATATTCTGCTGCTTTAATGCTTTACTGTTATTTTAACTTTTAAAGCTGCTTTAGAAACTTGAAGCACAAGGTGTCAATTATGGAAATGCTTAATACATAATTTCATCTCCAAAAGGGCCAATAAGCTGTAGCTGAACATGTGCCTATTATCAGTGTTGATTTCTTCCATCTTGCCATGACAGGTCTTCATACCATAAGAGTGGTATGAGGGCTGGACAGTGGCAGAGTGGTGTGTGCTCATCACTTACAGTAACGTTGGAGTCATAAATAAGCAGTAAAGTAGTCCAGAACAATAACTGAGAGAGGCTTCAGCTTGGCATTTGGAATCCCAGTGCATCAAATACCTTTTATATGCAGTCAGTTTCCTTGCGTAGTACTTCTCTTTGAAGAGTCCATGCTTATGAAATATTACTAGTGTGATGGGTTGCATTTGATGTGAAAATGTGCTTGATTCAGCTTAAATTCCAACACTGCACGTTCTGCCGATGTAACTGGAGATCTTGCCTCTTTTTTTCCCTTTCTCCAACCTCCGGATTTGCTTCTGAGGGTTCCCAACCCTCCAGAGCAGATTTTTGGAGGACTCAAGAAACTGGGTATATTTAGAAATGTGTTCTGCCAGTGGTTCCTGTTCCTTTGGCAGAACAATGCCAGATTCCAACCTTTGCCATTACCATGATTAAGTGATCCCTGCTGGGCTTTAAAAATGCACGCATAATTCTGGGATTTACATCATGATGCCCATGGGCCCTCACTATGTCCAGAGGCCACCTTTCTTGGCACGTGTCAGCCTCCCTGCTTCTCAGTTAAAAAACAGCTTGGGTGGACAGAAGCCAGCTCTGCCTTTGGTCCTCAAGTGGTCCCCAGAGGGATTTTTAAAAAAAATGGTGGCCAGCTGTAATCAAGTACTGGGGGAAAATACATAGATAGACTGGGGAGTGGGGAGGAAGCATTTCTGGGAGTAAAAGGGGGGGGGGGAGCAAGGACTGTGTGTTTTGCCTGCATTTGCTTTTTATGTGTGTATTTCAGGTGGTAGATGTGTTTTGTGAACTGGGTGCTGGAGAAGGAAAGGTTCACAAAAGTGATTTGGTGCATTGACACATACATTCCACCACTGCTTTGTACTAAAGTTTGAGAGCAGATTGCCCTTCCCTCAGCCTCACCAGTTTGCCTTCTGGGAAATGAATGTTGTCCTGAGCATACAGCTGAAAAAAGCAAATACAACAGCTGTTTTGTGACATATGAAAGTGTATAGAAAAATGCTGTGAAGCATTACAGAGACTATACAGCAACTATTGTGAATTCAAAAACACAAACATGGTTGAAATAGAAGAGGGGGTACAACTCCAGATATTAACCAGAAGACCTCCAGGAAAAGAATTTCAGCACATCGTAGAAGAATATATTAGCAGATGAAATGGAAGATGTACAACAAAAACGTATCAGAAATTAGGATCAATTGTATGATTTTCACACGCAGCTGTCTCTGCACAGTAGGAAGACAAATGTTTTCCATAAATGGACGATGTTCTTAAAAACAGATGCTTGTTCTCAAGAAGCAATTCTTAGCGACGCTTTCCAGTGCGGTTAAAACGCTTGAACAAATATTTAATCCTCTTGTTCAAGTTATGGTAATCCTCAATAAACATTCGATCACCAACCATTTTCTTTTTGCGGATGCATCTCTGCAATTCATTCCCCTGCCAGCCACGTAACCACTTGGGACCTCGGATCAGGTGCTTAGGGTGGGCTAAAAAATCTCCTAAAATATAGAGAGATCCAATAAAGCAAAAAGGGAGGTTAGATTTAAGGTCCATCACTTTGATATAGAAATTGTGAATAGGTTAACCAGCCATTCTTTTGGGTTGCCAATGTCCTCCCCATCTATTTTCTAAGGAATCCCCTCCTTAACAAAATCATTATGTCTTTGTATAAGTAACAGTACCTTTCCCTTACTATTTCTAACTAACAGCAAACACACATACACCTCATGACACTCTTCCCTTCCAACTTCCAAAGAAGGGGAAAATATGTCCCATTAGCTTCCTGCTGACTGGAATCAAGGTTCACAAGGACAGCCAGATAACAAGGAAAAGTACTATTAAACACACTATATTGGCAGAAGAAATTTAAGAGACAGTCTCAACTGAATAAAATGGAGGATAAAAGGGAAGATGCCTAAGATTAAGAGGAAGGAGAAGTTTGTGAGCCATGAGAAACATAAATTTGAGGGGGAAAGGAAATTTAGAATTAGGAGGAAAAATAATGCAAGTAAAGAAATACGCAACATTTAAAGAAAGAAAAGGTGGGGGTTTTGCTTATATCATTTACCAAAACAGCAGCTGGCTTATGTAGTTTGCTTCTCTGTGGCACAAACTGGGATGAAATGTGATCCAAGCTATTAGGCAGGAAGTCTGATCTGGTGGGCAGCTCAGCAAATGTAATCCAAGGACTGTTTACTGGCTTTGTGGCTTTACCAAACTAGAAAGGTGGCAGTCAAATCTGACTGCTATTGCTCTCTTCAATTTTAAATTGCATCGCAACTTCCAAACATCGTATTGCCTCCCTGGAACTGCAGAACTGAAGGGAGATACATTGGAAGGCTCCACCCCTGCCTCATAGGAAGATTAAGGCAAGGGAAAGACCAACCTCATCCCATCCATTGGTCATGCTGTTCTAATGGTCCCAATGCTTGCTTTTCCATTCCCTCTCCATTTCTTTCTTCATGTATCATGTTTATTAAGTTGTGAATAAGTGGACAGGGACTGATTTATCTTTTAATATCTATATACCTCTTAGGCAATTTTAGTCATTCTGTAAGTATTAAAATACACCACAATCACCACCAATGAGCAAAGCGGCGGGAATGTGAAAGTTCCATGGGTTAAATGCTTGCCTATTTCACATGGTTACAACTGACCCGTCTCCCCCCCGCCACCCCCACCCCAGTTTGCCAAAGCTTAACTCAAGAGACCTGGTTAACATATTTGTTGCAAGGTTAGCCATTAGACTGTTCAACCTAGACTGCTCAAGTTAACCAATCATAGGTTGTTGAGTAAATGCAGAACTGAAGAGTGCTTTCCACATCCTCTTGTGCAAACTGCCTCAAAGTCACCATCGGCAACCTGACAAGCTTATATCTGGATTCTTAGTTCTCACTGTAAAACAAAACGCTAGTATCAATTCACTGCTATTAACATGCTGCTCAACTTGGTGCACAAGGAGTCAATCCAGTTCCCAAGGAGATTTTTGTATTTATCATTTAACAGATAAGTGTTTGGTGTTTACCCAGAATTCCAATGTTGTCATAGACTCCAAATAGTGCTCGCTTCTCTGTCCATCGATCAACTTCTTTGGGGCGGGGGGGCTCCCTCACATGGAATGAGTGACAAACTCCTGGAAAAGGAAAAGGCAGTTAACAAGACTTCCACATGTGTCACACCTTTAGAATGCTTTCTTTGGGTGCTCATAGTTCAAGCTGTCACACTACATATTTCTCATAGAAGTCCTTATCTGAAGCTTATGCTGGAAACCACAGAAGTCAGTGTAATGCAGTGGTTAAGAGTACAGGAGTAGGGATCTGGGAGCGCCATCCCCATTAAGCCATGGAGCCAACTGGGTAAATTTGGATCAGTCACAGACTCTCAGGAGTCTACCTGCCTCATAGGATTGTAGTTGTGAAAATAAGATTGTGAAGAGGAGGTGAAAAATTATGTAACCTGCCTTGAGTTCCTTAGAAGTCAAGGTGACAAGATAAAAATCTAATAAATAAGTCCCATTGACACCAAATGCACATGCACTTTAAGAATTCCAATCTACAAGCAAGAACTGTCTCTTTTTTAAATGAAAGTCACTCTGAACTCCTTTCAGCTGAAAAGTATGGTAAAAATGCTTTAAAGTAAATAAACACACAAAATAGGGATACAAGCTATTCAGAAACTGTTTCTAAGTAACAAATATCTAGAAACAAATTTCATTCAGCAAGCTAAACAGACATGCTCCTAAAGGCAAGCAGGGGGTCAGCCCGACTTTGGTGATGAGCGATCGACAGCCCAAATCTTCCCTCGGCTTCTCTGCCCCGGTATCCCCCGCCGACTCACCCGGACTGGCCAGCTGCCGAGCTTCGGGGGTGAGAAAGCTGCGGCCGAAGAGTCCCCGCGCAACCGTGCGCAGGAGCGTCGTGGCAGCCATCGAGCTCCCAGCTTGCTAAAGCACTTTCTCCTCGCACAAGCACACGCTCGGGATCAGGAGGCGGCCATCTGAAAACTTTCCCAGAATGCCGTTGTGTTTTGCTTGACGGGAAATAGACCTAACTACTATAGAGATAGAAAAGGTTCGAATTGATAGACGTGCGATCTCTCTCTCTCTCTCTCTCTCTCTCTCTCTCTCTCTCTCTCTCTCTCACCCACCCACCCAGTACATGCGTTTCATACGCTACGTAAGCTATTAGGTCACCTAATACACATCTAATGCATCAATATATCAATGTAGCCACACTCCCACTGCTGTTAGCTTTACAGAGTCTTTTCCCATGTCTATTTCTTATCTGCTCAAGATTCACATAGGTTTGCCATGTTCTTATTCCCTGCACATTTGCAATTTTCATGGTGGGTATAACCAGTTTCCACTGTCCCTTTGATTAGTGCATTGTCAGCGGGGCTTTGTCATAGAATGCACCGGAACAGCGTTCCGGCACTTTTTTTTTCCAATGGATTTTACGAAGTGATTTTGAATCGGGCGTAGCAGGTCAGCACCAAACATCATTAGTATAGTGCCTGCTTTGTGTCTTTTGTGTCCCGTGCTGATAGTGAGTGAGCGCTTACTGCAAGCGGTGACTATTATGTTTATGTATGTGTAGAGTGACTGGCTTTACACTAAAAATCTTTTTTAGTGTAAAAGTGTGACCCCAAGATGTGAGTTCCGGCACCTTTTTTTTTTTTTTTTTCAAAAAAAGCACTGATTGTCAGGCTAACTTGTTAGCTGTGGGTTACACAAAGTTCATTTTGTTCTTATCCCCCCTCCTTTCTGGGACAGTATAACTGGTGTTTTTGCTATGTAGCCTCCCTCTGGCCAACTATTCTTGGGGCCTTCCTCTGGCCAACTATTTTTGGGGTATTTTGGAATGCTGCAGTTGGCAACAACTGGGAAAGTGTAGCTTTACAGTGGAGCCCACGAATAATTTTGCAGTCTATGGGCTGAAACTGGTCTGAATTTCTTGCTAAAACCCTTACAAAATACTCTTCAAGTTTCAGCAAAGGCCAGTCTACCTAACCCGCTTCCCCTTCAAATAAAATATGTTCCTCAATTTTGTGCAAAAGTCTTGTTCCACTGATGTATAGGCCATTGAATAGTAATTTTAGTGTTTTAAAAAAATTAAAAAAACACTTGTGTTAGATTATGAATGCTAACCTTCCAACTGCGTATATATAATATGTATTATATGCAGGATAGAAAGAGTTGCATATCCAAAACAAAAATAATTTCCATTTCCTATGACTTACAATATATTAATACAGCGGCACCCTCACTCTGCGATATCAGAATAAAAGTTTCTATCGGTAGGCCAATTTTTACTAATAAAATAAACATCGTTTTTTCATACAAAATAAGACATCAGAAGAAAATGTTTTTGTTGCGCCCCTTTGTTTCTAAGTGCGTTCCCCGCTGCTTTTAAAATTCCTGGATAGTTGAGTGTTTTTCGCTGGAAGCTCCAATTTCTGCGCCGGAAGAAACGAAAATAACGTCAGAAGGAACCAAAAATCTCTGACTCCAGGCTATGAGATCGCGACTCTTCATTTTTTTCGTATATCTCATTGCCTTTTCTTCTAGTAAGGTCGTTGTTGCGATATTTGAGTACAGGCCGCGGGGTGGGGCGGGAGGGGGGGGAAGAGAGAATTTCCTGGATGTGATTGGCTACCGAGCTCTACTCTTAACTAGTAGCCTGATTGGGCGAGCGGATATTATTCGAATCGCAGGCGCGCCTTTTCTCAATCTCTATTGGGCGTGAGCGGCGCTTGCCTTTTCCGTCGGCTTCTCACCCTCTCTGATTAGCCGAACGGGATATGCTCGTCCTGTGATTGGTCAGCCGCGCATTCCAATAGCTGTGGCGCGGGGTGTCTGCGGTCCTGTCTGTTTCTGCTCAGCGCGTAGAGCGGAGGGAGCATGGCCGATTCTTCTTTTTTGGCTCCCCCTTGGGAGTTCCATTTGCCTCTGTCTGCCGCCGACTTGCTTCGCAGCGCAGGTCCCTCGCAATACGTGGTTCAGGAGGTACTGTCCCTCGAACAGCTCCCAGGGCTACTGGCAGGTTGGTAGGAAAAGAGGGTTAGGAAACGGTGCGGGAGGGAGGGATTCCTAGCAAAAGTGGATAATCTTAATATGGCAGTTGGTGTTTCGCAAAGCAGCCTTCCCCGACCACAAGGAATCGTCCCGATTCCCCTAATGTTGTCCCTATCTACAAGAATCGAAAAAACGATGAACCTGGGAACTATAGCCCAGTTATCTGGATATCAATCCCTGGGAAAAATTCTAGAGCAAATTATAAAACAGCCTGCAAATACCTTGAAGACAATGCAATGATGTATTTATTTATTTACATAAATTTATAGGGCACCTATAATTGCCAAGGCCTTCCTTGGATTAATAGAAGTCAACAAGAATTTCTCAAGAACAGGTCCTGCCACACTAATCTAATTTCATATTTTGACTGAGTAGCCTCCCAAGTGGACTGTGGGAAAGCTGTGGACATAGTCTAGCTAGACTTTAGTAAAGCCTTTGACAAAATACCCCACAGCATCCTGATTACCAAACTAGCAAGAAGCAGGCTACGTAGTGCAATCATTAAATGGATCCACAATTGGCTGCAAAATCGGACTCTAAAGTGTGTTCATCGATGGCACATTCTCAAACTGGGGAGAGGTGACAAGTGGGGTGCTGTAGGATTTCATCTTGGGACCAGTACTTGTCAACTTTTTTAATAACAATTTAGATGAGGAAGTACAAAGAAAGATATTTAAATTTGCAGATGACACAAAGCTGGGTGGAATAGCAAATACTCTGGAAGACAAAGATAAGCTACAGGGTAGTCTCAGGTTAGAACACTGGGCAGGGAGTAACAGAATGAAATTCAATAGGGACTAATGCCACATCCTGCACTTAGAAACAGGAAACCAAAATGCACTGGTACAAGATGGGGAACTCTTGGCTCAATACTGCAAATGAGAAGGATCTTGGGTTTGTTGTAGATCACAAGCTAAATATCAGCCAACAATGTGATGCAGCTGCAAGAAGAGCAAATGCTATTTTGGCTACATTAACAGAAGAATCACTTCCAAACACATGAAGTACTAGTTTCACTGTATTCAGCATTAGTCAGACCTCACCTGGATGACTGTGTCCAGTTTTGGGCACCCAAGTTTTTAAAAGAAGCAGAAAAACTAAAAATGGTACAGAGGAGGATAGCGAGGATGATTCAGGGACTGGAGGCACAGTCTTAAGAGGAAAGATTGAGAACTGGGCATGTTCAGCCTCAAGAAGAGAAGATTGAGAGATGTGATAGCACTATACAAGTACCTTAAAGACTGTCACAAAGATGAAGGACAAAATCTCTTCTCATTCACTCCAGAGTGCAGGACATGGAATAACAGACTTAAGTTAAAAGAAACCAGATTTAGACTAAACACCAGGAATAATTTCCTGACTGTTAGAGCAGTACAACAATGGAACCTATTACCTGGGGTAGTTGTGAATGCTGGAGACATTTAAAAAGCATTTGGGCAGTCATCTGAATGGGATGGTGTAACTTAGTGTCCTGCAACACACAAGGGATTGGACCCCATGGCCTTCTGGCCCCTTCCAACTGTACTATTCCATGATCTGGTACCTGCCATGTATGCTACCTGGCTGGGGGATTCTGGGAACTGTTGGCCAATGCATCTGGAGAGCACCAGGTTGGAGAAGGGTGGCATAAAACAGGACATTGAAATGGAGAGGTGGGAGGCAAAAGAATTGTGCCACTGGCTCCTGCTCTCTCCACTGAGAGTATTCAACTCACCAAGACAGGCCATATTTTAAGACCTAAGGCTTCTCTTAATCTGATGGTAGCTGTAGTGGTCATAGGCAAGGAAAGCAGTGGATGATGGTCTTCCTCTGCTGTTTGCCTGAATATCTGCTGTTTGGAGAATTTCTTTGTCGTATTATATGTAGTTTAGCACACTCAGAGTGTGCAAAGCACTTTATCATGTTTACAGAAGGAATGCAGACTTTCCTTCAAACTGAGGGACAGCCAAGTCTCCAGGGAGTCATATTTCAATGGTGGTTTCCCAGGACTGAGGCCCTACACCCTCACCTTATTGTCACCCTGTAAATTGTGTCATTCCCGTAGCAGAATATTTATACTTTGCTTTCTAACTTTAAAAAGATGCCCAAGATTTCTAGCAGGGCATACAGGGGGCCAAGGGTAGGAGAGAATAACGTGCTTGATGGTACCAAGTGAATTCATTGCTTAGGTGAAATTCAGATGCGGAGCATACTGGTTCATAGTTTAGTCTTTTAGCTACTCTGCTGTTCTCTTGTTTGCCTTCAACATTATTATAATCTGATATTAAACAGCAACCTTCATTACATGGCTTCATGGAAACTTCAGGGGGTTGCCATGACTTATATCCACCGATCTCTTTTTTCCAACCTGGTCCTCACATATTTACTTTTTTCCCTTTACAGCATTTCGGGCAGTATTCCGCACACAAGGAGCTCTTGCTATCTTGCAGCATTTTGATACTTTGTACAGTATCCTACAGTGAGTTTGCTCATTCAGATATACTACTGATACTGGTGGGAAACGCTCTTTTCCTTGCTCTAGGGCAGTGGTGGCAAACCTATGCCATGTGTGCCACAGCGGGCACGCAGAGCCCTCTCTGTCGGCACGCCAGCCAAGTCACCCCAGCAGCCGAGCATCAGATAACAGCACACACCGGGGCCATGTGCATGCTTGGAAAGGAGTAGCGGTGCCAGGTGATGACGTCACAAGCCGCGACTCATTAGCCGTAACTTCTCTGAGCTTTCTCATGACCGGTCAGTGCACTGCCAAGGAGATATATATACTTGCTTGGACTGGCTGTGAGTTGTTTTTTCTAAACTAAAACCTCAGTTTTCAGGATTTATTGCAGTGTTGGCACTTTGCAATAAATATGTGGGTTTTGGGTTACAGTTTGGGCACTCGGTCTCTAAAAGGTTCGCCATCACTGCCCTAGGGAATCCTTGCTTGGGTCCCTTTTCCCAGAAGTAATAAAATCAGAAGAAGAAAGGAGGACCTAAGAAAGTAGAAAAACAATGCAAAATATTGAACATTTTTAGTCATCTTGCTAAAGAAGCCATTGTGTTTTCCCATGGTGCATCTTTAAATGGCAGAGGCACTGCAAAGAAGTTTACTGTTTCCACTAGTGTGAGGACTGGGTAGATTTGACCAGTGGAGTGCTCCAACTGCTCACAAGTTGCCTCAAAAGATGCTAATTAAATGTGCAGAATACGGCCCATATTGGCTATTAACCAGATCTGTTCAAGGGTTGCAAGGTGCATAAAACTGCATCAAGGATGATTCTGCCTTACAAAATATGGTGGAGTGCTTCATACCAAATAATTTTCCTGCTTTGTTCAAGTTCAGCTTACTCTGTATTTTTTGTGGCAAAATAAACAGTTCTCAGCACATGCACACATGAATGAAGCAGTTCTTAGGAATGCCATGAAATGACAGAATATGTGACCTGAACATGCCAACTAACATATTAGTGTTCCTATTTAACTAACTGCATTGTTTTTGAAACCAGTGATTTAACCAATCATTGCTTTGGGAATAATGGTTCTTTAGTTTAGTTTTGAACTCCACTCTTTACAAATGTTGAGGGAAACTTTCCAAATTTTTCCAGGGGGGAAAGTTCCTAAGTTAACCCAATCCTCATGGCATCTAAAAAAACACAATTTAAGGCTTTTGTGTGGTGTTTATGGGGTACTAGAAAACAAATCTGCATTAACAGTTATGCATAATAATCTTAATCCTAGTTAAACTTTTAACTCCATGTACCTGCCCTGCAGCCACTTCAGGACGGTGGATTCCGCTATTAAAGAAGATGCTCTGGAATTGATGGTGAAAGGTAAGTTACCTCCCGGCACCCTGCCTTCCTGAGATCATAGGAAGTAGGATTTTTTGTCTGACAGCTTCATGATGATATCAAGGCAAATGTGACCTCACTGGCTGGCTGTTCCCTCAACCTGTTCCCCTATAAAGGTCTGTAATCTTGGTGGTCATCGCAAAGTAATGTGTGTTCGCTGTAAGGGCAGACCAACAGGATGTCCCATTCCTTCTGTCCTCCATTCCCCCATCTGGAGGAGGCACCCATCTCTTTGCAAAGCCTTACAAGGAGTGAGTGAGGGTGTGGGAACAGGGCAAGCTTAGTGTGCCTGGGTTACAGGTTGCTGGGCGCTGCCAGAGTTACAGCCGTTGAGGCAGCATGAGCACAAGTCTTTGGTAATCTGAAAGCTGCGCTGAATCTGCATCCAGGGCAAGTAAGCACCCAGACTGGCGGTGGTGATTGTATCTCCTCTTTCTCTCGGCAGTTGTGTCCAGTCACTCCAGCACTTTGGCATCTGTCTTGAGTGAGACTGACCTTGTATCCTCACTGCGTGCTCTTCACCTGAATGCTCTCAAAATGAACTGTTACATATTAGTGCAGCTAGCGGAAGCCTTTGAAACAGAGTCTGGAAAGTGCAACCTAGTTGGACTAGATGCCAAGAAGAAGGTAGAAGGCTGAATCCATCAATCTACTGGGCTTGGGTTGGCTTTTCTCCTCGCTGACAATTGCTCCAAAATCAGATATCAGTCTGCCAAGCTATAAGTGAAATGGCAGCAAGGACTTAAGTCCTTCCAGCTTATGAACGATGTTGTGTGCCTGATTTCATTGTTTGGTCAATCCTTTCTCTGGGCCTGCCTTGCAGGATATTGCTAGATCAGAGCTTTCACTCCAAGGCCCACTTTGCTAATTAGATAATTCTGCTTCAGTGGGAGATCAATGGAAGAAAATTCTGCTTTAGTGGGTGGATTAGCCATACACCTTGTTCCAGACAGCAGGACTGTGTAAAGTGACTTTTGCCTCATTCCTTTCGGTACAAGGAGTTCCCACCAAGTTCTCTTCCTACTTGCTCTGAAGTAGTCGATAGGCAGAGTCCCAGGAAAGCTCTGTTGCTTTGAACATGGTGCTCTGTCATATCCTGAGCACTAAAATGCATAAGGGGTTGGGAGGGCTGCGACTTCCTGGAAGTAACTTAAGGATAACAGTGCCCCCCCCCATGGCTCATTGTCTAAAGAAGCCACCCCTTTCAGAAATAGGCTGCACATATTAAAAGACATTTTCAAATGATGCATGATGTCCGCATTCACAGTGCTGCTGTCCCTGCCAGCTCTGTTCCTGGACCTTTGCATTTTTGCTGGAAGGCCTAAAGGAAGGGACCTGCATATGTTCAGCTGAATGTCTGTAGATTCTAGTGCCTGGAGGGAATACAGCTGTTCTTTCAACCTGTGGTTCCTAAATTCTGAAGATAGTTTGTATGTGTGTGTCCTACACACCTCCCGTCCCGAAGCTGATATTTTGGACTTGCCTTACAGAGCAAAAAGAGCCAGGCTGGAGGCTTTCTCTGGGAGGAGGAAAGGCAGGCAGTCTTACAGCTGCTCATGCAGTTACTTCAGCTGGACCTTCATCAGTTATGGAATGGCTTAATCGTGGAAGAAGAGTTTGTCAGGTGTGCATACTGCGAGGGGTTGGATGGGAGCCTGTTTTCAGACAAGACCCTTGAAAGCATGCCTTGTGCTGCTGTAGGGAAGTGACAGGGCTCAGTCAATTGCACGGAGGGTGGGAGTTATTTTAGCAATGAGCAGTGTGTTGTTCTTGGAGGCTGGCAGCTTGCTGGTAACTAAAATCTCTCCTTTGCTCCAGTCTCCCAAGTAGAAGATGCACTTGCTCTAGCTCTTGTTCTGGTTTTCTTCTCCAGTCTAGTGACTGCCTGTTGTTACCGCATGCTGGAAAATCCTAGCATTGGCCTCCAGAGACATCGGCCCACACGAGAGGCAGTAATTCATCTGCTGGGTGTTGCTCTGCTGCGATATGACCATATGCTCAGTAAGTCTGCTCTCTTGGAAGCACTGCAGCATTTGGTGCAGCACGTCCTAGCTGCTGCTCCACCGTAAAGTGCCAGTCTAATCCCTCCTCCCTCCTCTGTTGTTGAAAATGGCTCTTCTCTTACCCAGCTGTCTTTGGTAGGCGCCACTCTAAAGGTCACACAGATGCTTCAGCACTTTGAGCACGTGGCCCCGGTGTTTGTGGAGGCTGTGAGTGTGTGGATCAAGGAGTATGCCATGAAGAGTATTGTCGGGGAGTTGCTGAGGTGAGGAAAGCTCTTCAGCCCCTGTTCCTACCAAACCTCAGCAGCTTCAGCAACTGACTTTTGATTTGCTGTTCAGGGAGATCGGACAGAAGTGCCCCCAGGAGCTGGCCCGAGATGCCTCCGGGGCAAAGGGCTACTCTGCCTTTCTCACAGAACTGGCTGAACAGTCGCCCGCCACCGTGCTGGCGAACATGAGCGTCCTGCTGCATCACCTGCACGGAGAGGTACAGAATGAGGCCCTGTAAGGCGTTTGTCATGACCACGTAACTCCCTGCTTTCATTTGACCTGAGATCTTGTACGTGCATGTGAGAACTAGTGCTCGGACTGATAAATGACAGAGAACCATCTGACCCATCTGCATGCTCTAAAGCGACGTCACTGTCTTCTGTGTTTTGTCTGCTTTGTGTGCCATGACTCCCTCCCTAGTGCATCTCAGTAGACGCAGTCAGTGGTGAGCACCCTCTTCCCTCCCGGGAATCCCCCGTCTGTCTTGGAAGTATCTTGTGTGTCCCAAAACAAAGCAATATGTGCTCAGGTTTTCACTTTTCCCATATCTTGCCATTCAGCATCCTGCTTAAGAGTGGAAAATAGGCCCTTTTGAGGCTGGTTTTAGGGAGCTGATGCTTCTGCTTGATTTCTTGTAAATAAGAGCCTGGCTCAAATACATGGCAGCTCTGTAAATCACATTTAGTGACGCATTCTGTTAATATGACCTCAGTCCCTATGAGACGTCTTTTGAGTATACATGACTTGCGTCTGCCATAAGCTTGTAGAACACCAGATGGGGTAGGGGAAGATGTGCTAGCACTAAAATGCCCTTCCAGCTACTCAAAAATTAAGGCGCAAGCGACTTCTTAATTCTCTGAGTGTGCTTCCGAGTTGTGACTTGCCAGTAATTCCCAAGTATTGCATCAGCAGATTCTGAATTCGGATTGCCTTTTCCCTGCAGCATTTGACAGCCTGTGACAAATAAGGCCAGCCTAGTGCAGAACTGCTGCCGGAGTAGGCATTTGGCCTATGACTGCTGCACAGAGGATGCAAATCAACCTGTTTCACACTTGAAGCTTTCTTGTGGCGTTGGCATCCTGAGCTTCTCATCCTCTTTAGATTGCAAGGTTTGGGAACTGCCAAGAGAAATGTCCTTCCAAATATTCTTGTCATTCTACAGAACTATGGTATGCGCATTGCCATTTTGGCTGCTATGACAGAGGCACTTCTGCAGGTGCTGAATGGAGAGCAGCTGGAAGAAACTGCCAAAAACACACGGGATCAGTTCCTGGGAACCCTGCAAGCACACATATGTGATGTGAATGGCTTTGTGCGCAGTCGTGTGCTGCAGTTTTTCACTCGAATCGTGCAACAGAAAGTAAGTTCTGAGGGAATTTGGGGGCGGGGGGGAGACAGCATGAGTCAAGCACTGTTTGGAAGCCTTCAGCCCCATGATTCAAAGGGTAGGCATATCATTCCCACTGAGAAGCACCCCCTCTGCCCTATCCATGCCTAGATGGAGGGCACCTTCCAGCAGAAACAGGACTGTTGCTAAAGCAAGCTATGATGACCCTGCAGAAGTGATATTTGCTTGCTGTTTCTACCACTCTACCATCAGTCTCTCATCTTTTCCCTCTTTGCTGTAGGCCCTGCCCTTAACTCAATTTCAGGCCACTGTGAGCCTGGCAGTGGGCCGGCTGCAGGACAAATCTGTAACAGTGGTGAAGAATGCTATTCAGCTGTTGGCTGCCTTCCTTTCCAACAATCCTTTCTCCTGTAAGGTAAGCACTTTATTTTCTTGCTTGTTAATATTTTACTGAAGACATTTTACACTGGTGCTTCCCCTAAGTTTGAATCTTGTCTGTACCTGATCAGCTGGCCGGAGGCCGTTCATTAGAAACATGCTGAACACAATAAAGGTGACAAGGATCAGAGCATAGTTCAGCTTCGTGTCCCGTGCAATCCTCTGGAATAAAGCTTATCCCCAGCATTTGAATCGGGTCACCTCAAAAACTCAGAGGACTGGGATATGGCATTTGATGACGGAAGGCAGGAATGAAGTGGCTGCATTTAATATTGAGAATTCTCCTCCAATCCATAGCTGAGCTGCACAGACTTAATCAAGTTGCTTGAGAAGGAGAGGCAAAAACTACAGGAGATGAACCGCTGCAGAACCACAGCTGGTAATGTTGGGTTTTTTTCCTGTAACACAGCTCTTGACCTGTGAGGTGGGTCTGGCTGAGTGGTGAGGTCAAAACCAGATAGAGGAAGGAGGTGGCATGGAGAGGAGATTGGAAGAACATAATGGCAAAACTGGGGCCAATGTTAGGAGTGGAGCAAGAGGAAAGCAAAATCCCCCTCAAGGTTCTAATGGTACAACTAGGCACCCCTACATAGGTAGCCAATAGCTACAGCTCCAACAAAGACTTGGCTCAGGATACCTATGCGCCACGTAGAACAGGTCCAGGAACCTGAGGCCTACCAGCCAAATTTGGCCATCCCACCAGGAAACAATGGGCATAATGAAGCTGGCTCTCCCACAGATCTCATTTCATTTTTCAAGCAGATAAGAAACAGTAGGATTCCCTTCTGAGCTCCCTGTTTGTTACTTTATATCCTGCACAAACAAGAGCATCCGGCTTCTCTTCTAAGCCCTCTGTTTATGCCAGAAGGTACAGGATAAGGGAGTGGTGGCAGTCTGAGTTGTTTCTTCTAAGCAAAGGCATGTAAGACTGATAGGTGGTCAACATTTTCCAGAAATGGGGTGGTAGTTACAGGCCAAAACAATGTTTTTTTACTGTTTCTTCATTGTTAAGCGAGAGTTTGCATTATGTTTAGGTTTCTTTTAAAATCAGGTTAATGGGACTCTATAACTGAAACTTTTAAGGTGGAGGGAGTCAAAATTATTTTTACCTACCTTTCCCACAGCTAAGGCTAGAGAAGCTGACAGGAATCCAGTGCCAAGTTCTCTACCTAAAAAGCAAGTTAAGACCAGTCGCATGCATGGTCAACTAAAGCTGAGTCAGTGACCTGATGTGGGCAGGGGAACGATGTAGAATCGAAACAGAGACAGATTTACCACAGGACAGCAAGATAGCAGCAATCGCATTTGTTATATTTCCAAATCCCTGTCTCCCAGGCTCTCTAGCAGGCTTAGTGTTACTTTAACTCCACTCTATGATGTTGGGACAGACAAGTCACTGGCTGAACTCAGTACTTCCTGGCTGTGCGCTGTAGTGCTCAAAGACTCCATTCAGAACTGTGTATCATCATGGAGATGGAAGACTGTCTCTGATTCCCTCTTTCCCCTCATAGCGGTGGTGATCTCTCCAGAGGAAGAATGGGAGGCAATGCAGCCAGAGCTCCAGGCAACCCTGAGTTCTCTTGGCTCACAGTCGCAGGAAAATGAGGCGACTGAGCTTGAGTTGGGGGACCCAACAGAGTTAGTCAACAGCATTGTCCAGCTGTTGAGAAAATCCAATTACAAGTAAGTAAAATTGGGTGCAGGCGGAATGTGAGATCTTTTGATCCCAGTGTGAAGATTTTCTTTGCAATTAATTGTGGGCATAGTCTACGCTTCCCAAAGGTAATTGAGATGGATATGCAAAGCGTATCTACATAGGGTTTAGCATTGGTCTGCCATCTCTCGATACAGGGATGCGATCCGCCTGACGCAAGGAGGTCTACACCAGCTCCAGGGGTTGGAGCCCTTCAGCTGCTCAGGAACAAAGGGTGACGAAGCCATCACCCTGAGCCTGTTGAGGACGTTTTACTTAGGTAAATGCCTGCCTGTGCTGCGGTGGTTTGTTTCGGTGCTCAGAGAAGCAGAAGGTTCTCTTTCCCACCGCCAAACTAGGGCAATAGCAGCTATGTTGGCTGAATCCTGTGTCTCTTCCCTTCACACACAAAGCAGACAACAAGAGGTCTAACTGGTTAAAATCCAGTAGGCTGGGGAGCTGAATTTTCTCTTTTCCTTTACCAAACCTTTGTCATCAGCTGCCCAAAGTTCCTTTTTCTTAGTCGAGCTGCAACATCATTAATTAAATAAGCCTGGATGACTGAAAAGCCCCTTGAGGCAGTAACACACAGGGAAGTAAGATGCAGAGGATTTCACTTCACTACCACATCTATTCCTTTGGTGAAATCAGATCACCCACCTGCTCACCACTTTACACGTGATCATACGAAAGCTGCTGCCATGGTCATCTTTGGATTGGCCCCTCCTTCCCTTCAGCATTGGATGTTTGTCTGGAAACACTCTTTTTTAACCTGGTTCTGCTTTCAGTGTGACTTAAACACTCATAGAGCAATATCGGTCAGAACATACTTGGAATAGATGCTACTGTATGAGACCAGAACACTGGAATTGTATCTGTGTTCCCTGTTTTGCTGTGCAGGTTCCCAGACTGAAGGTGGGGTTCAAGAACCCACAAATAGTACAGATAATGCCAGGAGTGAAGAGCAAGCACAAGAAGAGGAAGAGCCACCAGCAGAGTTAGTAAAGCAGGAGATGCTGGTGCAATACTTACAGGATGCCTATGACTTTTCTGCAAAGATCACTGAAGCCCTGAGCCTAGTCTTGAAACTGATGTATGAAAACTCCGTTTCCGGTAAATGTGATGACCGCACATCAGATGTTGTTCTGTCTACAACTAAATGTGGAAGGGAATGTCTGAAAACATGAAGCAGCAGTACCTTCTAAAGGCTCTGCACAGACCCACAGCTCATCACACAGAAAGCCTGTTCCTACACTGCATCTCTTTAGATTATAGGTGAGGAATTTCATGGCTTCATGCTTGTATCCTCACCCCTCAGAAAACTAGCTTAGCTGATTTATCTAGAAATAAATTAGCGCTTATATGCAAGGGACATAAGTTGAATTCTTGAAGAACTGAGAACCCCATGTATGCTTGACCTAACTTATAAAATCTATCCAAAAGGGACTTGTTGAGAGCATGTCAGAACAATTTTTCTGTGTGATTAGCTTGTGTCTGGAAAGCCTTAAAAACATGACGGGCAAAGCTAAACGCTGTGCATTATACATATATGCCATTGTCTGTCTTTGAGCATCCGCACTATGGATGGATACAATTACAGGAGTAACACAGGAATCCTCTACTGCAAGATTTCCACTTAGATTTTTTTAAATGCCAGCCTTTAAAAGGGATCTTCTCTGCATCCCGACTATCAGGTTTGGTAAACATGTGCTGCACAGTGAGTTGTGTTTTTCCAAATGGCTGTCTGGCCGACAAGCCTGTAACAGGAGGAGCTTCTTTGCTGACAAGATTTATTAGTAGAACATGTGGCGACTGACTGGAGAGTCTGAGATGTATGTGCAGCTGCAGAAATAAGTAGACTGTGATAATTAGATAGCCAGAAGTGTTTAAAAAAGCATCTTAAATATATAGAAATGAATTTTACAAAACAGGCATTATATGTTTGAACACCAGGAAAGTCACATTAAAGGAAGCAATGCATGTCTTTCAAATAATTCTTCTACTGTAAGTTAATTGTTTGTAGCTTTATCTTTGGGGGCCTTCTGGCACAAAGGTGGTCTACAGTTGGTTTTAATGAATATAAATTGAGTACCAGGTAGTTCAATTACACAAATAATCCTTAGTTTAGTAATCCTACAGCTCTGCCTTAACTAAAAAGGTGACAAAGCATTTCAAGCAAATCATTTTAGTGTGCTTTAAACAGATATACATCTAAATGATAGGAATTGATTAGTCTATCCATAGGCAAGAGGTAGAAAATCAGGGGTGGATTCAAATGCTGCCTTTAACTTCACAACAAGATATAAAATCTCCAAAGAGGATGCAAATGGGCTTGGTACCTGAGGTGGCCAAAGTAGCAGTGTAGGATTTGAGACTAGTGAATGACTGTTATGCACCTAACAGAAATGCAACACGACTATGATTTAATTTTTAGGTGGACTGGAGGCAATCTAAGCTGAACTATTTCCTTCCTTTCCAGTGGTGCAAGAAACTATTGAATTCTTTGTGGTAGTATCTCAGTTTGGTGTCCCTCAGGCTGTGCTTGGAGTCCGCCGAATGCTTCCACTCATATGGTCCAAGGAACCAGGGATCAGAGACGCCGTTTTGGATGCCTACAGAAGGCTCTATCTGAACCCTAGTGGAGATTCAGAAAGGTTTGGCTGACTCTCTTCCACTAGCCACGTAGGGGGGATGATGCATATGTTCAACTGGGAGCCTTGGGAGTGGGTAGGTGGACAAAATGCAGTTGCCATTATACTATTCCTGGATGACCAAGCATATGTGTTAGTTATGCTTGACTAGCTAGACTGAAATTGGTTTCCCTTTATACTGTCTTTTGTCCCATGGAAGAATAATCCAGATTAAACAAGCCACTGGCCTGTGCCCTCAAGATGCCTTGTCTTCCTGAATGAATGCTCTGGGTCTCAGTAAACCTGAAGTTGCTTGCTGGGGTGTAGTCCCTATTCACCATTTTGATAGGTTTTCAATCAAGAGAGTTTGATAGGTTTTCAATCAAGAGAGTATATTAGGTGGGATTTCACAATGTCAGACCTTTAAAAAAAACAGATCTCTTACTGTATCTGCGTAGGACTCGTGCTCAGAACTTGGTGCAGTCTCTCTCCCTCCTGATGGTAGATGCTTCGCTGGGGGCTATCCAATGTCTTGGAAAAATCGTGAGTGTTTTTCCCCTGTAATGGACCAGCTCAAAGTCCTAGTCACCCTTGATTCTCTTAGCCTTTTTGTAAGACTCTTCAGAGTCCTATAATCTGTTTTATTGGTTCAAGTGATCTCAAAACCAGAGTATTGCACAATCTGTACTCCCAAATTGACAGTATTAACTTCTAGAACATTCTAATACTGTCTAGTATTAACATTAATACTAGTTTTTTCTTCACTTTTTTCCTGCTGTTGAGGCACTTAAACACAGACGATCCTAGGAACTTTGCCAGACAATTTCAGATTGGCTAAATGTGCAGTTTATGCTGATCAGGGACAGCAATAAGTACACAGTAGCTTGTTTTTCATTAATTTAGAAGAGAAAACACAATTTTTAAAAATGTAAGAATCAAATATAAAATGATAGGTCATGTATCCTCACAATATTGAAAAAGACTCAAGGCTGAACACCCAGTGAAACTGAAGTGCAGTATTTTGGGGATAGACAAAGCACTTCCCATGTTACATAATGTGCTGTCATTGGCTTAGATACTTTTCAAAGGGGATAAGACTCATTCACTGACTATTAGCTAGAGGAGACCAGTGTTTTCAGAGAGCTGTGTTGCTCTGAATATCAACTAGTGGGGACAAACTGCTGAAGGAGGGTGATCACCTTCCTGCCATGCTTGTATGCTTTTCAGAAGCATTGTACTCGAATGTTACCCTAGACAGACCTTAGTCTAATCTGGCGGGACCCTTAGATTATAATATCCACTGTGTGCGTCTTCATTAGACCCAAGAGCAATGTGTAGTAGTAAAATCAGGGCAACCCAGTCTCTCAGACCAACAACTATTTCTTTTAAAAATATTGATTTCTCCGACAAGTGCTTCATGTGCACTTTATGGACGAGTCTCCGGACAAATTCTTCATTGGGAGAAGAGGGCCTTGCATGGTTGAATCCTCCTACTTGCCTTGTTAGGCGGGGCCATTCAGATTTGCTATGTATATCCTCCCAAGTTGAGAGAAACCCCACCTGGTTTCTGTTTTGCAAGCATCAACACCAGGATACTTGTGGAACTCTGCTCTTTACTTCAGCAAAGATGACGGATGGAGTCCTTCGAAGTCCTGCCTCTCTATGCTAGCTAGCCAGGGTTGGTAGGGCTTAGCCCAGCTATTCTGTGTGCTCCATATTGGCCCGGGTTGTTTGCAGGAAGTGAGGAAAATCATCTGCTTGCTTACTCTGCTTTTTAGGCCATGTACTCGCTTTCCTTTCCTGATAACATTTGTGATTTTCTAGATCTCAGAGTTTATGAAAAAGGATGAAATTAAACCTAGTGTGGTCCAGCTGCTCTGGGAACGATTCACAGAGAAATCGCCGTGTTCAAAGTTGGAACGTCATGCTGCCATCATGCTTCTGGGGATGATGGCAAGGTGAGTCAAGAGATCAGCCTTCTGCACCTGGCAACAGGTTTAAAAGTCATGACAAACTTCTGTGTGATAGCCGAACTGTGTGCAGTAGGCCCTGAAAAGGATCTCGGCCTCTGCTTTTCCAAGGAAAGCTCCACAGCCCTTCTCCTGTGCTTTCATTTGTGAAGGCACAGGAGCCCTTGTTGTTCCCTCCCAGGACTTGTGAAGTTGCTGTCGAACAACCTGGAGATAAGCACATGGGTTCTGGGACTGTGTTAGGGATGCTGGGTCTCTGGAATTCAGTGGGAGAGCTATATGGGGCAGGGTAGCTCACAGTGAAGGAGGCTATCTTGACATGGGTTCCTGTTTCCACCCATTTCACAGGCAAGACTGTGTCAATCCAACAGCTTTCCTTAGTGGAGTCTGGTCTTCTGTACTGCAATGGGGATTTCCCCCTCCAAAAGCGATAAAGCTGGATTTCCTCCCCCTGCTTTTGCTGGAATAAATAGTTAATGGATTAGAGTCTGTAATGATAAATGTGGGGTCGCTTCCAAAAGCGGTGTTCCCCCAGTGGGAAGAGAAGTCTGGGTGCCATGCATTACCCCTGGCTGCAGGCGATGGGCTGCAGGGCAGGGAGAGGACCAAGAGGTCCCATCGCATGAGCAGACTGCTGCTTGCATGACGGCAGAATTCAGCCCATGGTGCTTTTCTGTCCCAGAGATCGTTGACTGTGATTGTCACCACAGATTCAAGACGCTGCATGTTGTAGACACCCAGCCAAGCCAATGAATTTTAGAAGTCCAATATCAACCGTGGGGTTCTTACAATAACCATATTGGGTATCTGCCTCCATCATCAAAGGCTCCTTGACAATTGGAAAACAGAATCAGAGAAAAGCTAGAGATGATGATAGGTGGTGCGCTTAGTAACAAACTCAATAGAAGCCAAGGAGGAGATGTGTCCTCAGAGAATAAAGTTCCATCTTTCTGTGATATAAAATCTTCTCTAATGTAGGATCCTGCTGGGTATTCTCCATGGTGCACAGAAGAAAGTTTGCCCTGGCCATAAGTAAAAAATCCGAAATACACGTTAGGCTGGAGACAAATCTGGGTGTTAGCTGGATTTTGTATCTTTAAGATAGTTATACCATCCCAAGATTCCCAGAAATAATTGTAGGTGCCGTCTGAAGCCATTACTCCACCTGGTTTGAACGACAGCTGCCTCCTCCCATGTTCATTCCTAAGACTAGGTCATTCAGCCTGTTTTTTGACATCTGCCACCTTTCCGCCAGCCCCGCTCTCCTGCTACATTTGCCGTCTGGTGAAGAACTCTGGAGAATTTCAAAGTGTGCACATATTTTGCAACTTCGTAAAAGTATTGTCCTGACAGTAATCTGGCCCTTTTCTTAAATCATAAAGATGGTCTGCCATTGCTTTTTGTGTGGGTTTTATTACTGCAGGATCCTTAGGAATCTTTGACTTGCTTTGTGCACCACTAATTGAGAACAATGCATACCTAGAGCTTGGCATACTGGCTAATCTCTTGCTTTGCTTATGTGAGGTAACCAAGAGCTCACAATTCCTGTTTCGTCCAGTATAATCATTTGAGTGTGTTTCAGGATTTCTGGAGTATCTTGGATTTAATGAAGTGTGCATTTTGTCATTACTAGGGGCAAGCCTGAGATTGTGGGGAGCAACCTTGATGTTTTGATAACAGCAGGGCTAGATGAGAGAGTGCATGAAGATTATTGCCTTGCTCGGGAAGTGTGTAATGCGATCTCCAATATTGCCAACAACCAGAAGGTCAGAGCTTGCTTGGATCTCAGAAAAGACTCTGGGTGTCTCCAATTTACTAAATTTGCATGGGAAAACCACAAACTAAATGGATTTGGGAAGCTTTAAATTAGGGTTAGATTATTTTGTATACTGCAGTTTTCAGCTACATCTACTCTTTGTAAAATGTATTGTCCAGTTATCTTTGCATTTGTAAAATGCTCAACCGAATAACCATCTTTCACATGCTTCGAGTTCTAAAGCATCTTTTCTGATTGCAACCCACCTTTTGGAGGCTGTGTGGCTGGCTCGCAATACAAGTCCTTCCTTTTAGGGTGCTTCAGTAGCGCAATGCAAACAAACTGAATCCAACCTTCCTGGCTGACCTGTTGAAACTGGTGCAGATGCAACTTCCCAAAATCCTAACCATCTCTGGGAAGGCACTTTTATATTGTGATTTTATATTGAAAATTGTGTCCAGTTTTTCTGCCATAAAAGCTCTTGAAGCTTTAGATATTCAACTAAAAAGGCAGTTCTGCTACAAGCAGGGATATATCACAGAATAGCAATAAAGACAAACAAGCAGGTACAGCCAGAAGTATCTTATTTGCCCTTCAAAGCTTGTGTAAATAGCTTGAATCTAGGCTGGCACTGAATAAATGGTGATGGCAGGCATGTATTTAAGGGAAGGGTTCCATAACTGAAGCAGCACTACAGAAGGGGTCCTTGTTCTGAGATCTACTCAGATAGCCTCTATCTGGAAAAGTTCCTCAGATTAGGATCTCAGTTGCTATACAGGTTCATGCATGAGATGGTTCTTCAGGTATCACGGGCCTGAACTTCAGTTTTAAAGGCTGTGGCACTACATTGACTTTTTCCCAGAAATAGATGACAAACTAGTGAAAATACTTAGAATTTCCCAGGCAAGTCCTAATTAACAACCTGGCTGTCGTAGTTTTACAAACCTGTTTAATTCACCCTTGCAATTAAAAATCAGAGACTTTCTGTTTACAGTCCCCATTGCTTCTCAGATCCCCTCCAGGCACCCAGAACCCTGCTCTAGCCTTCCGTTGGTATCAACAGAGGAAGCATTCTGAGCTGGGTCTTAACTGAAGACCCAGTGCCCTTGACCGCATTCCAGCTCCAAAGTGTCTTTGGGTCTTTTTGGTGTTTGGGCCTTTCAGGAGCGACCTATGCAGCTTCAAGGAGGCATCCCACCCCACCTTGAATTTGGCTGCTGCGCTAATGCTTGGCAGTCTTGCCGTGATGCTCATGCAAAGCAGGGCTTCCTTGCCCAGGCAGCAACGCCATTGGTGATGTTGCCAGCTTGCACATTTGTTCCTTTTCCCTTTTCGGCAGTCTTGAGCAAATTTCCCCTCATTTAATCTTTGTATAGCATGATATTTACGGCAGTGCTAACCAGAATAGTTCAGACCTACAAGCGTCTTCACTCTGGTTTCAGACCCTGCTTGTTTGAAACCGCTTGGACGATTGCTTGGAAACGGAGTCTTTTCCCACTTAGCAAACTCTGGCAGCAGGGCTGCAAGGAGGGCAAGTGGGAGAGCTGCAGCTGCTCTCCTTGATCGCCTTCCCCTGCTCTAGACCATTGTTCCACAGCTAGAGCAGGAATGCATAGACAGCAGGCTGTAAGGTACTATGCCCAGTTTTCCTTGTCAGCATCAGCACTAATGAGGGAGGGCTTTATAACTTCTCCCAAAAGGGAAGATCTGCTCTCTTCAAATAAAGAAGCTGTTTGTGGCCAGAAAAAGACTACACATATGTGGGTATGCACATGTGGTCCCTGCAGTTCTGATGCAGCTCTTGCGGCTGGAAAGATTGTGCCCCTCTAAACTAAAGTTTCCCGTACAGTGGCATAGCCCAGTCAAGTCAAAAATGTAGTATTTAATGATTAGAGATTATATGAATGAGATTACATGTGACTATTTCAAATTAAAATTCCTAGCTATGTTTTTTGTTATACGACTTTGGAAGATGCTGTATTTGACCATGCCTGTCTTTCAGAGAGATTGAAGATACATTGAAATTAAACTTGTATCTTTCTGCTGCCCTAAAGCTTTTAAAAAATACTGCATGAAATTATCACCATAGAGAGTGAAGAAGCGAAAGGGGAGTGAGGGAGGGCCTTCAAAGCATCACCATAGAGAGAAGTAAAAGGGTGAAGAGGGAGGCCACCAAAACAGGCCTTCCTGCCCCACCCATCTGGAGAAGGAAATATCTCTAGCTTTTCCTTGATACAAAGAGGAGTAACTGATGGGTTTGGGCGGGGTAGCTAGAGATACTTGCAGTTTTTCCATTTTCACAGGGGTCCTGTGCCCCTAACCCCTACAAATGTGGAAAGCCAACTACACGTGATCCAACTAACACACAAATTCAACTTAAAGATGAATTTCTGTTTTTTCAGGAACTCATTCGTAAATTGGGGAATGTCTGTATAGTAATAAAAAGAGAACTAGGAAACTATTCTGCTGGACAAAGCTAATCTTGCTTCCTCCCTCCCTACAGCTGGAAAAAAGCCATGCTCCTTTCCGACTTCCACAGTCACACCAGCTGTTTGAATGCCTGCGCAAGGCCATAAGTGTGGGTAAGGCACTAGAGCGGAAGGATGGGCAGGCCTGCATTCAGACCTTGCCTGACTGAGAAGCTGCTCCTTCTGTTTTTCCTTAGGCTTTGCTGCGTCAACAGCACACTGGGTCCCCTTCACCGAGACAGCAGTTGCCCTCATCTATCGCCTGGCAGAAGGCCCCGAGGAAATATGTGCTGAGATCCTCCAGTGTTGTAGCCAGCAAGCCCTGGAGAAGCTGCAGGAGTCTGGTCAGGTTGAGGCAGGTGAGTTGGGGGTCAGCAGCAGCGCCGTCGCTTCTGGCAGAACCTCCTCGGGGACGGGTGAAGCAGTTGGCAATGGAGACGAGAGGCAGTGGGGCCAGAAATCTGAAAGAAGGGGCGACCTGCAGCTGACGTGACTAGTCTGCTCTCCCTCCTTCCAAGCAGATCAGGACAAAGACTGTCTCCCTCAAAGTCTTTAAGCTTGTGATACACAGGAAAGGTATTTCGGAATTCAAGTAGCAAAAGGAACAAGTAAAGATAAGCGACTGGCCGTTAGGGGAGCGTGGCTTAATGATGCAAAGTGGATTCTGCCCGTTCAAACAAAAAGCAAAAGCTGACTTTTTAGGTGGGTCCTGCTGCTTAAGGGCCACTGGCCTTGGAGTGCCTGATGCTGTTGGTCCACCTTATTAACCTGATGGCGCACTGTTGGTCTAATGGAGATTAGTTCACATGTCCCCATATCAGGTGGCTCACTAAACTTCCCTGCAAAACTTGAAACTGTCCAATTCTCAGGGACTGTCTGGATTATCTGTGGGTCCTCTGGCCTTGTCAGGTGAGCTATGGCTTCCCGACCCTCTTCCTCTTTTGAGTCAGAAGCTGATGCCACAGCTTTGAAGCCTGTACCATAGATTGGGCCCAATCCCTACATCAGCCATGTTACAGAGATGCTTCTATTTGTCCTCCAGAGCCTGGATCTGAAATGGCCGGTGACTCGAGCACTATCGATACTTTGGTGTTGACACATCTGGTCTCCCTTGTTGGGGATGTGGCCTTGCAGCAGCTTCAGCATCTGGAGCTGTCTGTAAGCAATGAGCTTCGCAGGCGCCGAGTCCTTGGGGAAGAGCAGGAAGAGAAGGAACATGCTGCAAAGAATTCACAGGCCCAGAATGAAAAGGTGAGGGCCGGAGTTCTTTCTCTTTCTTCCACAGCCACTGATGTTTTGTCACTGTGACCCAGAGCAGCAGACCCCGTTTCTCATCTGGTCGTGAATGTCTGAGTTCTCATAACCTTTAAAAAAACTTGTCTGGGTTTCTTTCTGTAGAAATCTTCCTGGGAGTTCTTGCTTGACACCAACTCTATCTGTTTGCAGGGTGGGAAGTGGAGAAAGCAGGGTGTTCATCCTGAAACTAATGATTCCAGTTGGTTAAATCCAGTTCCTAAAACTGGTTCTTTCCAGCCAGGAGACTTGAATCATTCTGTATACAGTGGTATCTTGGCTCACGAATGCCTCAGTTCACGACCAAATCGGGTTGCGAACAAAAATGTCATAAAAATTTTGACTCGGGTCGCGAACTCCGCATTGGGTGGCGACCATGATCATGGCCATATCCCCACCCACCCCACAAGTGGGGAGATGGCCGCGATTGTGCCGGGGGTGGGGGGAAGATGGCCGCAATCGCGCCCGACTTTCCTGCAGAGCGCACCAGCGATTGCACCTGTCTTTTCTGTAGGAGCGTAACTGCGATCTCGGCCATCTCCCCCCTCAGCACGATTGTGCCTGTCTCCCTCCCTCCGAGCGCACCCGTGTTTGCGCCCGTCTCTCCCCCCGAGCGCCGGGATGACCGGCGCGATCATGGTTGTGCTGGGGGGTGGAGATGGCCACGCTCGTTGCAGGGCAGGGGGAGATGGCCGCAAACTTTGTTGTTCTTTGTCACTTTGCTTCACATTTTTCTGATTAAAAAAAAATAGTTACAGAATGGATTAACCTTATTTACATTGAACCTTATGGGGAAATTTGACTTGGCTCAAGACCATTTTGGGTCATGACCAGATTCCTAGAACAGATGAAGTTTGTGAGCCAAGGTACCACTGTACTTTCACTCCTATCATTTGTCAACCCATGTCCTGCAAAAACACACACAGTAGCAACATCCCTTTCCTATGTATCCTGAGCAATAAATTGAAGATTTCAAGGGATTACCTCTAGTGTAAATGTCTCATGACTTGAATTGTTGAATTATTTTTATTTGCTGTCCTTTATATTATTATAATTAGACTGACATGATACTAAATATGCTTAAGGAAATTTGCATGCTGCTTAATCTAGGGAGATCCTATTTTCAAAACTTGGGTTTGTATACTTTTTTTAGCCACACACAGTCCCACTATTCCATCTATTAATTGTTTCTTTTGTTTAGTTTGTAATCCTTTTACCTGGATTTGATGTTAAACTGATCAGTGCAATGGAAAAGATAGCCATATGTCTCCTCCCTCTTGTCCCACTCCATTTCATTACAAACCATTGTTTTCAGTTACATTTGGCCATAATCCCCGAGGGAGGATCCTTGTGGTCACTCAGTATTATCTGAAGGGCCATTGGGTATGGGGGATCGTTCCCCTTTGAGGGGGAGATAGTGCTGTGACCTCAGAAGCGGGAGCCCAAGGTCTCCCCCACACTGTGCAGCTGGTGCAGGAAGAACTGCTGGCTGTCCTCCAACACCGGAGGAGCAACCTTGAAGAGCGAGGAGGAAGAGCTGGGGCAGGGCTCTCCCTAGGCTTCTCCAGCCACCTTCCCTCCCCCACCAAAGCACCATCGCTGGACAGCAGAAGAGTCTGTCTAGCTCTGCATGCAGGGCACGGAGCTGGCAAAGTTCACCTCCGCCATTCCTCCAGTTGTGGAATAACAGAGCGTCTGAGTCCTGGGGATTTTGATTACTGAAAGTGCAATTAACAGGCTTGCACTCCAAGTGCTTCTTTAATTGTTGGTTGTTCTTCAAAGACTAGCAGTTGGCCTTGATCTACGTTAGAGAAACTGAGCCTTGTTGTGCTTGCACAGCTAGAATTACGAAGTGTGGGACTCTGGAGTTTGCCCTGCTTAACTCTGCCCTGCTTCAAACTGGGCGGACCCTATGCGGGACGGGAGCGTTGCTGTTCATTTCTAGTGCCTGCCTTCCCCCTGCACAGAGTACTGGGAATGAGACCACCATGGAAGAAGACCTGGGCTTGGTTGGAGCCTCTGCTGATGACACAGAAGCAGAGCTCATCCGCACCATTTGTGAGACGGAGCTGTTGGATGGTGAGTGTGCAAATCACACTGCAGTTCCTCCTCCTGGCCTGTTCCTTCCATTCTGCCAAGCATCTTGGTAATCTAATTCCTTCTGTAGCAAAGTGGCCGGGAAATGAAATGACCAATCAAGAGTCCCTGGTTTGCACTTTACCTCTGCCATGACTTCATGGTGGACCTCCTTGGCCAAGCTACATACTCTCAACCTATGTAATATGGAGTGCTAAAATGTACAGGATTGATGTAAGGATTGCAGGTAATAGACATGGAGTGCTTTGAGTATTATATGTAACCGTCAGTAATGACTATCAGGCTGATGGCTGCAATGCAGTCTTGTTCAGCAGGAAATCTGGGTTGGGCTCACATTAATGTAAGATGTGCTGGGTAATTTTCATTTTTTAAAAAGTCTATGCCCTGTGAGAACAGGGGAACCAAATTCTGGTTTGTAAGTAGCTTTTTCTACCACTTTGAAGTCAAAAGGGCAGATCCTGTGCATCTTGACTCAGCATCCACATTAGAAACCTCAAAAGTTGAGTTCTGCATTCTTTTTCTACTAATATTTAAGCAACTTTCTGCAGAAGCCAATTTTTTCTCAGCGGTCAAAACCTGCTCAATTCTAGCTAGCCCTAGATGTTTAAAATTATATGTTTAATCATAATTTCTTGGTTGTGCTTACCTGTCGACATTGCATACTTTGCATCCATCATGTTAACCATGAAGTCTTCTTAAATTTTCTTGAGAGAAGAAGTGGAGGTAGTTCCTAACCCACACAGTTGGGAAAAGGGTATTTTTAATGTTCTCTTGACTGAACTGCTGGGACCTCTGTACCATCTCTTACTGTACAGAAAGACAGATGCTTTCAAGCTTTGCTCCTCTGGTACTCAAGATTTGTAGCAATCCAGGACTCTACAGCGATCCAGCACTCTCAGCTGCCGCCGCCTTGGCCCTTGGAAAACTCTGCATGGTCAGGTATTGAGCTGTTTGGTTCCTCCTCCTAATTCTGAGTGGTCTTCCGGCATACCCCCCACATGCTGCGGATCCTGCCAGGCAGCCTACAGCTGGGAACCTCTTCACTGAGGTACCTGAAGTTGAGGGATTCTTGTTTCTATGCAGTTCAGAATTTTGTGACTCTCACTTGCGGCTCTTCTTCACAATGATGGAAAAGTCCACCCTGTCCAGTGTGCGTGCCAACCTCATGATCGCAGCCGGAGACCTGGCCATCCGCTTCCCCAACTTGATAGAGCCCTGGACTCCCCATCTCTATGCCAGGTAGAGCTTTGATAGGAGGAATATTGGAGGGAGGGCTTGGACCTAAAAGGCTGCAGCACAAAAGGAGGAGCAGGACCTCTCTCGAGGGGGAAGCCTTCGCGGGGTCCGACGGGGCACCTGGGGGTGTGGTCTGGATGGCCACCGACTGTCCGAACGGCTCTGTTCCCCAGGCTGCGGGACCCTTGCAAGCACGTCAGGCAAACGGCAGCCTTGGTCATGACTCACCTGATTCTGAAGGACATGGTAAAAGTGAAGGGGCAAGTGAGTGAGATGGCAACTCTCCTGACTGATCCTGCGGAGGAAATTGTTGCGCTGGCCCGGAACTTCTTTGCCGAACTCTCTAGCAAGGTGAGGCTCCCTGTGGAATTTCTGGAAAAGAAAGATCATCTTGCTTTGCTATGCTTCAAGTGCTGGTATTTGAAACCAATTGCCAAGCGTAGCAGTTACTTTAAAATTCCAGTAGGGCTTTTTTTTCAAGCATTGCAGAACAACTTGGAAAAGAAAGCTGAGCTGCCCTGAGGAAGAGACCGGCCCCTCCAGGTCAGTCCAAGTGCAAATGGCAGTTCATCTCAACAAGCATCTGCAAATGTGACCCTCTCCCCTTTTATGTGGAGCTGCCTGGTCACTTGTGGACACTCCTTTGCTGTGAACCACCTTTCCTATGGTTTAACTTCCTCCACTGGTGCCTAGATCAGGGTAAAGGTTATAATGCCTTGTTCAAATTGTTAATGAGGATAATGGCATCTTCCCTCCAGGGACGGCAGTAAGGATGTGGGTGCAGTAACTAGTTTACAACTCTAAATGACCCTGTTTGCTTCAATGAGGAACCACTGAGAAATACAGGCATGCGTCTCACCATGATGGCAAACTCGCAACAGAGCTTTACCGCTTCAGAAAGAGGAGGACAAGTGTGTGTGTGTGTGTGTGTGTGTGTGTGTGTTGTAATTTCAGGGAGCGAGCAAGGCTTCGAATCCTTTTTCTTGACTCTTGTTTTCTACACAGAGGGAAATGTGAGGTTTTCTTGCATGGGGGTTGCATCCTCATGAGATAAAAGCTAAGACCCAGGCTTACCATTTCAGTGAGAAACTCTTATCTTCAGATAAGAAAGATAGATAATAGGGGCATTCTTTGCATTCCTACAAAAACCTTCCTACCTGTCATCCTACTGGCTCTAAGCCCTGTTGACTCTCGCTGCTTTTTATTCCTCCTTTCTGGATTTTGTTCGGAAGGTGTAGCCTGGTTGTCTCAAGAGAAAGTCCGCTTTATCTTGCCCTTTCTAGACCTGCTTTCAGATAGCTGTTCGTATGCATTCTGTGTCTAAGAAACTTCCCTCTGCATGCCAAGCGGTAAAGAACAAAGCAGCTGTTTCATGCCTTTGTTTCAGGGGCTTGGCTTAGCCAAGAACCCCGAATGCTGCAGAATCCAGGCAGTGCTATCCATGGGCATAGCAGCTTTTGCTCTTGTCTTCTTCATGCAGGATAATGCTGTATACAATTTGCTCCCAGACATCATCAGCCGCCTCTCAGATCCAGAATCTGGCATAGAAGAGCAACCTTTCCGTACCATCATGAGGTACCTTCATTGTAGATATTTATTCTCCTTAAGGTCACATGTCCTAAGGGACAGAACTTCTTGGGTGCTCAAATTGACACAAAGAAGCAGGCCAAATTTGCTCATAGCTGTCTTGAAGTGCTTAGGAAATCTGGCTTGTATCTTATGTTGAAAGATAAGTCTGTCAGACAGGTAAATGGGAACCTCCTTGGTGTGATGCTCTAAATGCCACTTTCTGGGAAGGCAGACAGTAAGAGGAGTATGCAGTTACCTGAAGCATTTGTATACTACTGTTCAGACAAAACGGTTTCCAGAGTGGCTGGCTGGCTGATTTATTCATCTGAAGTTTTTATATAATGTCATTCATTAAACATTCCATGACAGTTTGATGTCTGATGCAGTCACAAAAATTAGTGTTAAATTCAGCGGTCCAGAATTTTTCACGCACCATTGGGATGTCCTTACAGGACTCTCACCTTGGATATCCCATGCAGTTCTAGTCACCCTGTCCGATAACACAGCAGTGCCCAGCCCCTGGGGCACCGGGGACCAGTTTCGTGGAAGGCAGTTTTTCCATGGATCGGGGTGGTTTCAGGATGATTCAAGCGCATTGTGTTTATTGTGCAATTTATTTCTATTATTATTACACTGTAATATATAATGAAATCATTATACAACTCACCATAATGCAGACTCAGTGGGAGCCTCCTGCAGCCCAGCCCTTGCCTCCTTCCTCGTTCCCGCGCTGCTCGCACGCACCCTCCCTGGCGTTTCCGCTCCACTTGGCTCCCGGCTCTGCCGGTGCCGCTGCTACTCCCTTTCTAGCCCAAGACCCAAAAGGGCCCTAGCGATAATCTGTTTTTGCAGCCGCTCCCCAGCAGTGATGCTAGTGCTGGGGAGCGGCTGCAGATACAAATGAAGCTTCGCTCACCTCCTGCGGTTCCTAACAGGCCACGGACCAGGACCAGTCCGCAGCCCAGGAGTTGGAACCCCTGGGATAACAGATCTAGGCTGGGGGTGGAGGGTAAAACAGGCAACAACTCCTCAAGGTTCTAGTCAAACTGAACCTAAATTGCTCAGGGCCCAGTTGCTGAGTCCCCACGTCGCCCCAGCAGCCGCAGGGGACTGAGGGGAGGGGATCTCACTGCACCTCAGAGAGGCTTTGAAGAAGGCAGGCAGCAGCACAAGTCTTGGTCATTCCACGGACATGGGGGAAAGCGACTGAAAAAAGGGCTTGCTCTGCTTGCCTTCTGCAAAGCCCCACAGGGAGGTGGTGCAACCAGGAGGGCCCCTTCCCTGTGGCCTGAGAGCTTTCTAGAGTACTTGGGGGGTGGGAACTGCGAGTGATGACATTGCCCATGTAGTGGGACAAATATGCTACACTGCCAGTTAAGAAGAGGAATGGAAATGCAAGATGCTGTGAAGGTGCGTTTTGAGCACAGACATTTTTCGTTCGTTAAATTTCTTTGTCATGGGTGAATTATTTCAGAGAGAGGGGTTTCTGTTCCTGATGGTGATGCTTTTGTAAAACTGACTTTGGCAAATAGTAACCTGTGACTTTGGAAGTGCAGGCAGGTTTCTGTTTTGTTCCCGAAGAGAAGGAAACTGCAGTAAGAGAGACTGCAAAAATACTTAATACTGGGGGGTCAGTAACAACTTCCTCTTTGCTCCCTCTTTCTTCCCTCCCCACCCCACCCTCTTCCAGGCAGCTCTTCAGTTTTATCACAAAGGACAAGCAGACAGACAGCTTGGTGGAAAAGCTTTGTCAGAGGTTCCGGACTGCCCAGTGAGTAAAGAATTACCGGGGGGGGGGGGCGCAGGAACATCTCTCAGTTCCTTCCATGCTGGAATTGAAACCATAATTTTGGAATGTAGAACTTGGTGGAGGAGGATCAGATCGAAGGTGTGTGTCCACTTCACAGAAATACGGCACTGATGAGTCCAGGAGACCAAAAGTTCATTTTCATGTTGTCACGGCCAAGAACCTTAACTAAGAGCACTTGGCCTCCCGGGAGCCTGGGCGATTGCCATCAGCTGCTGGGAGCCTGCAGTGCCCCTCCCACTTGGCAGAGGACAGGCAATTTCTGACGGACTGCAGCGGGGAGCTCTGTCTCGGGGTGCTGCATAGTCTCCTCGCCCATTTGGGGACTGGCAGTTAGGATTGTTACGGGAAAAACTTCCTGCCCTTTCTAGTGTTTCATCTAAAAATGTAGCAATGCCATATTTGCTAGCTTTGGGGGTAGGGCAGGATACAAATTCTATTTTTGTATTAGTCGCCATTCTGTGCCATGACTGTTTTGAGGTCAGCAAAACCTAGCTAGCTGAGCACCTTTTCTGGATTTTAAAATGGATGCTGCCCTAGTTTTAAGAGGGGAAACCTAAAGGATCTATGTATCCGTATTTGTGTTAAGGAAAACATGTGTACATAAACGGCATCATCTGCAAAGGGGTTTTTTTTTAATTATGCATTTTCCAAATTGATCATTTGAAAAGGAGTGATTTGTCTGATTTGTCTCATTTGAATGCTGAACTGAAAGCTGAGGAAGCAGTTTCAACCAGGCACCAAGCCAGACTCTTTTGCAATGCTTCCTATTATCAAAGTGAATAAGCAGCCCAGCCTTGGAAACATCAGGTTTTTAGTGAGCTTTACTACTTTGTATGAGACTACACCATCCATTTTTGTTTTTCTCTGTTCATTTTGAAAAATCAATCTTCCTCTGCCTTCACCTCCCATAAATGACCACAAATCCTTATTCTACCAGTGATAATTACTTTTGTACTGCCCATCACTGAAAATAGCATCAGATGTTTCTTATCTTGTTACTGTCTTCCTGATTTTAGCTGTCTGCTTCCTAGGTTTCTTTACCTGAATGGCCTAATTTGGCTGAGTGGTCCATCCAGGTCTGGACTGTACCCCTTTACACTCCAGATGGAACTGACAGGATGGAAACCATTCCAACTTAGAGATGAAAAACTACATTTCAGAAAGAAGGTTTTGGCCATTTTGGTTCTCTCCCCCACTTGCCATGGCAAAGGGAGGGACAAAATCTGATGAACAGTAGAAACCCATAGATTCCTCCAAGCCCTGGAGCTAACTACACTGGACGGGGCCTGAATCCCAGCTGCAAAGTTAGGTCTGGGATTTGGCAGGTGGGGCGTGTTGCTGGTGCAGCCACAGACACATAAGAAGCCTTCAGCTCCGGGCTAGTGAGGGGAGGCAGAGGTGCAGGCCAGAGAACACCACCAGCTAGGAGCACTGTTCCCCAGTTTTGCTTGGCCAGCCAAGCTTTGTCAGCCCCTGAGCTTAACCCCATTTTTCATGAGCAGATGTCTTGCAACAGACCTCCTTTCTTCATGGCTCTGCCTCTTCCTCTACTGAAAACATTTGTTCCTCCTTCTCAAAACTGACTTGTGCAAATTTAACCTGAGGCCACATGTCTCTACCTTCCTGCAATCAGAGGGATCAACTGATGTGCTTTTGACCTTGATCGGTTCCAGCTGCTTCGCAGGCCAGTGAATTTCTGGAAATTTCACACCCAGAAATCTCCACACTGCTTTTTGGTACTCTCCATTGAAGTTATCTGGGCCTGTGCAGAAGCATAGCCATAACTGCTCAGATTGTTGACCATTCTTAATTACTGGTATGTTCAAAAGCAACATTCGCCCTTAAAAGGAGGTGTTTGCAGGAGCACGAAATCTGCGCCACATACTATGCAGAACACACGAAGTGGCTGCGCTCACATTCTGCTCTAGGCTTCCCATGGGCATTTTGTTGGCTTATGTGGGAAGCCGGGCTCTGGGCTAGCGAGGCCTTTATTCTAGCAGGTCTGCTCTCAGGTTGGAAGATTTGCTTGTTTTGCAATGTCACTACTGCTTGGCCAAGTTGTACCACTGAGGTCCCTGCAACACATTGAGAGCAAGGCTCTGTCTGGGTTTTGAGCAGTGCCCACTCCCTGGGCTGGCGATGTTCTCACTGAAACTGAGAGCAGCTTGGTTTTCTCCCTCTTTGCAGAACAGAGCGGCAGCACCACGATCTGGCTTATTGCCTCACCTTGCTGCCTCTCACAGAGCGAGGTCTCAGTAAGATGCAAGACAACTTTGACTGCTTTGCTGACAAACTCCAGGACACCGCTGTCTACAGCTGCTTCCTGGCAACGTTGGGCCGGCTCCGCCGGGTGGGGACTAAACCTGAGGTGAAGGTGAGGTCCATGTCTTTCCCCAGGCAGGGAGAATTTGCCACATTTCTGTTAGAACAAAATATCAGATGTTGTTCCTGAGCATGCAGTGTTCTTTCACCTGGAATTTCCACTCACTTCTGCACATGGTGTCCTCCCTCAGGCCCTGACTGAAGAATTTGAGCAGAAGCTCTGGATGTGCCACAGCAAGGGACTGGACTCCCTCACTGAAGCTCCCAGGGAGCCTGGAGGCGAAGGAGACAGCAGTACTCCAGTGCTCCAGCTAGCAAAGAAGAAAGCAGCAGCCAGTATGTCTGAAGTTGCAGCACGCATTAAAAGTTCCTTGGCTACTCTTAAACTGCCCAGTTTTTCACATTGGCCGCTTTTAAAAATATTTCCATACTAATGGGGACCACATGAATGCCCCCCAGGGACTCTGTTGAGCTGCCAAAGAGAATGTAGCAAGAGACACAGTGTCACACCGGAGGGATGTCTTGGAGTTGATAGGCGCATTAACAAACCCATTCTCCCCTTCATTCCTTGTTTTTGTAGGCTTGTAGAAAAGCATATTGTTGCCCACTTTTTTTCTGGAACAATGGAATATAACCTATGTGTCTCCTTTAAAGCAAAAGTTGAAAAGTCTTGGGATTTTGAAAAACCTTGCAAAGGCTTAGCGATGTAACATGCTGTGCAAATTTCTACATGGCACATAGTGTTTAACTCTGAAGTTATGGGTCAGCATACTCAGGATTGGTTTGGATAAAATTCCGCATTCAGATAATCCCTTGTGTAAGGTGCATTTGGAAAAGCTTTAGGACAAGTGAGAAAACGACACATGATTTTGCGCGAGGAGCTGCCTAAGAATTGAAGCTGGGAAAATAAGTGTCCCATTCATTTTATGAAGTATGTAGTCATAATGTCTAGCTAATCACCTGTACATCCAAGTCCATTGTTCTGCAGTGACTTCAAAGGCCCATTTACCCTTCACAGGTTCACGTCGGCGACCTCTGCGTACAGCCAACAGAGATACCAACTCTGCCTTCATCACCCCTGAGCCCTGTAATTCCAGACCCCGCAGAAAGATTTCAAAACCAAAAATTGCTGTTGTCTTTTCTAGTGATGAGGAGAACAGCCCAGAGGAGGGTGAGAATAACATTCTGTTTGCCTGAAAGTTGGACTGGTTGAAAGATCCTTGTAATTTATGTGCTTGATTTCAAGGAGACACTTGACCAATCTGTGTGTTTTCTTCATTAGCTCTGTGTTTTGCTAGCCACTGTAGAAACATTTTGCACTGAAGAGCAAGCTATACGTGAATACAATTAATAAAAATAGCATGTGATGTTTGGACACTGGTGGTTGTTGCCTCCTATTGCTCTGTCTTCCATATTTGCCATTTTCCTCCAAAGCCATCTGATCCCTCTTTTTTTCTCTCAGAACTTTCTGCTGAGTTGACAGAGGAGGAGACACCTATCAAAACAACTCCGATTTCTCGTGCATCATCCCGCCGCTGATAATCCTGCTGTCCTGAAGACTCTCCTGGTTAATGGGAAATAAAGTTCATTGGGTTTCTAAAGAACTATGTCTCCTGGTTTTGTACATGTTAAAGGGATGCAGAGGGAGTCAACTGGGTCTTGCGTCACAAAATGGAGATCTCACAGCCTCTCTGATCATGGGTTTTATCTGCAGGTACTAGCAGACAGTGCAAAAAGCAGCACTGGACCTCAGCACATAGGGAAATGGGTGTCATTCCTTAAATAATACTATCTCTGTATTTAGACTGGTCCTGACTTCTTAAAAATGCCCCAGAAAGTCCCCTAGCAGACCCTTTTATGGCACAAGAGAGCCGTGCTGTTATAGCTGCTCCCCGTTTTCTTTAAAACATCATGGGAAAACAAGGTGATCGTAAGTTAGGGACAGCTGCTGTCTGGCTTCGCCCCACATGCTCCCCATCCCCAGCAGTCCTTGCCTGACCCCAAGCAATGCTGCCCTGACTGGGAATAAGGGCCACCAGGCACCTGCTGTGCTGCCCCGGAGCTGTAATCCTGTGTGAGGGGGAGAATGGCTTGCGGCTGCTGGTGTTGAGCAACCTCCTCTTTGAAAACTGGTGGCAACAAAAGCGAAGCCGCAGCAATCCTTTTCCCAGTGTCAGTGGTGCTGCAAAGCCTACGGAAAGAAGGAGCAGCCCAGACCAGCTTCCACCTGAAGCAGAGTCTTGAGGCTCATGGGGCAGGATAAAACTCTGATAGATAGATAAATACCTGGATAATTGCTCCCGGTGGGTGGGGGAACAGGCTTAAAGTTCCTCCTCAGCTGCTAATCTGCAAGGCACCTCTCTCTCAGCTGAGCTGGGCCCCTGGAGTTCAGTGCGTGCGAAGTGACTCCAGTATTTGCTTTGATCCTCCTAGACCCCCACTCCCCCTTGAGGCCTTCAGGGACAAAGGCAAGCTGCTCCAACTTGTGGGATTTGGTCAAGTTCTGCAGAACTGACCCAGACCGTCCTCATGAAGAGGCCCATCTGCTTGTGGGATCGTCTAGACTAGAGAGAGGCTCTGGCATATGCACAGGTTCTACTTCAGGGAGCATGTCTGTCCTGCTGCTGGTTTTCAGTTACCTAAACTGGCCTGGAACCAGCTGCAAGGGGGGAGGAGGAGGAGGAGTTTTGCACACCGAGTGTAGGAAGGTGTAGAGCAAAGGGGGAAAGCCTTCTCCAGCCCGGTGGCCAAACTCCATTTCACAGAAGCTCTCGGGAGGTGCTTTCTAGTGGTGGGACGGGCTGAAAAAGCCCCCTTCCATTCTGCGCCATTCATAGGAGGAAGCACGTCTCTTCAGAAGCAGGCAAGCGCCCTGCATCTACTCGGAAAGCAGCAGGCCTGCATCATTCAGCGGCTTCCGTCATGCTGCCCCCCTGCCCGAAGCAGGGGGAGAACAAAGCTTTCCCCTGGTGGCAGATGGGGCCGGGGAAGAAGCAGCTGGGCCGGGCGGCGAGCACTGCCGGCCTTATTCAGCGCTGGCGTCTCCCCACTATTCCCGGGCCTTCGTGTTCCAGCCCGCAGTTTTCCCTCAGCCCTGCGGAATCGGCTGCTCCCTTTCTCTCATGCCATCTTGGGGGAGGGATGGGGGGAATGGCCTTTGTGGAGGCTGCGCTGAGAAGGAAAGCTAATCCATCCTCTTGTGCTTGGAAGCTCAACAATAGTGCACCCCCCACAATTAGCCTTGACAAAAAAAGCCTCCCCCCCCCCACAGTTTTCATACATATGTCATGGCCTGGGTCATCTTTGGTAGGATGCGTAAGTGGCCCTACCTATCCTTGCTTTGGCTTGTAATCCTCGAGGGGTTAGTCTTGAGGGAATGTAGCCCTTGGGCTGAAAAGGGGACCGAAATCCCTCTGCAAAGCCATGACAAGCAATTCCTGCTTTTGATGCTACTTCCTACTTCAGGTTGCCACTGACCTAAAAACATTTCCTCAAAATGCATTTTTCCCACTAGCATAGCTGTACACCTCAGCTGAGCTGAGCTGAGCTGAGCTGAAGGGCAGCTGAGTCTTGGAATGGTCTGCTCTGGAGTGCTAGAAAACAGACTAATCTGGATTTGATTAAAGAACAGGACAATAATCATAAATACCTATTTTCCACAGAATTCGGGAGTTTGTCTGAGCCAAATGGCAAGCAGAATTTTCTGGCAATGCCCTTTCTTGCCCTAAGGGAGCTGAAACTCTGAACTGTGACGTGGACACTGCTGTTGCATACTATGAAGTATGTCTTGCTCACTGGTTTCCTAAGTGCAGACTTTGGCCCCTATGTACAGATCATCCAGGATTTTACCAGCTTCTGTTGTTTTTGGTTACTGCACAGAAGCCTTTTCACCTAATGAGAATGAGCCGTCCCTTAAGTTATTTTTTCTTTCTGCAACATGTAGAGACGAGGCAATCCAGAACTGTACACAATGCTTGTCGATATGGATACACCACGGAGTTATGCTGGAGTTACTTGATGTTCAGCCCCATTTCTAACATCAGGACAGGCTTTCTTTCCTGGAATAAATGGAAAACTTGGGGTTTTCAAATTTAAGATGAACAATTATTATTACTATTATTCTATTTTATATTATACTCTGCTTTTCTTCCTTTTGCAAGGAACCCAAAGCAACATACAAGCTTCTCTCCATTTTATCCTCACAACCACCCTTTGAGCTAGGTTATGCTGGGAGTCCAGGAATCACCCACTGAGCTTCATGACTGAGTGGGAACTGAAACCCAGAGCTCTCAAGTCTTAGTCCTGTACTCTAACCACTATACCACAGTGCCTTTTATTCACAGCCACTGGTGCATTCTTAACATTCCATTTCTTTGTTGTCTTCCACTTGGTAAACCTGTGTGTGCTTTTATCATCTGTTGGTTTCCAAACAGCAACTTCGCTGCCATGATTTAGTCATGAGACTTTCTTTGTAAAAAAGAAAGAGCAAAGAAATCAGAAAATCCAGTTGGGCCAGCAACACTAGGAGATAGTCTGTCTCTTGTTGGGAACTCTGTGGGGCCCGAACATGAAAAAAGAAGCAAGCTTTCTGACTGGTTTCCAATCAGAGCTCAAAGAATGAAATACAACCAGTGCTTTTGTTAATGTTGTACCCAGACTCAGGAAAACTGGATTCTCGTCCCTGCTCAGTCATAAAGTTCACTGGGTGACTTTGGGTCAGTCACTGACTGTTAGCCTAACGCACCTCATGGGGTTGTTGTGAGTATAAAATGGAAAAAGAGAATTATGTGAATCACCTTGGGTTTGATGGAAAAGGGGGGAAAGGGCAAGGTATAAAAATGATAACTAATTTAAAAACAGCTGCAGTATAAACCAAGGTGGGTTTCATAGATTAGTCTGCAAAACACAGTAAGACTTCATTTAATTTCAGCAGCTGTCATCACCTACCACTTGAATCTATATTTTTGGCCAGGGCTGGTAGGAAAACAAATATACAGAAGGAGTCTAATAGACACCAATATATGTGAGGTGTTTTATGTACCAAAAAATCCCCTTTTGGTGTGGGTTCAACCATAGCATAAATAGGATTCAAGCTGGAATTAACTTCCTTGAAGTTATATGGTGACATCTAACTGTATTTAAAGCAAATGGTTCAGAAACAGTGAAAAGTTTTAAAAGATGGGGGAAATTGAGCTGTTCATGGCAGAATCATAGTAAATACATTATGCCTTCAACTTTAAAACTGATTTAGCTTGGTAGGTTTTCCTGTGAGCTGTCCAGAGACAAACGTGATTGGACGAGCTAGAAATATCCCAGATAAATAAATAGGTTTTTCAAATCTTGTTTGTAGGGAAAATATAATTCATCCCATTCAAAATGGAGAGAGGAAGCCAGACACCCAAACATCTGTTCTGGACCAAGAAACGGTGCTGAAAATGCTAGTTATCTGTGGTGAATCTTTGCTCACCTTAGCCTTCCTAATCATGCAGCATTCCTAAACCACCCTTTGCCTGAAATCATTAGATCTCTCCAGGAGATGTTTCTTCCAGAACAAGGATGATAATTTCCAACTCCCTATTACTAGTCAAAACCAGTTTCACTGGAAGGGGGGAAAGGATAGCTGTCAGGAAATTGTGTTCCTTGGGATGCAAAGCTTGAGGCCATTACAGGAAGGAGGCAAAACTTCTCAGCCATTGAAAAGTAAGTACCACCATTCAGCTGACCAGAAAACAAAAGGAAAAGATCTGGGGAAGCAGCTTGCAGAGAGGCCCAGCTGAAGGTAAAGGGGGAGACCTGTGTGGGGTTGTCAAGAGCAGATCTTTAGGCAGGCAAGAAAGATGAAAAATCAGGATCTGGATCCTTCTCAACTGGACTTTTTGGCCAAATGTCAAACACCACTTTGGCCCTCCACACGGTTCTGCTTTCCCTTGGTATCCAGCCTGTGTGTGCTGATTTGTCCATTTATCAGATGTATTAAGTGCCCCTTCCATTCTCAGCAAAATACAGAAATTTGAACTATTGCATGACTTTAGTCCATCACGTGCAGTACACTCAATTCCTATGTATTCTGCTCCAAAACACTCAGGGCACTCCATGATCAGAAGCTATTACACAAGGTAAATTACTTAAAATAACTCTAGAATCTGGATTTGATGAGCAGAAGCTAATGTATTTGTAGGAAGTATAAGAGAAATATTGTGCCAGAATGGGAAGATGTATTAGCAGGGAGGGGCAGGTTGCAAAACACACAACCAGGAAATATTGACCACAATGACAACCTGATCCTTTTTTTTCAGGGTAGTAGCTGCTAGGTCCTAGTAACCACTTAACCAACCACAGCTTGCACTGTTTTTTGAATCCTGCTGATTGCCATAAAATAATCAATTTCTGCCCTTCTGTTTCCAACTTCCCTTTTCTGGGAGGTTTTTACATTTAAGATTGTGACTGTGGTGCCATATTGCATCTTTAGTCATGAGAATAGGCAGCAAAGAAGACAGAACTAAAAAAAATTGGCATTCTTCCTGGGCGGGGAAGGGAGCACTCCCGGGCTTTTGGTTCCCTCTGCTTCTAAGTGACAGTATTTCTCTGCTGCTCCTGAGCCCCTGCCCTGGGAGCGGCCTTTGAGGCATTTTCTTCTAGGCTGGACTTCCTGCTCTCTCCTCCCAAACAGTGGGACGGGAGGGATTGTCACTACAGCATCTCATGCACGCCTTCTGTGGCAACACAGCCACTCCACCCGGCTTTGCTACTGTGTTCCTCCTCCGTCGGCAGGCGAAAGCGAGCATGGAAGGCCGTGCCACTGCCGCCAGATTCCACCAGCTGCGCCATCGGGCTATGCATTTTTCTAGATTCACAACCAGGAAGAAATCATGCGCAACGGCTGCAAACTGGCACGGCATTGCTACATCTCCCACAGGCCAGGCCTGGAAAAGGGAAGTTGGTGCTGCAGGGACTCGGTTGCCTGCTCTTTGGGGCTGAGGCCCAGTAGGGCCACACCAGTATGTCTCTCAGCCAGGAGACCACACTGCATGCGGGAGCCGTTCCCTCCCTGAACACTCCCTCTGGAGTCAGCGTGGACCAGGGTGACCCCTCTGCGGGCCAGAGACTGGGGAGCAGAGACCCAATCGTCCAGCCAGCATTCTCTCCTCCCCACCCTGAAGAGGAGTCCCTTCCCCTCAGGTCCCCAAAATGGATGGGCAGGGTGCTGGCGGTGACAGACAGTGTGGCCCTCCAGAAGCAGCCTCAGTTCCAGAGAAGGGAAAAAGGAGGAAGAACCTCCTGCTTAGGTTCCAGCCCGGTCAACTGGCAGCAATCCCCTCCCTTGAGGAGTCTGGGACACCACGGCATCCAACATGGGAGGAGAAACTGCCTAAGGTGCACATGAGATGCTGACCTTGCTGTGTAGGAGAGAGAGCCTCTCCTGCCCCTCCCAGGCCTGCTCCCAGCAATGCTTTGGAGCAAAAGGGCACGGAGGAAATGAGGCAGCGAGCTGTTTCAGGTTCACTGTGGACTTGGCAGTTTTTACCTTTACATTTTCTTTTTCATTTTGAGAGCCACGAGTCTTCTCTCTAAGGAGCCTGGGCATCATGTTGGAGCAGCATTTAAAAAAAATTGTGCAAAAATACATGTGCAAAAATAATATTTTAAAATTGTAATGCCATAAGTACAAATCCCATTTGGTTAAGTACAAGCAGGTGCATTTGAAGCCTCAGCTGGGGTTCTGTGTAGAGGAGTGCCCCTGCCAAGGAACAGTGAGTTCCCACCTCAGACATCGCTCCGGATGAGGCTTGAAACCCATTCCTGCCATTACACCTTCGCTTCCCCCGCCAGCTTGCTAAAATTGCTAAAATCTCCCTGTCATTTTTTCCCAAAGGGAAATTGAGTTCCACATGTGGCTTTGAAGGGTCTCTTCAAAAAGGAGATTTTAAATGGGAACGTGATGGACTTAGACTGGGACATGCCTCTGACAATGCCCCAGTTCAACATCCCCATCTCACCTGAGAAATCTTTTCGAAAAAGGACCCTGCATGTTGATAGCAAATGCCAATCCAGTTTCCAGCTTTAAAATGAAGGGATGTACTTTTAGCCCTTCCCAAACCTCCAGAGGTTCAGGACAAAGGTCAAACTGTGATCCCAAATGGAGACTAAAGGAGACAAATGAAAAAAATTGATCTTGCTGAGAAGCATGTGTCAATAGTGCAACATTCCTCCTTTCCAGAAAAAGATAATTCCCTCATAGTTTGGTTTCCTTCCTTCAGTGCACCATCAAGAGAAAGCCAGGTGGTGCGGGAAACAGACTCTATGCCTTGGCTGAGACAATGCCCAGGATAGGCACCTAGGAATTTAAATATAGGAGTGCATTAGTGAAAAATAGCATTCTCTAAATAACCATTTATAGACCACACTGTTGCTCAGTGGAACCATTCATGTAAAAATTATTTTATTTATTTTATTGCCTTTATTAGGCACTCATAGCAACATGCAGTCAATCAAAAACAGGACTATAAACATAGTATAATCAACCCTAAGTAAAATATAATCCGAATCTGTTGGGAAAATTCAGATAATTCCTGGCAGAAAAGGGTTGCTTCTATGTGTCTTTGTTATAAGATCAAATCTGTGCCCCTTTCTCAGAAAGCAGCAGAATTCCAAGCCAGGTCACTGTTTAGTGCGGCTGTTACTTTAAGATGATGGAATTCTTAGCTGGACTGAGAAGCTGCTATAAACTAACACTATCTGTGGGGAAATACTGGTGTTCCCATCAGCTGCAATAGAGACAAAAGGTGTCCATTTGTTTCTGAATTGATCCATTTAATCATCTAGCTCAACTGAGGCAAGCACCTGTGCAGTGTAGTTGTCAAACCAGTTTTCCTGAATGTTTCCTTAATCAGACACATTTGCATGTTTAAGCAGACACAGAGGCTGATCCAGACTGCAAGGAATCTGCTGAATTGACATGTCAGTAAAGCAGTCAGTAATATTTTCCATACGATTGTTACCAGTATTTCTGATTAGAGCATTAGGTCATGCCTAAAGACATCAGGATACTATTGTACCAACATTATCTGGAAACTTGACACTCTGTATTGGTGTATGTGACCAGCAGGTTATAAAAGTGTCTGCATGTGGGCTGTGATTTTGTAGTTGTCTTTGTCTCTATCTGGGAGCATGTTGATAGTTACTGAAAGAACTGGGGCCCCAGTTCAATAAAACTGCATAAGTTCAGGTGTGTAGATCTTCCCCATGTGTCTGAGTGTTAATTCCTCACAAACTGAAAACCAAGAATCTGTCAAAACCAGTCCCTAAAACTAGCAAATAGCAAACCAATCTCAGTAATAACAAACCTCTTGAACTTATCCATCAGAATCAGCCAAAATCAAGAAGAAAAATGCAGCCACCAAAAGTCCCCTGCTCCAGACTGAGGTTGGCCTGTTCATTTACTTCCGTGTAAAGATGACTGTGTTCAGAGACATACAATCCTGCCTGCATTTCTGGCACATTTTCGTTCCAGCCCTCCAGATCTTATTAACCGATAGCAGATCCTATTTTGTGTTTCCTTTTGAGTGGGCCTTCTCTAATAAATACTGTCCCGCTCTTGCCAGTAGATGGCAGCAATAGTGCCAGCATTGTAGGGCCATGTGTCCATATTGCAAGATCCCAGGGGTCGTTTTTTCTCATTTTCCAGCCCTCTTCTATTCAAAAATGTTTGCAATGTTTCAAAAGTAACGATGCCAAGGTGTTCCCTAATGCTGCAGTTAGGCTTCAGGGTGACTGGCTGGGTTAAAACCAAGTTAGTTTGTTTAACTTTTTAAAGTTAGGGTCTTGCTGTCAGGCTAAAACTGTGAGCATTATCTTGCCTAAGCACAGAAAAAACAACTCTTTATGTTTATTCTAATGAGCTGCACTCCCCCTGCAACTCATCTGACTTGATTTTTTGTGGTTAGAGATGTTTCAGCCCCATTGTTTTAGCTTGGCATTTACTGTTCTCTTACCCTCTGCAACTGTCTGTGTTTAAGGCTGGGAAACCATATGGAGGAAGCTCTCCGACCCATGTGCCTGATGAACGGGTGTCTCATCTGTCCAATCTTCAGTCTGCATGTGCTCACCTACTGCACAGCATCATGTTTCATTGGTGTTGGGAGATGAGACAGGCCTTGATATACTTGTCCATATGAATAATTCTGTGATACGTTTTCAGGGGGCATGGAATCGGGACAGAAGTTCATGTGTGAGAATGCGGAGGATGGAGAATGTGCAGTAGCCTGAATGGACTCTCTGCCACATGAGGATATTGATATGCTAGGCTAAGACCGCACTGCTAGGTAGGGGAAAGCAGCCCTCCTTCGGCAACAGATTCTCAGGTGCCATGAATCTCCAGTTATACTTACAATAACATTTTAAATGTTTCTTTCAAGCCTGCAGCCTGTTCTGGCCACTTGAGCAGGTGTTTTGCAAACGGGCAGAGCTGGGAAAGGCCCCTGGACCAAGCAGGGGCAGCCACGGCCATCTGATGTGCAGATGGGCCAAGCGTTCAGTGCTCGAGTCCTGCGCTCCTAAACAAAGGGGAGCCACCCAGGGCGTTTGCATGCTGGCAATTCGCATCACAAAATACCAGGGTGCACAAGGTGAGCGTCTGTGCCCCAGTGAAAGTATAAAGAGCGGCACATTAGCATCCCGTGTGCCTCTGTCCTTTGTCCCCTGTCCTTGCAGGCAATTGTTTACTCATCAAAGAGCACACTTGGATTGTGCAAAAGCTCTGGGCTCAGAGTTCCCCCTTTACTCTTTGTCCCCTTTACATTATGGCGTCCCTGAACAACACGCAGCCATGAAACCTGCGACCTGCCAAAGCCTCGATAAACCTCATTATTTTGCTCCTGCCTGAGGCTGCGATGTCAGGCCACACACCTGGCTTGTGGGGTCACAAGCGGCCCATAGTAGCCCACATCCGATGCAAGAATTATCATTCTGATGTGGATGGGAGCAATGGGGTCTCTACAGCCCCTTTTGGTATCCTTTAGTATCAAGTTATACACCATCCCTCTGGCCTTTCGTTAAAGGTTATAACCTCAGCCAGGGCTAAACTTAGCACCTTGGTCCCTCAGTAGTATTGGGAATAGCAGCTGGGTGTTAAGAATCAAGTTACATCCTGAGCCAAATGAACTTTCTCCAGAATCTCTTGGTATCTAGCCTGCAAACTGTCCTCCACCTGCCTCCCTTCACCAGCTCCTTGGCCGTTTCTGTCCGGTTTTGCAAAGCTATACAGGCTAAGGATGGGTGGGTGGGCTACAAGCACATGCTGGGTGGCTTTGGAATACTTGAGCTGCAACTCTGGCTTATCGTGTCATCTGAACCCAGTGAAGGTTGGTTGCTGGTGTGGTTAATAAACCACCCACAACCCTGAAATAGCCCATGGATTCTAAGTGATCTGTTAACCGTGCCAACAACCCACCCTCACCACATCTGGATGACGACAAGCTGCACTTGTGGCATGCACATTCAGAAAGGCCTCCTGCTCATTTTGCAGTCCAATATGGCTTAGATACCACACACTTGCATGGCTGCATCATGAGAACTGACCCAGTGAGTAAAAGATGCCTAGAGAGGAGCTGTTCTCACAGAAGTAGGACCACACATTCGGTGCTTGGGACTTCTCAGCCATCAACACTGAAAGGATCACAATGATTATTGACTGGATCCATTTTACTGTGAGAGGCAGACTCGTGGTTCTGAATTGTTATGACACTGTTGCCAAGGCTATGCCCTGGAGCAAAATGTCTTATCCACACGAAAGTTGTACAAACACTGAACAAGAACGAGCGCTCTTTCTCTAAGGAGCCACAAGTCACCTGAAACACACCATGTCAGACTGTGCCAGTGCTCCTTGGCCTCCGCGGGTGTTGAATTCCCTGATCCATATACAGTTAAAAGGACATTTGATCTGGTGCAGAAATTTTACCCAAGCGCCCACAGGAGAAGGATGTTGGGCTACCATCTTAAGATGAAACCCAAGCCTGTGCCAGGCAGATCAAAGCTGCAGCAAGAATGTCAAATCACTTTCAGCCTAAGGCTAAATTCATGTCCAGAGAAGCTCTCAGGCCACATGGGGCAAGGAGGCAAAAGCAGGTGGGGAGAAAGGTGAAAGGGGCAGGAGCACAAAAAATAGTATATTTTAGCTCAGAGCTCTTCCTGACAGTAACTAAGTCTTTGGAACGACTCTTCAACCTGTTAGAAGGCAGGTGGGGAGGCACAGCTGGGCAAAGTAGAGAAACCCCAAACTGCAGGGGAGCAGGGGAAGGGCAGGCCAGCTCAGGGACCTCTCCATGAACTGCAGCCCACCTTCTGCTTAGTCCTGACCTTAAATATGACACTTCCCCCCCCCCCAACTTTGTCACACATTCCCCCTTCCCTGGATGTGGTGTCCTTGGTACCTGACAGCATCCTGTCGCCCCTGCCCCACACTGCTTTGTAATCTCTGGGCATCAACTTCCTTTTTGGTGAGGAGCTGTTCAGAGTTTGCACATTTCACTATGGCAGTGTATGACCACGGGCAGCTTCTGCCCCTGTGCGTCCTGCAAGAGAGGCGCTTTTCCTGGCGATTTGCACATTGCAGCCCAACGGAGGCCGCTCAGCCTCGGCCCACGCCGGGGCCCAGGCGCAGCCCGCGTCCTCTCCGCCGGGCGCGCACAGCCCAATTGCGAGGCGAAGGCGGGATTTCCGCCGTCACGTTCCCCGGGTAGACCCCGCGGCAGGCAACCCCCGGGCTCGTTAGAAATGCTGCTCACGTTGTGGGGGGGGGGGGGGCGGCGGCGCTGCTGGGTCAGTGAGCAAGCGGAGCGCGAGCGGCCGCAGAGCCTGCAGAAAAGGGCCCCCCGAAAGGGGCGCGCACAGGCTTTTGTCTGCGGAGGAGAGCCGGGACGCCTGGCAAAGTTGGCTCATTGTGCGCGGGACCTCGCTCTCCGCTCCACTGGCACCGGCAGAAAAAGCAGCTGCCAACGGGCCGGCTCCTTTTAGGCAGCTGAGCGCGCAGCTTGTGCGCGTTTAGCTGGGAGGGAGGTCTATTGAAATCCGTGGGACTGACTTCCGAGTAAAGATGGGTGCGGCCAGGTTGCAGCAGCCCCGTCGCTGGGACTGATCTGAGCCGGGGCTTTCCCTGCACACCGCACCACGCGGGAGTCAGAAACACGTGTGCCTCTCTCTGAACATGCCGGCTCCTGTTTTTCCGGACCGTTGCAATGCCGGCTTGCCGCACCTGCGGATGGGGGGGGGGGCACAGTTCCAAGACTGGGTGAAGGGTCCCCCCCCACACACACACCTCTTTGCACAGAAATGGGCCACTCGGGAAATCAGATCTGAAAATCCTTGTTGGCTGCTGGGTTTAGGCAGGGGTCGAGCCCAGATACACATGAAAAAGAAACCGCTGAAGACAAACGATACATTTTGCTACACCAACTTCCCGGGAGGATCCCCTCCATATTACAGTTGCATGAGAGTTCTGACTAAGTAGGATGGGACATTAAGAATTATTCCACAGAAAATAGACCATAAACACTATAATGCTGTCATCAGTACTTCTCTTACATTGGTGCCTACGAGAGGGGTCCAGAAAGGGCATGCAATAAACAACAACAACAATTAAAAAGGAATTCCCAACCAGAAGCAAGCTATTTCTGCGGTTAACCTTGGAAACCCTCGGTTATCCTTTGAGTTTGGGGGAGAAGAGGGAAGCAGGTATTGCTCACCTCCTCCCTCAGTTGCAGGGCTCAGTTCCGCCTTTCTCCTTCTTGGTATTAGCCGTGATGCAAGCATTTCCTAATACGGATGAGTGAGGAAAGAGGAAGGCAGGCAGGCAAACCTGGGAGTACCAAAAAGTGTTGTTGATTCTCCTGCTAATTTTGGTACAGGTGGAATTTGGTACAGGTGGATTCTCCTGCTAATTTTGGTACAGGTGGAATTTCTACAGAATGAGTGACTTCTTAGATGAAGGAAGGTGTCCCAGGACTGGTTTGTTAAAGGTATATTCATTGCTTGATCTCTGCCATGTACAGAGATAAGCTGAGTGTATCGGTGAGAAATTACAAATCCAACCCACCTACTACTACACAACTTTGTGCTTTTCAGTGGAGTGCACAATATACAAACATAGAACACTCAAGTCACATGTTTGAAGAGGCTCTCAAGAGTCACACAGGGAGGGCTTTGATTGTCCATCGACCAGGCACCCCACACCCCCTCCATCCCTGCCCCTCCCCACTGGGTCTCCTGCTCACCTCTCCTCTTGTGTTTCCTGAACATCCTTGGCCAGGGTTCATCCAGGGCAACCCTCCCCAGGAATGGGGACTTCCTTCTAATTTCTTTCAGCTAAAATAGCACCTTGGGACCTACAGACCCAGTTGGGTAGACCTCCCCAGGGGTCCGGGTATCCTGCCCTGCTGGTGGCAGCATGCCCTCAAGAACCAGTTTTCTCCAACCTCCTCTATTCAAGTCTGTAGCACAGACCAGGCTGACTAGAGCATCACACAGGCAGTATCATAGGGATGCCAAATAAAAACTTTAAAAAAGAAAAGAAAAAAAGAGGGGGGACTTGGGCATGGAGGGTTTTTGGTTTAGGAACTGTTGTTTTGGAGGAAAGGACCAGCTCTACCACATTCCATGTAAAAAGTTGTGGAGTTGGAGGGACAGTCAAAGGAGGGACAGCCATAAAAAAGCAATTGTGTTGCTTCGTTCTGTTGCCAGCTGTGGGAGGCGGCTACTTTGAGAAAGACGGTGGTGGTCCCATTTTGCCACTGTCATAAAAGTGTCTCACTGAATGGGCGCACTGTCTCCGGGAGAGAAGCCTCTGGGAGTGCACAGACAGGAAGCCAAGGTGAGGAGGGCCGTTCCCCCTTTCTCCTTGGCCTCCCTAAGAGCTACCTAGTCACTCTCTGAGCATGGAAATTCTGTTATGAGCTCCAATAACAAGGGTGGGGACCCAATTCTACTGGAAAATACTTCACTGGAAGTGCAAAGGGAGGGATGTGGCTAAACGGGAAGGGAAGGACACGTTGCAAATGAAAGGTCCAACTTCACCTGCCTGTGGTCCTTTCCTTGCCTAGTACGACGTGACTGCAGAGGGATTTGCTGCTGTTGCGAGCCGTCGAGGCGTCTGAGTGGGGGCTTCCCTGGGGATGAAGGCCCTCCGCAATGCCCTGTCCGTGACATCCCTGCTTCACAGAGTGGGATACCGATACCAGGTCCATTTTCCTGCTCACTGCGGGGAGAGCCCGCCCTCCTATTCTTCCCCCATTCAGCTAGGCCAAGCAATGAATGCAAGCTGCTCCCGCAGCAAAAGGCAACCCAGTTTGGAGACTTCTGCGCAGTCGAGGCATCCAATTTGTGCTGGGGGCTGTTCGGAAAAAATCTGGGCACGGGTGATGAGGGTGGCGACGATAATGCGCCTTGGCGGGGCCGACCACGCGCTCTTTTCAACTGAATGGGGGCAGGAAGCCGGGAGGGGAGCGGGAAGGGGGCGGGGGGCCTCCGGCCAGCAGGGCCGCACGTAGCCTTCCCTCGGGCGCCCTCGGCTCTGATTTGGTGCCTGCGCTCGGGGCCGGGCCTCGTGATTACCATACCGGGGTGTATAAAGGGAAGAGCTGCGGAGCGCTTCCGTCTCACCTCCTCACTGCACTGCGGAGCTGAGTTAGGTCAGGGAGCCCTTGGTAAGCAGCCACGGGGCGGGGGGGGGAGTAGGGGCAGGTGTGGGTCTCGGTCTCTTGGGGCCCAAGGGGCTGCGCAAGCTGGGGAGGCGGGAGGGAGGGAGGTTTACGGAGTTTCCAGGCGAAGTACAAAAGTTGCTGCAACTGCGCCCGTCCCGTCCCTCGCGCAGGAAGCAAAGCGGGGTGGGCGTGGATGCGGACGCGGAGAGGACCCTTGCAGCCCGTGGGCGCTCCCTGGGGAGACGGCCCCGCCGAGTGAGCGCGAGTGGGGCCGAATGGGAAGGGTGGAGGTCAGCGCCGGGGCGCTCCCGCCCGGCCGACCAGAGGGCGGCGGCTGCTTGAGCTGGGGCGGAAGAGCCCCGAGGTAGCAGCATTCCCGGGGCCGGCCTGCGCCGGGCAGGGCAGCCGCTTCTCTCGGGGGTGGAAGCAGCCGTGGGCCGGCAGCCTCTTCGTGAAGTGAGCGTACACGCCCTCCTCCGGACCGCAAAACTTTCCCTTCCAGTCTTCCGCCTTGCCTCCCGGGCATGGGCGGCCCTTTTCCACCGTAAGGAGACGGGGCGCCGGTGCAGGGCAGGGGGACGCGGCTGGGGACGGAGGAGAAGGGGTCCTATTAGCTTAGTGCGAGTGTGAAGCGTACTTGTTGCAACCCAGAGCCTGGCGGGAGGCTGTCGGGGGCACCCGGGAACGCTGGTGAGGCGCCCCCTTTAAAGTTCATCGGCGCGTTGACCAACCTGTGGCTTCTCTTTCTCCAGGAACACTTTTTCCAGAGACAAAGATGGTGAAGGTTGGAGTTAACGGGTGAGTGTGGAAGGGTGGACGTGCAGCGAGCCTGCCTGAGCATGGCAGGGGAGGGAGGGGCCTGGGAGGGGGGGCCGCGGCTGCTCGGAGAAGGAGGAGGCTGCCCCTTCCTCTGTCCCCTGGTAGCACTTGAGGAACTTTCCGGCCAATGGGAGCTCTTAGCGTCTGAATGGCTGTTGCTGTCTCCCTTCTAGCTTCTTGCAGCTCTTGGGGGCTGTGGGCGCGGGGAGGGGGGGAAGGAAGAGATAACCTAGCCCAGTATTCCTCCCAGCAAGGACGTCTGAAGGTCACTCTGGCCCATCTGTGGCTCCCTGCAGCTGTTTCTCTCACACAAGATCGGCTTGTATTCTTGTGGGTGCAGCTGCTCTCTCTCCAGAGCAGATTTTTGAGCCCCTTCTGATTTCTCTGCTGCGAGAAAGCACATGGAAGTGTGGGCCAGGATGTGCCCAGGCTTGAGAGGAGGAGGGCTGGTGACTCACTTCCCCCATCTTTGCTTGCTTGCTTGCTGAGTCACTCCCAGCAGGAAGCAGCGAGGGGTGCCTGCAGCTCTGTGGCCCTCTGCACCCCGCTTCTTGTATCCATCGCCTGCTCCTCCCTGTGCCCTAGAACAAATCAAAGCCTTTCTTGGATTTCACTGGAAGGATTGTGTGTCTGTCGAGCAGAGCAGCGAGGGCTCACAAAGAATGTGACCTTCTGCCCAGCCGCTAGGAGGCTGGAGGCTGTAACCAGATAACTGCCGCTTGAGCCGAGACAGAAAGTGAGAGCGAACTGTCTCTAAAGTTAGTGCCTGACCTTTTTGAGGCAGGATGGGGTGCAGAGAAGAAAAGTTGTAAGCGGTATTGCCCAGAAAGGGGACCAGTGCCCTTCTCAACCCAAGGGTTGCCGAAGAAAGTTTTAAGAAGCAGTTTCCATAAGAATTCATGTCCAGGGTCCCCAGATAAATGGCTGAAAGGCTACTTACGTATAAAATGCTTTGGGGCCTGTTGCTCCTCTCCAGCATCTCAGGTTGCAGGGCTTGAAAGGATAGTGAGGAGCTGCATGGTGTGAGCTGGGTGAGCATGCCTCAAGGCAGCTTCGTGTGATGACAAAACTTTTCTTTGTACAGGGGGTTTAACTCTTGCTGGATTTTAGCCTCAGAGCAGCCCTGAAAACAGACTGGCAAAAGACAGTAACTTTAAGACACTGCCCTTACTTAAAATGATCTTTGTAGCTTGAGTAGGACAACTCAAGTCCCCCTGGCCTACATACAGATGCCTGTACTGAGTTGTTCTCAGTTCCAACTATTTTGGAGGGTTAAAATTAAAATTTTAAGAGCTTAAAAGGAGAGTGACTGGAAAGGTTACTGTGGAGCAAGAAAATGTTGTTCACTTTCATGGAAGGATTCCCTTTGTCTCAAACACAAAGGCTTCACCTTGTTACCCAAGAAAGATGGTCAGGGTATCCCAGGCTAGGCTGTTGTAGGACTCTGCAAGATTTGCAACTCTGAGCACAGATGAGATGCTATTTATGGCTGCAGTAACCTGCCCAAGCCCTGAGCACAGCTAGAAAGTGGGGGGGGGGAGGCCCTTTTCTGTGATCTTCTCCCAGAGCTCATATCAGCCACCAGAATCTGGTGGTTCTAAGAGGGCAGCCTTTAGGTGAGGCAAGATGGAGTTTTTGCTTCAAGTGCAAGATTTTGGGCACTTCTAACAGTGGCATGTGAGTGGCACAGGTGCAACATGTAGAACACAGTCCTTTGGGGGAGGACTTGGCTGCAAGCTGCATTTCAGAATAATGAGTTCTGCATTGCACCATTGTGCCCAGTGCTAACTTAATTACTGGGGGGGGGGGAGACAGAGATCTTGGTGCCTGAAGCAGGCAGTTTGCTGATAGCACAATTGCTTTGCCCAGACTGGAGTCAGACCCTCTGGGCTATGCTTGGCTTTGCCATCTGATTGCAAGATAATAGTGGTTTGATTGCAAGCAGCCTTGTGACATACCTGATCCTGGATAATGCCTCAAAGTATTCTGCTGACTCCTACCTACAGAGCAGTGAAAACGAGGATGATTGTGAATCCATTCTGAGGACGATGACACTGTTGTCTTTATTTCTCTAGATTTGGCCGTATTGGCCGTCTGGTCACCAGAGCTGCCTTCACCTCTGGAAAAGTTGAGATTGTGGCGATCAATGACCCCTTCATTGATCTGAACTACATGGTGAGAACACAGAAAGACCCTGACTTTCGGCAGGCCTGAAATTCCCTGCTACTTAGTGCAAGATTGAATGCCTTGCAAGCTTCCTTATGTCATTAAATTAAACCTCCAGTATTTTCCAGAAATATGGTACTATGTCAATAAGGCAAGTCTGCATGCCGAGCTGGGTGTGGCAGGGCAAAGAGTAAAGGGCCCTTCATTGGTGACAGCAGAGACTGAGCCAATGCATATGGCCAAAATCATGCAATCCCTGTATAAACGAAATGCCATTTGAAAACAAGAAGTAGACTCTAATGGCTCACAAGCATCTGCAGAGACCCAATTATATGCAGTATATTTACATGCTACTAATAACGGAGTATGAAATCCTCATACAAGATCCCAATAAAGCAAATATTATAGATTATGGAACTGGTTAAAATGTCAGTTTCAGTTATGTCTTTAATTAGGTCTCTGCTATCCACACGGTAGGTTAATATTTGTTCACCATCCAAATTTCTTCATAAATGCATGTCCAGGATTGTCTGGAGAAAATACTATGTGAAGCAATACATGGAAAACCTTCAGCACTTTCTGTGGACACAGCTGTAGTTTTATTTCTGTACTGTCCCCTCATAGCTGAAGCTCTCTAGGCAGTTCACAGCAGCATGTGCGTTACAGTAAAAGTGTGATATACAGAAAACATGTAAAGTTATTAAAATACACTGCAAATTTTAAAATCTAGACTCACTACTTAATTCAAACAGCTGTCATAGCTGCCTTCTGTTCTACTTTGTATTAGCTAACGGAATGCCCCCAATAAACAATTTAGAGTTGATTACATGCCCAGTCATAGGGAGCACTCTTTCCTGGCACTGGATAAATGGAGTTGTATGTGTGAGCTGCTTGGAAAGAAGAAAAATGTGTTTTGGAGAAGGCTCAAGAGGACTTAAATGGGATTCTGGTGAGAAGGAGCAGAATTAATGTTGCATCTCAATTTCAGGTCTACATGTTTAAATATGACTCCACTCATGGCCGTTTCCATGGCACTGTGAAAGCCGAGAATGGGAAACTCGTGATTAATGGACATGCCATCACAATCTTCCAAGAGTGAGTAATGCTCAGTCCACGCTGCCTTCCCCTGCTGGGCAGAGGATGGCCCCATCGATTGTAAACGGCCCCTCTCTTTTCTTTTGGCAGGCGCGACCCCGCCAACATTAAGTGGGGTGATGCTGGTGCACAGTACGTTGTGGAGTCCACCGGTGTCTTCACCACCACCGAGAAAGCCAGTGTAAGTGGAGGCTGTGGGCATTTCCTGATGTGGAGGGGAAGCTAAAGGGGCACCTAGATCAAATGGAAAGTAGTTAAATCAGTCTTCAGCGTGCACTATAACAGCCTGGTGAAGTGGTGTGAGTCTAATGATGCCTACACTTGTATGAGGGGGACTTGGTTCAAGATGTTTCAAGTAAACATCTCTCGGGGGCCCACTTCATGTCTTCCCATGGTGGCACAATGCTTTTCCTGTTTGCCCAGTGGGGAAGAGACTCAGTGGAAACAATGATCAGGTCTGACAGCTTCCAAACATCACTGTCGCTGTTCAGGACAAATTAATAGCACTGTGGCTTCCACGCTGCCACAGTAACCTTTGAATGGGCTCTTTAAGTGGCAGGGTTCTTCTGGGCAGCCCCTGCCCTGGTTGGCTTTGCGTCTGTAATGAACACATTCTCCGTAAACTTTGAAGAATGCTAAAGCAAGTTGCTTTCTTCCTCCTTCCAGGCTCACTTGAAGGGTGGTGCGAAGCGTGTTGTAATTTCTGCCCCCTCAGCTGATGCTCCCATGTTTGTGATGGGGGTCAATCATCAGAAATATGACAACTCCCTCAAAATTGTCAGGTAAGCATGCAAGAGCGACGGTGGTGGCTGCAGCTAGACCAGAGTGCTGCTCTCACTGAAATGGGACCGGGGAGCCTTCTAGAAGGGGTGAAGGCAGTGTGCCAACCCATCCCATCCCTCTCATTTCTTTGCAGCAATGCTTCTTGCACCACCAACTGCCTGGCTCCCCTGGCCAAGGTCATCCATGACAACTATGGCATCGTAGAAGGCCTTATGGTAGGTGAATTGCGTGCTCCTGACTGTCCCGGTTTCTTGTTCACTCGCACCCTTGGCTCTCCTGTCAAGACCCTGGTGCAGCACTGGCATTAGAGATGGGAGACCTGGCCCCCTTTTCCAGGGAGTAGCACCAAGCCCCCTGCTTGGAACTCCACAAGTAGCATACAGTGCTTGCAATGTTCTGTCCTATCGGTCATCAAGAAGAAACACCTAAATAACCAGATTCATATTCCTGTCGTGGCTGTCCTGCGAGGATTCTTTGACCCCTTCAGTCTCCTCGACACAGTAAATTTTGGGTGCAGTGCTGATTATTATGTGCAGCTGGGCAGGGCCGTCCTTTTTCTCGACACATTGCGTTCAAAGTTTGGCCATAAAGGTGAGAGGCGGGTTAGAAGGAGGTGATGGAGATAGCAGCTCCCAGAACATGGCCTCAGTGCTCCTGTTCTTTCTGCTCCAGACCACAGTCCATGCCATCACAGCCACGCAGAAGACTGTGGATGGACCTTCTGGCAAGCTGTGGAGAGATGGCCGAGGAGCTGCTCAGAACATCATCCCGGCATCCACAGGTGCAGCTAAGGCTGTCGGCAAGGTCATTCCTGAGCTAAATGGGTAAGTCTTCATGACGATGGGAGACGGAAGGGGCTGTCAGAGGAGGAGGATGTGTGCCCTAACCGAAGTGTCCCATTCCCACAGAAAACTCACAGGAATGGCTTTCCGTGTCCCAACTCCAAATGTTTCTGTTGTGGATTTAACATGCCGCCTGGAGAAACCAGTGAGTATCTTGGGGTACCTTTTCTTCTGGGTCTCTAGTGTGGAACACTGTAGGTCTGAGCAGTACCTGCCAGTGCAGAATCGCCCCACTCAGAAGTAGGTCTCAGGTTTGTGCACTCTGCCAGGTAACCTCCATACATCTTTATCTGTAGGACTGATTCCCACTCATTTCCAGCTCTAATGTCCTCTGTCCTGCAGACTGCAGGAATTGTTTGCATCTGCCCAATGCTGGCTTCGTGTGGCTTTCTGCAATAGTAAAACGAATTGACTCCAGGCCCTTTCAGCAGAGTAGCTTGGGAAATGGGGAGGAGAGCTATGTCTCTTGGCTGCTGTTACTGTGCCAAGCCTCTGCTCTGGCATGTGACTTGGGCTGTACGAAGGGACTTTTAACATAAGTTGATACATAGGCAGACACAAATGCAGACATTGGACTCACTTGGTTCTCTTCTTCACAGGCCAAATATGATGACATTAAGAAGGTTGTGAAGGCTGCTTCTGAGGGCCCCATGAAGGGTATCCTGGGTTACACAGAGGACCAGGTATGCTGGATTTTTTACAATTTCTGTTCTGACCATTTCAAAGGTCCTGCCAAGTGTTGTGTGCATGCCTGAATGTAGCCCCGTGATAACACTTTCCTTTGTACCTCACCTGTGCCTGGCCACGGGTGAATGTGTGGGGGTGTTCAAGGTGGAGGTCAGGATGCTCAGCCTCAGTATGCATTGTAAGTGCTGCTTCTGCTCTTCCCAAAGGTTGTTTCCTGTGACTTCAATGGTGATAGCCACTCTTCCATCTTTGATGCAGCTGCTGGCATTGCTCTCAATGATCACTTCGTCAAGCTGGTCTCCTGGTAAGAGATTTAGGCTGGTTGATTTGTCTGGAGAAATGGGGGAAATCCTAGCATTTGAATAATTCAGAATTTGAATATTTCTGGTCATCCAGCAACGAATGGCTAGTTGGCTTGGGAGATGAAATAGCACTTGAGTAATAAGAGAGTTTCTTTCTGTTTTCCCTTCCAATACTATCTTCTGATAGGAAATAGGGAGAGCAACATTTTTCCCCTGGTTTCTTTTCCAGGTATGACAATGAGTTTGGCTACAGCAACCGTGTGGTAGACTTGTTGGCTCACATGGCATCTAAGGAGTAAAGACAGAACACCATTTTTTCATACAACTTGGCTCTGTATCTTGCAGTTAGAGGCTCCCTTGTTCCATCAGCCTCTGAGGAAGTGGAGAGGCCGGAAGAAACTTTGACGTTTCAGTAACATCTCCCCTCTCAATAAAAGTCATCACTGTCTCAGATATTCTGGTCTCTCTCTTGTTTGGGGGAAAGGGGGACTGTTGAGGGAGAAGGCCGGTTTCTACACACACAGCTTCCATGCTGCCACTTGTGGCAGTGCTCAGTGACTGCTTGCTGCTGCTCTGGAAGACCTCCAGGCAAGTACATTGCTGAGGCGGGATGCTGCACTGCCTCTTGCTCCTTGCGCTTCTCCCAGCCTGGGGATTCTTTCAGCGGTATGGATTGGTGGAAAGGATCTGTCTAGACCAAGTGATTAAAAAGCAGTTCTTGGTTGCAGTTTTATTGGGAAATAACCTGAACTTGTCTGTAAAGAACACAGTCATACCTGGGACAAGGTGGAGACTGATGCAATAGTGTGGAAACCTGGCCAAGAGCACCTCTGGCTAGGGGCACTGCTCCTGTAATGCTCTCTATGAAGCAAGCAGTCACTGGACAACCTGGCTGTGTGTTCACAAATACCTGAACTATTAGATCACTTGAGAGCAGGCATTGTGCTCTCACAGCCTTCACGTGTCCTCAGTAGAAGGGGTTGTCTTTGTTGCCTTGGTGGAGTTTAGCCTCATCCCTACTGGGACTGAAGTTTATGGTGCAAGGTGTGCAGGGTGTTCCTGCTGTGTCAAGTTGTCTGTGACTTAAGCCAGTCCTATGAATGAGCACTCCAAAGTGCTCTCTCCTTGGCAACCTTGCTCAGCTCTTGCAAACTCAAGGCTGGTTTCCTTTATGGCATTGATCCATCTCCTATCTTCCCCTTCTGTCTGCATCTTTCCCTATCTGCTCGCTCACTGTGCCCAAAGTGTGGCAGCTTCAGCTTTCCTGTTGCTTCTAGGAAAAGTTCTGCCTTGATTTTAATTGGGACTCCCTCACTCTGGACCGACATTTTGGAAGCAATCCAACTTATTTTGAAAGCATCTTCTTTAAGCCCAGTTTTCAGAGCCGTATGCAGTAATCCAGGAGATAGTTCTGTGGACGATCTTGGTACATCTCCAATACCAAACTGAAAGCCAGAATATCTTGTCTTTTATTTTTTATTTATTATTTATTAAAACATTTCTATGACGCCCCATTCGCTGAAGCCTTGGGGTGGCTCACAACATGAAGTAAAATACAAAAATAACAATATAAAGTAAATAACAATATAAAATATTTTTTAATAAGATGCTGGCAGTTACCATGAAGCTTTTCCTACAAAAGATGAATAGCCAGTTTTTGAGTTTCATTCTAAAGAGTAGCCCCACAGCCCAGCCTTTGACTCCAAGCAGCAGCTGCACTTCCTATGCCTTTCAAATGGAGCACTCAGCTCTTTGTTCTTGGGTGACAGCTGTGGGGTGTAGGGTTAAATCCCCCACGGCCACTGCCATCCCCTCTGTGAATAGGCAGCATTCTACTCCATCTCCTGCTAAAAATGGAGTGAGTGACAGCATCTTACCTGTGTATTTGGTACACAAGCTCTGCACCCTAGCTGGGCTATGCCTCCCGGAGCTATGTCCACAGTTGCTTAAGAACACCTGCTTGATCATATCCATGGGGTACCACTAACAGGTGCAGAAGGAGACGCCTGTCTGACCTAGCAGGGAAACTGCCTTCTGGAGCTTCTCCACGTTTTTTGCTCTTGGCCACTAAACTCTGGGGATAAACAAGACTACTCTGGGGAAGCTGGACTCCCTGACATGACAAAACTCCTTTTTCGATACAGGACCAGCTTCTTGCTGCTCACTGTAAAAACAATGGTATGGATAAGAATTGCTCTTTATATTCTTTCTTTGCTGACCCCACCCACCCTGGTTCTCTTGACTGTCACTACAGGAGTAGATTATGAGCAGTGTTAAGCTGTGCTTTATTAATACGCAGGTAGTAAATTTGATGTGACATTAACATCACTGCAGTTCTAGCATGCAACATTTTTCTGCAGTGGAACATAGTAAGCTGCAGATATAGGGAACGCTTTGAGAAGGGTCAGTAGAATCCTCCCAAGTTATTTGCAAGATTTCTATTTTAAGCATTCATATTGTTAAAGTTGGAATAAAAGCTGCAAAAATGCAGACCCTAAAGGCCGAAGGGCTTCACAGAATTCTCCTAATGGTCAGCTCAGAAAACTATGGATGCATTTTCAAAGTCAATCTAACGTGGAACAGGATTTGCTCTTTGTTCCTTGAAATCAGTGAAAAGAAAAGTTTAAGAATGGTTTCCACTCCTTTGGAGAACGTCTGTCTATAAACTCGGACTAGCTTGGGATGCCATGTTGCCCCCAGCCTGCGCGGGGCGCTGCAGCCACACCCACTTACCAGGGTACGAGGCTACTGCTAAATCCCTGAGCAAGCCGCAACTGTCCAAACATGCCCGTGCTGTCGGCGGCCATTAGGTGGCTCCGGAGCGACACCGTTTTGTTCTGAGAGGCCTTGGCAAGTTCAGGCCTTCCTGTAACATTCCTGAGCTTTTTTGCCTCTGGCAAAATAAATATTTTTACAGGCCTAGTTTTTTCTCAAAACTTCCCACCAAGTCTGCCGCTTGAGACATCACAATGGAATTCTGTCACAGCGATGCATTTTTAGGGCTAGAGAGCCTGAAGGAGTTTGGTGCCAGAAGTGTCAGGCTCAGCTGTTGCCTCCTGAGAACAACCCTCTTGGCTGCAGTGCTCCCCAGATTTTGATGACTGAGGGGTGCACCTCTCAAGCTTGGTTAAGGATGGAAGGGCTTCAGCTGTACATAGGTTTACTTCTAGGATGGGAAAGAATTTAGCCCACGGGTCTGGGGGAGCTCCAAAGCAAAAAGCAGATGTACTTGCTCCTCAAAACAGATAATGTTTTTAGCTTCAAAATTAAGGCAAAATGAGCATTCTCTCCAGCAGAGAATGGTAGGGACTTCAAGGAACTAAAACCATGTTTCTGTAAATGCTTATTTTAACAATCTTAAATTAACCTGTTAGACGTGGGATCTGACTTAGGTGGTTTAACCTCAGAGATGGAGCAGCAAGGGTGACAATTAGCTGGACTTTTATAACATTTTGCTCTGTTTTTAGAAAACAGCTCAGTAAAAAAGGTTATAAGCCAGGTCACAAAATGGTGGTGTGCGGGTGTACTCGCTCACTCTCTCTCCCCCCCTCCTCTGTGTGTGTGTGTGAGAGAGAGAGGGAGAGAGGAGAGAGAGAGAGAATGAATAATGGTCCTTTCTGGCTTTGGTGATGACACAAGCAATTTTTTTCCAGCACTTGTGATATTTGTATAACCACATTCCACCAGCACTGGCAGTGGACTTCCTATGCTACCCAGGGGAAAAATGAATTTTTCCATTAACAACAAAAATCTCTGTTACGTAAGTGTGGTTTATGCACCAAGAGTAAGCAAATCACTGCATTTCAGTTTCTGTAAAGCATACAATTGTTTTAAGTTATTAAAAGAACTTCATGGAAAACATTGCTGGCTCAGCCTGAACACCAGTGCAAGGAAGGACAGAATTCCTGCAGACCAGCCTCTTCCAGGACAGTCTCATCCAGGCAACCAGGGTGCAGCAGCGGTCCTGAACTCGTAGTTTTGTCTGGAGGCTTGGCTTAAAGAGACCACCAGTCTGTCCAAAAGGAAGGTTTGCCAGGTCACTCGAAGGGAAAGACGTTTTCTCCATTGTTATAATTCAGATTAATCAAGCGATTGAAAAGCAGACTGAGTTTTACATGATTGAATGGTTCGATATAAGTCTGTTCATCAGACATGTAAAGTTTGCAGCAAGTGCTCTTACGGATACCACTCATAGGAGGAGCCGAGTTGAAAAGCTCAGCAAACTGACAAAAAAGTTATTTTCAACCATGTAGTTATGGAACTTTGCCAACATGTCCTCTAACCACTAGGCTATTCTATCCAATTTAAATTTTATTGCATTCTTTCCATGAGTCCCAACATTCAGGAGTGTTGGAATCAGGTATTCCATAACAACTAGGAGTGAAGGCCTCTCTATGTGATACACCATCTCAAATCAATCTGTAAAACAAAAGCTACCCCACTTTTCCCCATGTTGCCTCTGAGCCACACAAGGACCTTTCATTGCGGGCTCCGTTGGCCACTTAACGCAGTTTTGTTGAAGTGGCCCCTTTTACGCCCGTGTAGCTCGTGCTGAAGAAACTGCTGCCTTGACATTTCAGTTTGTGCTTGACCTTGATTTTGCATAGTTCAACCGCATTTTTTTGTAATTGTGTTAGTTGCTGTATATCACAAGAGTGGGAGAAACAAAAGTTGTCGTGGGATGATAAATGGAGAAAGTTGTTAGGGCAGGGCAGGGAATTCCTGGATGCGACAGTGGAGGGAGAACTTCCCCCCATGCATACACTTCTTACCGTTGTTACATTTCTGCACTTCCCATCGCCAAAGCTCTCTGGGCAGTTCACAACATTTAAGTCATCCATCCAGATTTCAGCCAGGCCTGACCCTGCTTAAGCTTCCAAGATGGGGCAGGATCAGGCACTTCAGACAATGCTGTGGACCTTCATTTAGCGAATAGCCCCTATCAATAATTAGGTGCTTAGCTACTGAAAGCTTTAGCGGACCTGTGCTTTTCAGTCAGCACCCGCGTACAGGGTTCAGACAACACAAGTCATGGTGGATTTTTTACCATTTTTAGTCTGTCGTACTGTCTGTCTTGGTAACAAAACTGTGCACCATGGCAACTGGGCAGGTTGCTTATCATGTTGTGTGAAAACATGAGTTTCCAGTGAGTTTCTGAGTGTCAGTGAGTTTCTGAGGGAGAGAATGTTATGAGGTAGATTCCCTAAGCACAGAACATGGGGGTGAATAATTAGGTGGCCCCTGAAAACTGGGCCACTGGACTGCTCAGGACAGCAGGAGACGTGTACGGAGAGCTGCTTGTCAGGGGCTCCCACCATGAGGTGCGCTTCAGAAAAAGCATCTCACGCAGACAACAGTGGTACAAAAGCACGTTCTCCATTTAATACTCTTAGTTACAGACAGAGCACATCACATACGACGTTTGTGCCAAAGAGTGCACAACTAAGCAAAATGCAAGGACGGGGCTGAGGTGAGGGAGACTGTGGCTCATTCTTCATCCCCGCAAGGAGAGGCTCTCACTACGGTTTTCAAGGTGGCCCGGAGGGTACAGAAGTTTACAGGCAGAACGGTGGCATCCCGCCTACAGCCCAGTTGGCACCAAGGGAAAGTTCGGGTTTGCAGACATAAACTGATCCAGTTCTGCTTATGTGTAGCATGAGGAAGAGTCACATATGCTAGGAGGCGACGAGAAAGACGGTGCTTCGTAAGGCAAACCCGGGGCGGAGCAGCTACAATAAGGTGGGAGCCTCCCCACCAAAGCCCACCGACGTACCAGGGGAGGGAAGGGACGGGGAGCGAGGGCAGGGAAAGGAGGTGGTCAGAGGGGGAAAGAGGCGGGAAGCCAGGTCCCCAGGGGCAACTGTACCGCGCTTTGCCTCCACGGGTGGAGAGGCCAAGGGGCAGACTGCTAACGGTGGCACTTTGCCCCCGCCGCCCCGCACGGCCCCAGCTAGAAGCGGGCTCCCCCCACAGGCCAGGAGAGGGAGGTGCAGAGGGGGAGAGCCTCCCCCATTATCTTATGGAGGCGTCACTTGGGAGGTCATGATCGGACTCCTCCGTCTCCTCGTTTGGGGCCGAGTCACTGTTCGGTACTGGAGTGAAAGCAGGAGACTTTCTGAAAGAAAAAAAGGGCGGGGGTCACACGGGCACTGGGGCTGAGGGAAGGGGAGGCAGATCTGGGGGGCAAATGCGAGGCCGGCGGGGCGGAGAAGCGGCAGGACCCGGTGTTCAAAGCAGGGCATTGCGATCTGGCGGGGTGACTTGGCGGCTATGCTGGGCCCTGTGGGAGGGATTCTGAGGAGGGCAAGGAGACTTCCGTGGGGCCTTGCCATGCCCAGGGTTGCAGGCGCAAGAGGAGGGGGCAGGCAGGTATCCCCCCCAGCACAGCGCTCCTCTGCATTCAGTGTCCCATAAGCTAGTGAAAAAGCCCAGCAGGTCAGCGATGCTTCTTTTGTCCGGCAGAAGTTGTCTTTCGACAGCGGTTGCATCTGTCAAAACTGCAACACCTTCTAGACACACATGGCACGAAACACAACTCCTGCAAGTCTGCAAGGGGGGGTTACAACCAATCACTCAGAATCCAGCCCAACTTTGTCACCCCTCCCCAGTAAGGCACACACTCCCCTCCCCTCCCCTCCCAACAGCCCTGGTTAACAGCCTGCATCTCTCACCCCGAGATCCTGCTGGCCTTCCCGGTGCAAGCAAGAGGACCCAAACAGACCGAAGCCGCCCTGCCTCCCCCGAGCCAGGCTGGGAACCCAGCAAGCCCCCTACAACCGCGCTCACCTGTCCCCAGACTGGGTGATGAGCCGGCGACAGGTCTCCATCTGCACGTCCAGCCCACGCTTCATGCTGCACATCTCCATGTACTCGTGAAGGTGCCGGTTCATGTCATTCTTGGCTGTCGCAAGCTCCAGCTGCGCGAGAGGGGAGCAGGGAGGGGCCCTCGTTAGCCGTGCCACCCACTGCGAGGCCGCCTCGAGCAACCTTGCTGCCCGAAGCCAATCTCCCGCTTGCCCCCGCCTGGCGCGTCACTGCTTGTGGAGCGCCTGGGGCTGCCTGCGGGGTTTGCAACCCTCCCTGCCGCCTGCCACACACAGGAGCCAGCTGCTGAAGCTCCGGCGTGACTGAGAGACAGACGCAGGTTAGGGCCACGGAAATCAGTGGGCCTGAGGGATTCCACATGGCTGGCGGGTCCAGCACTGTCTCTCACAGCAGCAAAAGGCTACAGGCCATTCCCAGGGGTGGGGTGGGAGGGAGAAAGCACTGTGTTGTGGGACTAAACTTGCTGTCCCTCTGGAAAAGTCAGGAAAGGGCTTCTTTCGGATAGCTTTCACTGCTCCCTTGGATTCCCAGGGGTTTCCCCCAAACACCCCCCGCCCAACTATTTTCTAGCTTTGGTGATACAGAGACAGGAACATATAACCTGCCTGGCCGTGGGGATCACCTTGGGTATGGCCAGCAGGCCTGGGGTTGCATCTGAGCACGCCTACGAACACCCACACACAAGACTGCTAGAGCTGACGGGAGGCCAGGCCTGACCGTGAGTGGCACAAAAGCAGCGAGAGGAGAGGAGAGAGAAATGAAGCCACAATGCAGGTCGCACACGACTGCCTTAAAAGGATCCCGCAAAGCCCAAATATTGATTTGAGCAAGCTGATATCCTGCAGTTTGCAAACTTTGACCCTGCTTCCAAACCAATTTTTCCAGGCCCCTGAAAATGCTACCAGAAGATTAGCAGATCCTGCAGAACAGGGTGAGCTCTGGTGTGAGAGATGAAGGGATCTCCCCAAATCAGGCAGAAGCAGGACAGGGTCCTTTCCCACTATAGCAGGCAGACCCTGGACCCAACCGTGAATATTCTATTGTTGGACAGGTTTCTGTGTCTTCTGTTCCTACCTCTATTTGGTCAATGGTTTCTTGATATTCCTTTTCTCTGCTTTTGAAAAGTGACTCCGTGTCCTTGATCACTTTCTCCAAGCTATCATCCGGCTGCTGGCAAGGGAAATGCAGTGCCCCAGGAGGAAAGAAAACAGGTGTCATCCATCAGAAAACAGAAGTTACCACACTGAGGCAAGAGAGAGGTGATTAGAGCACATCCTACGCCGAGAGCTCATGCAAGCAAGGAGGTGGAGGCCGGGCTGCAAGTCAGGAAGGTTGCAGCTGGGATCTTCCTGCACGCCGTGGTCTCACTGGATGACTTCAGACAAGCCACACTCTTGGATTTAGTTGCCACTCAGCTACACTAGCCTCTTACCCTTGCAGCGGCCTGTGACTGAAGTTAGGCCAAGAGTGAGAGCAGCTGCGCCAAGATCACAGGTGGATGAGGACTGGCCTCAGATCTCGCTTGGCCATCCTCACTACTCTAGCCATGACTAGGACAGACGCTCTGTGACTCCACGCAAGCACATAAAAGCCAATGGAATTTGTACTGGCTGTGACAGTTCCGCACATGGAGAATTTCATCTTGAAAGCCAAATTTGGAGCCCTGACCACAGCCTATTCAGGTGTTGAAGCTTTTGATCCATCAGACTTAACATAATACAGGTGGATCAATATGCAATTCGTTTTGTTTTTTTTCTTTTTCTTGCATCTCTGCCTGGAAAAACCTCCCTGGTACTATGTGCAGAGGAGGAGGATATCCAGGAGTTTTTGCATGAAAGGAGCATTACATTTTTTACAAAGCACCAGAACTGCCTCAGCAGTTGTGAGATTCAGGAATGTGTATGCTGGCTGAACCCACAAGGGGAGATGAGCGAGAGGCAGGGAAGGCACTTCAGGCAGAATCTGTGGATCGCTGCATGGCCAAGAGCAGCATGTTTCACCAGGGGCGGCTGGCTGGCAGAGGGGGCAGGGGACGAGAGGACACATGCCAGTACGAGCTCCTGCTGTCATAGCATAAGCAGCCTGGAAGCAGGACGTGGGGATGCTTTCGTTTCCAAAATGGCTTACCTTGCTGTATATTCCCTAAAGCACTCTGGTCTGGGGCTGGCAGCCCTCTAACAAGACGAGACGAGGCGAGGCAAGGCAAGGCGAGGCGAGACAAGGCAGGGGCAAGCGGGAAAACAACCTCTGGAACCTCTTCCCTCCGCATGGCCCAAGGAGCCCCATGAGGCACAACCGGCCGGCCAGAAGCAGACAGGCACACGCCCCTCGGCAGGCAGCGTTCTCCTTCAGGCCCCACTTGTTCCACTGCAAAACCTTCCCCCTGCTGGCGCCATCCAGACATTTGGGACTGCAACCCCAGCATCCCTGTCTTTTGTCCCCACTGGCAGGGTTGATGGGAGCTGAAGTCCAAAATGGCAGCCCTACAATGCCCAGTACAGCTCCGATCCCCTCATCCGTCATGTCACGACCTCAGGCAGGCTGCACTCTGTTCAACCAGGAGCGCAGGAACACGGCAGCTGCTCCCCGGGACAGCACGTGCTGCCTGCGCGGGGCGGCTCCGGCTTTGTCGCACCGCAGCTGTGCAGGCCGGCTTTGAGGGGTGGCGCGCAGTCCCTCCTGCCAGGCAATGGCCAGCGGCCTGCAAGCCAGGCTCAGTGCTCTTGCCAGGACTGATTCTACCGCGAAAGGGCCTCCATGAATTCTCGGCTCAGACTTTCGACTGATCCGTTTTGCTTCTTCTGAGCACACTGGATGTGTGACCCCGAACGCCTCCCTTACATGTGCAGGCTCAAAAGGTATCCAAGGGCAGAAGAGCCCCGCAAAAGAAGAGGGGAGGTGGCCGTGGGCATGCGGCACATGAAGAGGCCCCTTTCCATTACCTCGCCCTGGGCCTCGGCTGCAGCGATGGCGTAGCCAGAGAAATCCTCCCACAGCAGCAGCGTTTCTTCTGTCTCCTCCCAGGTGAGGCTGTCGCAGTCGTCTTCAAAATCGTACTCCCTCCTGTGGGCAAGGGTGTCATTTATCAGCAGAGGGAAGCTGGAAGGGCTGCCCTTGCAAGCAAATGGGCCAGGTGCCGAGTGTCCGTCCCCGTGTCCTGCTGGGACACAGCAGGCCCAAGATTCAGGGACACCGGCTTTTGCATTCCTGGGGCCGGGACCAAGGGGCCTCTCCCAGAGGCAGGCCGGCAAGTAGGCAGCCAGCCTACATACAAACGTTGGCTTCGCCTAAGTAGTAAGCCCACACCGCAATAAGGGTAAATGAACAGATGAGCAGGATTCCAGAGAGGTCCCCTCATTTGGCGAACCGGAGACTCTTTTGCTTTTCTAGAACACACACGAAACAACCCTGCAATGCTGTACAGAGACTCACAGGATTCTTTGATTTACAAAACCAAGGCAAGCGAAAGCCGAGCGTGAAATTTATTCCAGTTTTGTTTGAGCCACTGAAGAGCAGGCCGTGCTCCTCTGAGGAGGCAGCTGGACTGGCAGTGGCCCCACAAGCAGCTGATCTCTCCCTCTGCCACGAAGCAGGCCCCACTCACAACTGGTTCAGCATCCTCTGCATCTCTTCGTTGATGCTCATGGCTGTGGTCTCATCCTCCTCCTCCTCTTCCAGTTTTTTGGAGGTCTCACTCTCAGACTGGGAGGTATCCTCATCACTGACCAGCTTTCGCTCCCGCTTCCGCCCCACAGTAGCTGGGACCTTAATGGGAGACAAGTGCAGAGACTACAGAACGAGGTCGGGTTGGAGGTCAGAAGTAGGCAGATGAGAAGGGAGGGAAAATGGGATGGAGTAGGATGGCATGGAAAGACAGAGAGACAGAGAGAGAAGGGGGGAGGAAAGAAGGAAGGGGGGGAGAGAGAGAGAGAGAAAGAGAGAGAGACAGAGAGAAAAAGAGAGAGAGGGAGGGAGGGAGAGAGACGGGCTTATTATGACCAGGTTAAAGATGGTGCGATGGCTAAAATGCAATTTTAGAAATCTCTATTTTTAAATTAAAAACTAAGCAGCTGAGGATGGATTCAGATGAAGGTTCACAGTAAGGGAACTCAAATCACACACCAGAGATGGAGGTGGGAAGACAGAGCAAGACAGAAGAATTACGGAGAGGGAGAAAAATGCCAGGATTTACAGTTACGTTGTATTTTACAGAGAAGCTTCTAACTTGCATATTTTTCCAGCTCAATGAAAAAAAACTAACCAACTGCTTCTATAGGGGAAGCCAGAGAAAAGAGTGAGAGCGAGTGCGAGAGAGCGAGTAAGTGAATAAGACAGAGAGAGAGGGAGAGAGAAGGGGGTGGGGAGGAGAGCAGAGAGACGGTGTTAGAGACACAGCCACGCTTCGCACCAGGTCTCCCTCTCCAGCAGCTGCTCCCCCAGCAGGGCCCACCGGCCTCCGGCTGAAGAGATGCTGTGGGGCTGGCTCGCCACTGCCTCACGGGGGCCTCGCGGAGGCCGCCCTCAAACTCAGACCGCTGGCCGGTTTCTCCCATGTGACAGAGGTGGATTCATGGCATGAGGTTGGAGCAACAGGATCGATTTTGCTTGGAATGGGCGTGTTTGGATTCCTCCCAGCACATGGAAAGGGCATCTGGTGGTTCTCACCTGAAACATTTTGATCATGTCCTCACAGTTGCGCTGCTGGGCCACGTCGCACAGTTTGGCGGTGATATCTATGCGCCGACAGATGTCCATGTCCACTTTCATGGCCTTCTCTTGGATCTTGGTATCCAACTCAGTAAGGTTCTGGCCCAGCGGAAAGGAAAGGAAGAGAGGGAAATCTGAGAAGGCCTCCAGCCAAATCACGCTACTCCGAGATCTCCTGGGGCTGGAGGCATTCCGGGCTGGACACCGCATTTTAAAGGCAGGCACTAGATTAACCTCCAGCTCCGAAGCCAGACCACAGGGGGCTCACTGCCACCTGCCCGGCCCTGAAGGAAGTCGGCAGGTGTGCGCATGCATGCGGCGAGAACAGCGCCTACACTCACATTGCTCATCAGCCCCTTGAAAACCACCAGCTCTGCTTTGAGCTGCTCCACCTTCATCGCCAGCTCCTCTTGACAGGCTTCTGCCTCTTGGGCCTCCTAGTTGGGAGTCAGACATTCAAGTCAGCGCCAGAGGAGGTGCTGGAGCAAGTGCAGGGGGCAGAGGGGACGGGAGGGGCCTCACCTCGTGCAGCTCGCTCACTCGGTCTTGCAGCTGCACACGCAGCGTGTACTCCTCTTCCCACCTGGCAAGACAACGAGAGCAAGGGCGTAGCATGAAATGCATGGAACTGGGACTTGGGGGGATCCCTCCTTCTGGCTGGGCACCAACAGCTTTAGTGGGACCCCTGCTGTCCAAGAGGCATGGGTGGGGAAGCGGCCCCCCACCCCCCCCCACCCCGGCATGGGTCTTGTTGCAACAACAGCTGGGGACCGGACGGGACGCTGTGCCACACAGGCACTGAAGTCACAGCCTTCTTTTCACATGCAAAGCGCTTCTTCGCATTTGACCAGGAAGAGTAACCACAGACTATGTTTAGCGACTGCCGCATGCTCCCTGCCCCAGAACAAACCGCTCTGACAAGCGACTGCTGCTCTCCACCCTGGTATGCTGGCCAAGGGGTATGTCTAAGCCCATCCGTTCTGGGGCAGCCCGAGCTGGCATTCCCTCTGGGCGAGCATTTGACCATGGCCAGAGAGCTCCTCAAACTCTGCTCAGCTGCTCTCCTCCTCTCCAGAGACCACTAAAGCCGCGAGAACGGCCTTTGCCACTGTTCTCGTCCAAGCCACTCCTCCAACCTGCCTGCTGTGGTGTGTACTATCATGGCGTGGCATGGACAGAGGGCACCGCAGCGCAGCCAGAAGCAGCTCAACAAAGGGATGCAGGGCTGGCTTAGATCCTATTAGGGAAAAAACCTTTGCAAGTGCTAAGTCAGGCATAGGTTTCAAAAAATTTACATTCCCGTCATGGAAGAGATGAGGCAATGCCTCTCCTTCGCTGTGGGTATTCTCTGACTTCATGACCAAGGGTAAAAGCTGATACAGGGCACAGCATTCAGCCCTTAAAATAATCACAGTTTCCCACCCACAAACAGACCAGCGGAAATACGAGCCAAGTTTCTAATCTTTAACAGAGCGATAATAGACTTGCATGGCTGGTATAATCTTAGAAGCGGAGTGCTGATGAAGATTTCCAGAAGTCAAGCAGCTGATGTTCCTAAATGGGGATAGACCTATATGGGCTTTAGCTAGCAAAAAACAACAAAAACAACTCTTTTCTTTTCTTTTATAACTTTTCTTTTATAACTTCTTTTATATCGTTTATATTTTTTATTTATTGTATATTATTAATTTTAATTTTATATTGTTATTTTTATATTGTATTGTATTGTATTTTATTGTGTTGTAAGCCGCCCCGAGGCTTCGGCAAGGGGCGGCATAGAAATGTTCTAATAATAATAATAATAATAATAATAATAATAATAATAATAATAATAACAACAACTCTAATAAGTATATGGAAATATGTAAAGTTAGTGATCCAGGCTGCAGAATTTCACTTTCCTTGCTGCCGAATGTGTGTTACCTTTGTACAGATTTTTATGTCACCTTGTTTTCGGTTCCTTAACATATTCATGTCTGACTCTGAAGATTTCCATAGCATAATACTGTTTGGGTATAAATTTATACTGTGTGGTACTACTAGAATGTCCAGCAACAATTTCATGTCACTAGCTCTACATCATTTCCTTTCGGGACAGTCAGATGAAGCATCAGGAAAACAAAATTTTATGACTCCCCTCATAGATGTTAGCCTTAGTTATTCATTGGCTGCTACAGAATCCAGGACACCTTCCATGGCACCCCCAGTAAAGAAGCGGATAGCACATTTTCTCACCAGTAGCTGGGAGACAGGTTTCTGTTGGCTCTGAAAATGGTGGGTTCCATGGAGTGGAACCGTGTGTGGTGCTCAGACCCTGCCTCTGCTTCGTATCCAGTGCGTGGGGCTGGCTACTTCTCCTTTGCCACACCTCCCACGGTGGCCATTTTGTGGCAGTGCCCAGGACAGCTTGTCAAATAGCCAAAGGTGTCCACAGCCCAAAAGAGGTTGCCTACCTGTTGTTCACGCAGTACTGCAGGCTACTGTCAGGTGGGACAGTTGCCCCGCCAAGCCATGTTATACCACAGAAGAACCTTCTTGGGATTCTGCTGTAAACTGAAGGGCAGGACACATTACATGAGACACTCTGCTCTGCTGACGTGGGCTGCTGCTGCAGCAGCGATACGCTAGCTCCTGGCAGATGCGCTCCTTTGCTAACACTCAGCAAGTTATACGCACAGCAGGGCTTGAGTGCTCCTTGTCATATCGAGCTGTAGTAAACCCCCCCCCCACCAAAAAAGAGAAAAAAATGCGAGGACAAAGCTGAGTAGTAAAGACCCAGAGTGCTCTTCTGCCTCCGTTAAGTGAAGAGCACTTCTGACCCATCGCATTTCCAGCCAGAGCCCAGAGTGCCAGAAAGGCTTGCAGCCTTCCAAGCAAGCTCTCCTTGATGCTTCGCTTGCAAGAGACCCCAGTGGAGGGAAGCAGGCCTGGCTGCGGACTGCCCTCTGTGGCTCAGTGCTGGGTAGGGTTCCAGCTGAGGAAGAGCCCAGGCAGCGCTGTGGCATGAGGCAGCCAGTGTGGGGACCCCCACCCCCCCAGGCCTTTCAGCACAGAACAAGCTCCGTCTTAAAAGAGCCCCCTCCCTTGGTTGCAGAAGCCATCTTGCTTTGCTGGAATTACAGGGATTTCTTTGCTCCGGCAAACCTCAGGCCAAACACACACTTCTTGCCAGAAAACGCCACCTGCTCGCCCACTCCAGCAGGACAAGAACAAATTAGTGATTACTCATAGTTTGGGAAAAAACACAGAAAAGCAGGCAGAGTCTGAGAAAGAATGACTCAGGCTGCGGGCATGAGGAAGGAGGGGCACCCTGAAAGTGGACATCTCTAGAGAAGACAACATGTCACTTCTGCAAGCAATGCTTGAAGTGCCCTCTGCTTGCCCGGGAAGTCAAACAAATAAACAAACTGCTTTGCAAGATCATGCATCATAACTAAGGAATTAACCATTACAATTACAATGCAATCCTATGACTAATCTGATCCCGAGAGGCCAGAGCTTAGTAAAGTGCCAGACTTTGACATCCAACCCCAAGGCCACTTCTGGGCCAGCGGCCCCTGACACCAATGCCTCTTGGCTTTTCCACTGTACCCAACAAACAGAATTCCAATTGACTTTCCCTACTATTACAGATACAGCACTTTTTCTGTACCATCTTCCTGCTAAATTCCATGCATTCACTGGGAAGTTGTCTGAAGGAGAAGAGGTTCAGTTTACGTGCACAGGCCATTAAAAACAATCAAGCAGCCCTTAACTCCACTTCACTGATTATTTATTTAGCACTAAGTATTTAGTCATATAATAAGATTATCCAATACGATCCATGAAGTGTTAAAACAAACATTTTGCAGTCTGCTCAGAAAGAAGTCCTGCTGCTTTCAGTGGGGCTGAATCCCCCATCACATGTGCAGATTTGCAGTCTTAATGAAAAAGGGGTGTATTTTAGGAGGGCTTGTTTACCAAAAAATGGCTAAAATGGTGATAAACAAAAAGAGCTTTCTCCACCACTTTAAAAAAAATTAGTATTATAGCACCATAACATGATACTTACTGGTCAAAACTCTGCTTCCCTTTAAAATGGTTTTACCAACAGGACTTACTATGGTTTCTGTGATTGCATATTTCCTTGTCAAGAAAACTCAGGGGGCCCTGTCAAAGGAACACCTTTTAAAAAGGGGGTATCTTGCACTTTTTTTGGTACTGTCCATGGGGTTTTCATGGCAAAGATACTGGAGTGGGTTGCCATTTCCTTCTCCTTCTGCTAGAGGAGATCAACCCTGACTGCTCTTTAGAAGGCCAGATAGTGAAGATGAAACTCAAATACTTTGGCCACCTAACGAGAAGGAAGGACTCCCCGGAGAAGAGCCCAGTGCTGGGAACAATTGACGGGAAAAGAAGAAGGGGACGGCAGAGAATGAGGTGGCTGGATGGAGTCACTGAAGCAGTTGGTGTGAGCTTAAGTGGACTCCGGGAGATGGTGGAGGACAGGAAGGCCTGGAGAAATGTTGTCCATGGGGTCATGATGGGTTGGACACGACTTTGCGACTAACAACAACAACATCTTGCACTTTTCTGTGTTCCCAAACACCATTAGTCCCTGAGATTAGCATTAATTTGAGGGGTGGGGGAGAGGTCTTGCTATTAATCTCACCACCTCTTTTCCATGAGCAATGACGATTTCCACTTTTTCATGACATTTGTCTCTGACAGCTGTCGCACGAAACCAAAAGGAAGAAAGAACCTATTTGGAGCCTCATTGGGCCAATGTCCAGGATTCATACCCGCTGTGCTAGGATGACAGGCACCCCCTGGACACTGACTCAGTCCAGGCTTCCAAGTGCTGTACTGGTTATGGATCTCAGAAGCTCTGAAGTTGCACAACTGCAGCAAAAATGTAAAACAAAAGACCCTGAATATATTGTGAGTGCAAAGAAACCAAGGTAGGCCCAATTGTCCGTCAGATGCACTGTGCATTGTTTAAAGAACAACCAACCCACGCCAGGTTATCGCGACATTTGTGTGCTCCCTTTTGCGCTTGTTAATCGACTTCTTCTAAAGGTCCCAATGCAGCTGGACATAAATGATGTGCATTTGTAGTTATTCAAACCAACAATATGTTGTATATCATTTGCAGTGGAGGAGGAGGAGGTTTATCAGTGGCTACCTCCTTCTCGGAGGCAGCTTGCCTGCGCACACAGGAGTTGGTGAGGAGCTTGGCCTTGCCCCCATCCTGCTTGAGGGATCCTGCGGGCAGCTGGTCTGCCATCGTGTGTGCAGAGTGCTGGACTAGATGGACCTTTGGTCTGACCCAGTATGGCTTTTCTGATGTTCTTAAAATTGGTTACATATTCTAGAAATTACCCATATTTTAATTCTGCTTCCTTGAGGGGGTGTCACACAGAGGTGGGTAGAGACCTGTTCTCCCCTGCAGAGGAGGGCAGTATGCGCTCCAATGGAGCAAAGCTCAGGGAGCAAAGGTTCCATTTGGATGCCAGGAAGCACTTCCTGACAGTCAGGACCCCGAGGATGTGGAATGGGCTTCCCCGAGAGGTGGTTGAGGCCCCATCGTGCGGGTGTTCAAGGATAGGCTGGACGTCCACATGGTGGGCATATCGTGAGCGGAGCCAGCTGGAGCTGGGGGTCAGACTAGATGGCCCGGGAGACCCCTTCTGACTTGCTCTGTTTCTATGTAACACAATACTCAAAGTCAACATGTTTTAAAAGGGTTGAAAATGAATATTGTCTGCTGTCAGTGGAAGAGTTGAAGGGATGCAGAATTTCAGCCTTTCCTCCCATCTTCCTTCCAGCCACTGGCTCAGACAAAGCACATTTCCAATCTGAGCTGACCCCTCAGAAAAATTTGGATTACAGTTCCCATGGTCCTTCATGGAACTCTGGTTAGGGTTGCTGGGAGTTGTGGATTAAAACCGCTGGAAGGCCACAAGTTGCTCAGCCCTGGGCTAATGTGCTGCCCCACTGCAACACGGCCTCCAAAGCGACATTTTCCTCTTCCCTGAAAAATGTCATCCATTGGTGGGGGTGAGAGAGTGGTCTGGGCTAAGCCTCCCTTGGAGATCCCAGTGTCACACCTTCTCCATTGCATCTGAGGTGGCAGAGAACTGAGAGCCAGTTGGTCAGGTCCCAGGGCAGGTTGGTCCCACTGAGAGCCAAACCAACCCTGCCTGTGTAATCCTGCCCTGGGATCTCTTTCTTGGCCACAGAAGGATGTGACTGGACATTGCAGAAGAGGGGCATCCCTGTAGAAGGGGGATGGCTGCTTATGGGGTAAGGGGAGGACATCAGTGCATTCAGGGACACCAGTGGGGTTGGCGCTTCCTCCCCATAGACAATGGCTCCAGCCATGGAGTTGTTCCTGTTCTTACCCATAGAGCCCCTTCCCGGGTTCTGTCCTTCGGTTACAATGCAGAGCAACAAAATGCTCACAACTGGCTTTTAAACATACGGCTCTGTTTTGACCCTGTTCCAAACCGTCAACGGTGCAACTCCCCTTCATCCCTTTCAACTCTGGCAAGAAAATTTACACACTGTGTTCCTTCCTAACTTATGAATTGTATCTCCAGCTTCCTTTCTCACTAAATGGTGAAAATGGACTCAGCCCTGATCAGGGAGCAGCTCCCATCTGGCAGTGGGCCACTCAAATCAGAAGAAAGCCCAAGCCCCGACCCATCCTCTTCCACATGCTGCCTCCTCTTTGCCCCACCCCATCCCAGCTGATCCGCGTTCTCATCTGCAATGCACCATTTCCTAATAATAGTCTCACTGCAACGGTCCCTCCTCGTTCTCACTTTGCACGGCCCAGGCAAGCTGAGAGCATCCAGCACACCAGTTTCCTTGAGTGACCCACAGCTCTGCCTTCCCAAGAAGCCGCTTTTCAGCTGCAGGCTACATGGAAGGGCGAGAAGGGGAACAGTGCTGTAAACCAATCACCCAAGAGTCCAAGTTTCTGCCCGGTTTGCCTATAACAGCAACCAAGGTATGGTTTGAAAATAGATGGTTGTTAAATCATGGGCAGTTGTTGAATCAGGGCTATACCATGGTTTAACTATGGATTGCTAGCCATGAACAATCCAGGGCTCACAGCCCCACAAAAAACCATGGGCTGCCTTCCAGGGTTGTTCATGCTTTACCTTTGGGTTGTTAACCATAGTGTAGGGCCTGCACATAACATCAGTCCATGATTCAACAACCACCCATGATTCAAGAGCAATCCTTAACAACCCATACTCAACCCATATCCTTGGGTTGTTGTTTTGTGTGAACTTAGTCACTGAAGCAGCGACAGACCACTGGCAATCCTCCTGCCATTCATTCCTTGGGGCGAGGAACCCCAAGAGATGAGACTTCCCTCAATGGGAATCCCAAAGGTCTTCTGAAGCCCTTTCAGTATGTTGAGTCTCTGGATGTTCCCAAATTAACTGCTTCTTAGCAGTACTACTTCAAAGATACTGGAAGCTATTATCTCTTTTTGTGTTTAGTCATTTTTTTGTGAAAATTCAAATGTACAGAGGCAGCAGTGGAAAAACACAAGACGCTCCAAATGGAAATCGACAACTCCCTGGCATGCCTCCCACAAAATTCCCTGAATGAAGCAGGGTGATTACACAATAAAAGACTCATCTCAGCACATCTCCGGTCCTCTTATTGAGTTTTATATACTTTTAATGGGAACTCTTGGAGTACCAAATTTCAGAGGGATAATTTTGGGACTGTGATGATAACCATGTAATAGATATGTACAGATTTAAAGTTGTCTATACAGGGCATGCAAGAACACACACCTTCCCTAGATTCCTCTTGTGGTCCTCACATGCATGTGCTAAAACAACCTTGGGTGCATCATACAATGCTCTACTATCCTGTTTCCAGCAGATGCCTCAGAGTAGCTCACGAGCAGAGTGTGAAAGCAACAACTCTAGCTGGTTTGTCCTCAGCACCTGATATTTACCAGATCCACTAAGGGGGAAGGCAAGGAAAAGTAGACACCCCCCAGCCACATCTGCACTACAAGCTTACTAGTGTACTAATTCCCCAGGACAACTGAGAATACCAGGTCTATCAGGGCAGGGGTATTAATGATTCACAGGGCCCTCACCAAATTGTAATTCCCAAGATGCTTTGGAAGAAGCCACAGCAGCGAGGGCTTATCTGCAACCCAGTGCTTTATTCAGACTTCCATTTTCTGTGCAAGAGGAATAGAACACCCTTCACGTGAGCATTTTTTCCAGTGGTTTTCTCCTCACTCTCTCTACATGCTCCCCTACACAACACAAAGTGGTGTTGTGGGATAGAGCAGAAGGGCAAAAATAGACAAGGCTTCTGTAGCGAATAATGGCGCCATTTAGGAAAATACCAGCTCTTCCTTGTTCTAAAAATGTGGCAAAAGGAGGAGGAAATCTTGGGTGAAGCCTTGGAGGATGAGGATGCCGTGAAAGGCCCCACAGAGTTCCATGAGTGAAGGCCCGGAAGTGTACCCTAAACTCTGCATGTAGAGAAGCCCTGAACTGGTACAAAACCAGTATGCAGTGGCAGAGCAGGTGTATCTTCCATTGACAGGGCAGGGTTGCTGGGCAAAGGACTGACTTCTCTGCACTGCTGCCATGTCCTAAAGGTAAAAGGCTGCCTGCATCAAAGAGAGACCAAGTTTTCAAAACTCGGCAGGATGGGTCGAGAATGAGGCATGCATGTGGGCTTGGCAGAGGCAAACTTCATTCCTCCCTCCGGTCCACGGCGGCTCCCTGAAGGCACGGCGGAGGATGGGGAGAGGGCCTCTGCTGAATGGGCTCTCTGTGCTGCAGAGACGGCGCACAGGGGCAACTCGCATAAGCCCAGGGGCTGCCGCAGGGAGCATACAAGCCATCAAAACCTGTGCCATAGAGCATTTACCTGCGTCAGGCACAGTTTCCACTCAGGGAGACCAACTAGATGGCGTTGTGAAATCTGGCCCGAAAACTGTATTTTCTGCAGACATTCATTGTACTGAAAAAACAGCACAGTCATCTTGTCTGTGTGTGTGCTTGCCATTTTTGAGAATTCGAGCACCCTCTCTGAGATCGCCAAATGCCACTTGGGCTCAGGGTTCCCTCAGGATGCTGCAACTGAGGAGTTAACTGAAGGAGGGGAGGGGAGGGGAGGGGAGGGGGGAGCATCCCCAGGCTGGTGGTTCACGCTCTTTCTCTTTCAGTAACTACTTGGCCCTGAAATGGTCAAGTGCACATGTCAATGAACATACTTAACATTTATTTAGCCCTTTCCCGAATCACATAAAAACCTTTGCAGGCAACATCTTATCAATCTTTGGAGCCACGATAGATGCCAGCCTTGCACACCACAGATATACTTTCTCTGGGCACACAGATGGGACGGGCATCAAAATATTTCAGATACCCGATTTGGCACATTTTGTTTTGTACCAGCCCCCTCCCTGTACTTTTAAGAATAGTGAGGCACAGGCAAAATGATTCCCAACAGTTTCTTTCCATACCAGGAAAAGCTTCACCCACCCGATTATGGTATGCTAGGCGGCTCTGAAGGACGCAGTGACAGGGTCAGTCTATAAGGAAGCGGGAGCAGCAAACTGAGCCCCTCCTTGGATTTTTCTCTCTCTCATGAAAGAACATATTTGGGGAGATTTTGCTGTGTGAGGAGGGGGGATTGAGAATTGTGATTTTCTGCCACAGGCACCACATAAGGGGATTCTGGATCCAGATGCCACAGGGACAGTGGCTAATGTTATACGGAATGCAAAACACTGTGAATGCCCCACAAGGTGTGATCTGGAGTGGGGGAGGCATGAGGTGCCACTTGTGCCGCTCGAGCCCTTTCTCATCTGCTACTTTTCCCCTTCAAATCACTCTCACGCACACAGCAGTGCTCCAAGCAATGTGTTTGGGAGCGTAAACATGCATTTAGTGCCCCAAAGGGGACCTCTGGAGCAGAGAGGCAGCAGGTGGGGAAAGGATTAAGCAACAGCACCATCTCTGCTCTGAACTCTCCAAGCTGTTCTCCTTCCATGCACACTGGTCCATTTTTAAATGCTGCCTTTCTTTCAACAACAGCTGTAAAGTCAGGTTGCCAGATCTAATGACTATGGCTATTGGCAAAATGCACCATGCTCTCAGGGGGTCTCTGCCAGAAGCCACGTGGGCTCAGTGGGTGGGAATCTACCCGTCAAAGCACTTGGTTCGGATACAGCAAGGGAAGGGAACATGCAGCCTGCTGGGGAGTTGGGACCACGATTCTCTTTGGCCCTGGCCAGCTGTCTCAATGGCCAAAGGCGATGGGAGCTGTAAGCTGAAACATGTGACAGGCTACAAGTTGCTCACCCCTATGATGCAGCTATGTGAAGAGTGATCTTCCTTCTTGTGCTTTTCATGCCTGGAAATGGTTTGTGTTGTGAGCCACCCAGAGAGCCGTCAGGCTATGGGGCGGCATACACATGCAACACAAAATAAAGTGGGGAGAGACCCTCGCCACAAGAGGATGAACAAACTCTTACAACAGTCCTAAGAAGCAGGATGAATCAACGTTGGCACAATCACTGAAGGACACACACAGGTCCTGCCATCATTTACCTATGCATAAGTTGGGCCCTTCAAACCAAGGTTTGCAATTCGCTGGGGTATTTTGTGGGAGCAGCTCTTTTTCAGAGAATGAATGGAAAAGCCCTCTCCTATTGTTTGTCCCCACCCCCGCAACGGGTGGTCAGCAGCTTACAGCTGGTGAATAAGACGTTTCCCTTCAGTGATCATGTTTAACTGTCACTGATAGCTCTAGCATCTCCTGCCATATATGTCTACCTGGACCTTAAGATCTTCCACTGTGGTCCTTCTCCAGGAGCCACCTTTAAAAGATATAAGGATGCTGTCCACCAGGGGAAGGGCCTTCTCTGTAGTGGCACCCCAATTTTGGAATCAGCTCCCCACGGAGGTATGCCTGGCACCAGTCTTTCTGTTTTTCGGCGCCAGGCTAAAACCTTGTTTGCCAAGTATTTTAACTGTTAACAAGGAAATTTCTGCAATTTTATACTGTATCTGTCATTGAATTACCATGGGTCGTTTGTTGTTATTCAATTATGTATTTTATTTTGGCTTAGGACAGGCATGCTATGGCGTATATTTAATATGTATATTATGTTGTACTGTTTTGTTGTATTGGGTTTTTGTTAATTTTTATAGTAAACTATTTGGGTAGTGCGAATGGTATGCAAAAGCGCTAATAATAAATAAATAAATCCTATTTAATTGCCAAGTCCCTTTTACAGTCTGTGACCATCACATTCTGGCGCAGTGTACCTTAATTACATGCTAAAATCCTTCCATTGTTTATCCTGAATCCATGCCCATTCATTTTCTCTGGAGATGAACAACAGTGGCAATGAGTGGGGTGATTTTAACCAGCTCTTCCACTAGCGTGTCTCCCCTAGCCCCTTCTCCTACAGTTGCTAAAGTTCAAAAGAGAGCAAGTTACGAATCTCCCACATCATATCTATTAAAGACTTTCAATAGTCTTTTTTCAAAACAAATTCCATAGACTTAATCCTCATTGCAAAGGTGCTCCAATTGTACTGTCATATTGGCTTCTCTTTCTTGTTCCTTTTCCACCTCTACTCATCATTGAGGCCCAATGAGTACACAGCACAATCAAGCCCACTACTGGGAATTCACTCCACCCGCAACCTGGCAACGTCCATGTAATCCTGCTTCAAAAGTTAAGATTGCCAGGATCCAATGCCTCACCCAAACAGCAGAGTAATACTAACAACTCTTGAGTATCTGTAGCTCAGCCTCTCTATCCAGTGATTATGGCTTAGTAACAAGTGTTACAAGAGTAATTTTGCATGTTACAAGGGAGTACTGGCAGCAAAAACACATATGCAACTTCTCATGCTGCTTGTGAAACATGCAAAAAAAAGGGAACTGGCATCTGCTGAGCACTATATGCAGCGGGGAGCCCATCTCCTACCTAGACATACATGGGCATCACAAGGACTCTCTTGAAAATGCACAAGGACTCTCGTGAGTTTAGACCACACTCGAAGGTTGTCACTGAACTGGTTGTAGAACCAGTTATTGTGCTGTCTGAAAGCAGCTACAATAACAAACCATTGTTTGTTCCCTAGGAATATAAAAGGGTATGAAAAAATAAACAAACAAATAAAACAACCCATGAAGAAAACCTCTAGGTTGTTCGGTGGTAAATGATGACTTCTTTGTAATTAACAAGCCATGATTTGTTGGAGTGACATGATAACCCATGTTTCATTAACAATCCATGGTTCAACAGTGACTCATCCATACTCAGTTTTTGAATGTGGGTTACCTGGGTTATCTGAATGAACAGTATGAAAAAAAAAGTTGGGTGAATTTGCTCATTTGTAGATATGAAGTCACTCCAGCGTGCTTCATGCTCAAATCAGTTTAGTCAGCAACAGCCTCATGAAAAATGTATTTCTTGGCAGCTGTTCATGCTTTATCCATTTCATTATTTAAGGTGTTTTGTGAGTTAAGGATTTTTCTGCATGTTCTTGGACTTTTACCAGCCTTGACATGATGATCTGAAAAGTACTTCGGACCTCCATAGCCTGGCTTTCTTCACCAAAGCCCAACACTAGCGAAGGCAGTTCTGGTGGTGGTATATTTAATCAGCCTTGAACTTTGCAGACACTGCAGCTCTTCCTCCTTCCCCCCACCCTCACGTTTCTATTTATGTTCCAATAAGGATTTGATAAGCTATTTTAGCCAAATGTACTCTCAAAAACAACTGTTTATATAAAAGTTTAATAAATAATAAAAAAGTTCAACATCCTTGCACCATAAAATAAGTAAAACTTCCAGATTCACCTGGTGGCAAACTGAATGACAGGCAAGCCCAGGATGAGCATTCCTAGCTGGAGAGAGCGCCTTTATCTCTGGTTATCAGCCACCTTGATGCTGCTCTTGTTTAATGAAAAGTCGGGGGGGGGGGGGAGGAACATATGGCCCTTAGCTCTCCTCTCTAGGAGAAATGAACCAAAGGGACATGAAAATACACCTGTCCATCTATCCCTTTTTCCTTCTTGCAACTATCTATATGTGGACAGTAAGTGCCTCATGCCAAGAGCCTGTCTCTTGCTTATGTGCATGGACAGCACTATATAAATAATACGTTGTGACTACAAATACTAATAATTTTGCGCACACAGCTCTTTCAAAGGGTTGGGTTTCTGTACCTTCCATCCTGCCCCCTGCTTCCAAACTGGCTGAGCCAGCGTCTGCCAGCAGCAGGGAGCTCACATCGAACTCATCCAGTATGGCGCTTCCATCAAAGATAGGGGAGGGTGCAAACTGATACCGTAAAGGGCACCAAACAGGCTCAAGACAGGGGCAGAAATCAGGCAGAGGGGAGCAGAAGAGGAAGTGTAAGGGATCAGAGGCAGCACCAAGTGATGGTTCTCAGCCACACTTCGGGCTTAATCCCTCCACCATCACCCACCGACACCTTTCCACTTTACAGCAGGCCATGCGGCTGCTGTGGAACCCCGCCATGGAATCTGCACAAAGGGGATTATGAGTTTCCATTGCATAACATTTGGCAATATACAAATTCAGAGAAGCTCAAAAGCAAAAGAGGTTGTCCCTCGGCAGTTCACTCTCGTCTTCATGGGCCAGGAGTCTAAAATCTCCCACTCATAACGTCTGTCTGGGCTTTCACGGGGAACAGAGAAGCTGCTCCTCATGGTCAGCGCCTTGTCTGGGAGCGTGAGCCCCTCTCCCCTTGGCTCCCACCCTGGCAACCAGCCGGACTCTGCCAAGAGCAGCAGGCTGGCAGGGGCCAGCTGCGCACTTTCGGGGACCCATCCGACAAGGAGCGGAAAGGACTCGCCTTGGCAAAGCCAGGGGCTCCTGCGAGGGCGAAAGCGGAGGCTCTGCGCGTCGAGGCCGCTGCCGCCTTCCCGGCAGGGGGTGCCGCAGCTGGCACCTTTCCCGAGCTCACAGCCCCGGGTCGCTGCGCGCCTCACCTGCGCTTGTACTCGTCGCGCTCCCTCTTCACCTTGGCCAGCACGTTGTAGAGAGCCCGGATCTCGGGGGTGATGGTGTCGATCTGCACCCCCACCCCGTCCGGGTGGACCCAGGAGACGCCGGGCCCCTGCACCAGGGTGGTCTCCAGGCCGGGCCCCAGGCGGCGAGCCTGCGAGAAGGACCAGATGGTGCCCGGCAAGAAGCGGGAAGAGGACGAGAACACGCTGCCGGGCAGGGACGGAGGCTGCGAGGAGGTGGGGGTGAGCGGCGCCCCAGGGTGGTGGCAGCTGGGGGAGCTCAGCGCCCTCGACGGGGCGCTCAGTCCCACAGGCCGGCTGCTAGCGCCGCTGCCGCCGGCGGCCAGCGCGAGCCCCAGCGGGCGGATGGGGCTGATGAAGCCGGTCTGGACGGCTTGGTCTCGGCGCTGCAGGCTGCCCCGACGGGCCCCGGCTTCCTCCAGGGCCTGCTGCAGCTGCTTTTCCAGCTGCCGGTTGCGGCGCTCCAGCTCGTGCACCTTGGCCAAGAAGCATCGGAAGCGCAGGTTGAGGGTCTTCAGCACGTTGATGTTGGAGCCCAGGTCGTTGCGGAGGGCCATGGCGGCCGGTGGGGCCGGGAAGGGAGACCCGGCGGCGAGGGAGGCCGGCGGGGCCAGCTCCCCGTCGAGGCTGTCCCCCTGGGGCTCGCGGGGGAGCAGGAGGAGCGGCGGGAGCGGCGGCGGCTCGGGATCCGCGGCGGCGGCCAAGCCCTGCTGCTCTTGCTGCAGGAGGAAGAGGTTGGGCCCGAATAACGGGTTCATGGCTGCGGCTGCCGACCTGGGGCTGCGACGGGGCAGGGGAAGCGGCGGGGAGGAGGGCAGAGCCGGCCGGCCCAGCCAATCGCGGCCGCGGCCGCGGCCCGGTTGGCACAGGAGGGGCGGGCGCAGGGCGGCAGTGCGGCGGGCGGGGCGG